>NW_027185903.1:23078560-23103520 GCF_028583685.1 Petaurus breviceps papuanus | reverse complement strand
AGAGAAAGAAAGAAAGAAAGAAAGAAAGAAAGAAAGAAAGAAAGAAAGAAAGAAAGAAAGAAAGAAAGAAAGAAAGGAGGGAGGGAGGGAGGGAGGAAGGAAGGAAGAAAGAAAGAGAAAGAAAGAGAAAGAAAGGGAGGGAGGGAGGAACAAAGAAAGGAAGGAAGGAAGGAAGAAACAAAGAAAGAAAAGAATGCAATACAATCTTAGACTGCATCAATATCAATTTAACTTTTCACTTATTTACTCTAAGAATATTTATTAAAAACTTACTTTATTTTAGGTACCAGGGATAAAAACAAAAATGAAACAGCTTCTAGTCTCAAGGTATTCCCATTCTACTGAGAGAAAATAACATAATACACAGATAAATACTATATGTGTTTTTGTACACGTACAGTATTTATCTATAATATGTGTATGTAAGTATGTGTAAAAGACTTCCAAGCCAAGATGGACATCTGAACAGGGGAGGTAGGCAGTTAAGTTCCCCCACACCTTCCTCAGCAAAAATCTCAAGGTGGCAGCAGACTGTATAATGATCAAGAAAATACAATGAAATTTTATATTAAGTGACTTGCCACCCCTTTCCTCCCTCTCCCCCCCCAAAAAAAGTTAGCCGGAAACCTATGGACAATGAAAAGGAGGCTATCAACAAGGCAAGCACCAGAGCAAGCAAACAAATTGACTGACCCTTGGTGGGCCTAGAGACATTTGTACTTTAAAGCATCTGTAATTAGAAGCACACAGAGGAGAGAAAGCCTCAGGGTGATCAAAAAACCCAAATGGGAAAAAACATTAGGATTGTCAGATGAGTAGGGTAGGGCATCTTTCAACCCAGAACAGCCCTGGTTCAGGATGCTAGCACTCTATACATTGAACAGCAGAGCATTATAAAGGAAAAGTGAATTGAATTCAAGCTACAAACAGACAATTAACAAACATTTATTGTAGTTCTTGATGTTGAGTTGTTTCAGTCATGTCCAAAGGCTCCATTTTGGGGTCTTCTCAGCAAAGATACTGCAGTGGTTTTCCATTTCCTTCTCCAGTTTGTTTCACAGATAAGGAACTGAGGCAAACAGGGTTACAGGATTTTCCCAGGGTCAGCTAATAAGTGTCTAAGAACAGATTTGAACTCAGCTCCTCCTGACACCTGGGCCAGCAAGCTACCCTCTTCACCACCTAGCTGCCTTACATTAAGTACTAACCGTGTGTCAAGTACTATGATAAGCATTCAGTGGGTATACAAATAAAACCAAAAAAGAAAGACAGTCTCTGCTCTCATGGAGCTTACGTTCTAATGAGGAAAGACAACACATAAAAAAGATCTGAAAAGGTGAGAAGAAAAGCATGGTGGAAAAATCTAAAGAACTTAGAGAAAATAGATTTTCTAGGAAGAATTCACCAAAAAGTGAAAGGGGCCATAGGGGCAAAGAGAGGAGCCATCTGAGGCATGGTGGCAAGGTCTAAAGAGAAAGTGAAGTACGGCTGGTCTGGGCCCTGCCTCAAAATGGACAGTAAAACTATAATAGTGGGGGACTTCAATGTATCTCTTTCAGAATTAAATAAATCTAAGAAAAAGATAAACAAGAAAGAAGTTAAGGACCTGAACAAGATTTTATAAATACTAGAGAATCATCTGCTTTTTGGCAATTATTGAATAGGAAGAGAAAAAAGCTTACATATTTCTCAGTTTATACATGAAATAATTGTCTTTTGGGGTGCATTAAAAACCTCACAAGAATACAGAAGAGAAATATTAAACATATTCATTACTGACCACAATGCAATAAAAATTGTATTCAATAAAACATGACAGAATGGATAGAGCACTGGCCTTTAAACCAGGAAGACTTGGGTTTAAGTCCTGCCTCTGACAAATATGATCTGTGTAAACCTGGACAAGTCATTTAACTTAATTCTCATTTTCTAGGCTGCACTCAAAGACTAATAGTACCAGGTCTTAGTAGCCAAAGCTCCCTCCCCAACTTCTTTTCAGCTTTCTTTTATGGCTTATCTTCCTCCATTAAAATGTAAGCTTCTTGAAAGCAGAGACTTTCTTTCTACTTGTATGTTCAGTCCCTTCACTTTGCATATTATCAGGCACATAGTAGGTGCTTAATAAATACTTGTCGATTGACTGAATTTAACTTTTAAGCAACCTACACAACTTTTAACGCCTAATTTAAAACTAATTAACAGAACAGTTGCTGATGTGCATCTGTGGAAAAAACACAGGCCCAATAAAAAAGTAAGTAATGTAAGGAGGACAGTTAAGAAAATTGGATAAAAAGTAATTTCATCTTTCACAGCTATAGTAGCAGCCAATAGACAATGACACTGATTAAAGAAAATATGCAAGCAACTAACTAAAGGTAGTCTTCAGATCAGCCAATTTCCATTGAAAACTGATTATCTTGTTAATCTAAGTACTTCATAGTTTAACTATAGCCAGCTTCTTATATCATAGTATTTTCTGTTCAAGTGTATTGCTCTATAATGTTAGTTTATATTTAACAACTATATGACAGCCTAAGTTTAAAGTTTGTTCTTGAGCTTTGTATATCTTAAGTAACTTGTAAAATTATGAAGAAAAGTAAGGGAGGGAAGGGAGCAAGCATTTATTGAGTACCAGGACTTGCCAACAGATGAGAGTAGCTAAAGTCTTTCGGGAGACAATGAGATTTAAATAGACTGGTTAATGGAGAAGTTTTGAATACTATGTACTTTCTAGGGATTTACACATTGATAATGAGGTTGACATATACATTGATAATGAGGTTGAGACACATTTTGCCAAAGCTAGCTCAGTGCTTGGGAGGCTCTGAAGGAAAGTGTGGGAGAGAAGAGGTATTAGACTGATTAACAAACTGAAGGTCTACAGAACCCTGGTGATGACCTCATTGTTGTATGCCTGTGAAACCTGGACAATCAGCACCATGCCAGGAAACTGAATTACTTCCATGTGAATTGTCTTAGAAAGATTCTGAAGATCACATGGCAGGTTAAGGTACCAGACACGGAGGTCTTTTCTCACACTAAACTGCCAAGCATTCAAACTCTACTTCAGAGAGCTCAACTCCTTTGGGCTGGCCACATTGTTCGATGTAAAACATAGGCTTGCCGAAAAGACTATTTTATGGAGAGCTCACTGAGGGTAAGTGTTCATGCAGTGGTCAGAAGAAGTATTACAAGGACACTCACAAGGTCTCTCTTAAGAACTTTGGAATTAAGAAACTGGGCACAGTGCCACTTAGCACCGTGTGCCCACATCAGAGAGGGTGCAGTGCTGTATAGGTAAAGCAGAACTGAAATAGCTCAAAAGAAATTCAAAATGAGCAAATTTAGAGAATCCACTCCAAATATTCACATGGACTATTTGTGCCTGACCAATGGTAGAAGATTCCAAGCCTGTACTGGTATGATCAGTCACACTTGGACACAAGTACTTGATTCAAGCATAGTGATGCCCCTCCACCCTGGGCAAATGGGTTGGACAATTATAATCAAAACTCTAAGCTACTGCCCCTTTCCTGCTTATCTCATCTCCCTGACCACAGGGCACATTTCTTCTATAAGAATCTCTGTATTTTCCTGGTTAGGGGGTGTCTCCCTTAGGGGGCTGCCTCCTTTAAGGGGTTGCTACTTCCCCTAAAGAAGAGCCTGCTTGGTTTGTTATCTGGAATAAACAATTTGATCAGCCTTTACCTGATTTAGAGAAAGCCTGGGTTAATTCTTTCAAGACAAGACAGACACACATACATGCATACACACACACACACACCCCTTGCACCTCAACATTTTGGAGTGACCTTGCACCTCATCACCAAGTGTAATGGCAAGCAAACAAGTACTTAATGCCTTGTTTCAGCTATTTAATTATTTAGCACCTTATTTCAGTTCAAGTTTCTTTTAAGCCCTGCCCATGATTATATCAAGTCTTTGTTAAGAAACAGAACTTTCAACCTCACATCTTGTGAAACCCAGAACTTGTGAACCCTTGACGTAACAGGAAGGGGAGGAGCTAATGACCACATATAAGGAGAAGTCCAAGCTGGGAGAGAGCAGAACTGAGAAAAGAGCACTTAAGGTGGCAGAATTGAGAACTTTGTGATGGCCAGGCACTGTTCTGTTTGTGTTGATTTTTGTTTGTGATACATTGTACAAAAGCCCTGGGGCCTTACTGGAAGCCCTGAAAGAGGATTTTCTTGTTGTCTATTTACAGGATTCCTAGAGGAGGGATTTGGAGGTCCTGGGACTGTACTGACAATTTGTGTTGAGTTTTCAGACCTTGTATGTGGGTCTGTGTTGATTTCAAAGGCAGCCAGTGAATTGATGATGGTGCCGGCAATGTGAATGAATGTTGTTTTGGCTCTGTTAAGCTTTGTTTTCCCAGGAACAGAAACTGTGAAGGACTTCAGGTAGACTGGACACTGTGAGCTTCAATATGGACCTGGATGAGGAACTGGACGAGGAGCTGAGAGCTGCCTACTTTTGAATCCAGGTGACAGTTGAGTAGATTCAGGTAGGAGCTGTACCCATGGAATTTGGGAGCCAGCTTCAAGTCAAGATGAAAAGACCTCTTCTTGGGTACTTAATGCTGACTGAGAAGATCATGATTTACTGTGACCTGGGGTGGAGAACTTTGACCTTTGTACTTTGTGTCCCTTAAAGAGGCCTGCTCCTTAAGGATGATTGAGTTAAGGACTTACTGAATAATATCTTTTGCTTAAAACTATGTGGCCACTTTAGTGATAAGTTATGTCATAACATTGTGAATGCTGTAGTTTGGTTTCTGTCAATGTTTTGTCTTAGTTTATTACTGAATAAATAGAGAGTTCACTATACTATGTAATCAGAACCTTGAAGCTGTTCACAGCAGCAGTCCTCTGGAAAGCTTCTGGTGCTTCGCTTTATACCAACCTGTGCGCTAAGTCCTTTCACAAGTATTATCTCATGCTCCTCAAAACAATCCTACAAAACAGGTGCTATTATTATCATCATCACTATTTTGCTATCAGAGAAAGTGAGGCAAACAGAGATTAAGCATATTCTTATCCAGGGTCCCAGCTAGGAAGTGTCTGAGGCTCAGGTCTTCCTGAGCTTCCTGAGTTCTTTCTTGAAATCAGGTCTTCCTGACTCTAGACCCAGTGCTATACCTACTGAGGCACCTAGAATATTTATCATATTTAGGTTAATCACTTTCATATTGCTTTGTAATAAATTCACAAGTACTTATTGAGCTAGGTGGCACAGAGTGGATAGAGTGCCAAGCCTGGAGTCAGGAAGATTCTTCTTTTATCTGTAAAAACAGGAATAGCACCTATTTCCCAAGATTATTGTGAGGATTAAATGGATATCTGCAAAGCACTTAGTATAGTGCCTGGCACAAAGCAGGAATATGATAATAATAACCTTAATAATAATTTTTTACAGATGCAAAAACTGAGGCAAAGACAGGCTAAGTGACTTGCCCAAAATTATACAGCTAGTAAGTAACAGAGAAATAATTGAATACAGGTCTTCTGCTACCCAATCCATCTTTGGTTAACTCAAAGTGAACCTTGGGCCCTAGATATTCTATCTTCTTACTGGTTTACACCTCATTGTAAATGAATTTACTGAAATCTTTTCAGGTTACTGAAGACTACAGATGTGGAATGAGGAAATGGAGAAAGAATAGATGAGTGATGTCCATTCTGCTGGACAAACAGGTTCACGGGCAATCTTAGTAACTTGCAGTTATCTTTTGACTCCTCATTCTCCTTTACTCCACTTATCTGATTTAGATAAATTGCCAAGTCTGGCCAGTTCTACCTCCACAAAATCCCTTATTGCCATCTCCTTCTCTCCACTCATAGTCATCACCCTAGTGTAGGCTCTCCCCCGCCCCCCCCCAAACTAGGATTATACCAGGAGCCCCAGCTCAGGACAAGTCGGTAAACCTCTCCTGCCTAAGACGTTATTTTGCAGTTATAAAAGAACCTCCTTTCATCCAAAGCAGTCCCCCAAACTTTCAAGCTATAGGAGTACAGTGAGTTCCAAGGCTAATATGTCCACAATAAGTAAGAGGCCCAATGAGCTACACACCCCAAAACCCTGACATGCCAAAGAAACTCTTCCTGGCCTGGCACCCAGCTCCGTCCCTGGCTGCCGGGTGTGTGGCTCACACTTGACACCTGGGCACACCGATCCACACAACATACCGCTGTCGGCACCCCAGGAGGGAAGCTGGGCAGGCAAGGGGATTATGTGCGCCTCGGCTCCAGGGAAGGATTTTAAAGCGATCCCCAATTGTGACACTCAGGTCAAGCTGAGGCACTCTTACCTTCGTCTTCCAGGTAGCGTGAAAGGGCCTCTGAGGCTGCACTCACATGGAAAAGGGCAGAGGAGCACTCCCACCCGGGAAGGGCCAGAGGGAGGACTGCAGGCAGACCCCCTTTCCACGCGCGAGACTGTGCCCGTTCTGCCTCGCGGAAGAAGCTGGCAGTTAATGTTTTCCCCTTTACCTGAGTGTTGCCCCTCAGGGTAACGCTTCAGACTCCGGGACGCAGCACGCGGGTGACCGCACGAGCATGGAGAGTGCCAGGCACTCCCGGCAAGGGGCCAGGCGAGGGGCATGGGTGCGGAGGTGGCCGGTGAAGGTCACCGAGCGGGGGTCGAGTGCTCCCCTGCTGTCCTTCCCCCCTCCCTCCCACCCCCGGAGTCCTCTCTCACCCAGCCAGTTCTTGCGCTCAGGGATGTAGTAGTATTTGTTTCCGAACTGGTCCGTGCCCACATACTGCTTCACTTCTTTCGAGAAGAGCCTCAAAAAGGCGCGCAGCAGACCCTGGGAGCCGCTCATGCTGCCTCTCACTCAGCTGGGTTCTAACGGCAGGGGCGGAGACATCGGGAGCCGAGACCCCACCTCCGCAGCCGGCTCCCGGACACGCCCCCGACACGCTCTTTGCCAGTAACGGCTCTCCTTATTGGTTGCTCTGCCCCCGCGGCCCAGCCAATGGGTGACGCCGCTCTTGAAGTCCCGCCTCCTTGAGCGAGGCCGGCCGGTTCCGGTCATGGCGGTGAGGTGGTTGCTGGCTTGCAGCTGGAGCGATGCTGGGCTTCCTGGAGGCGCGGCAAGCCGGCCTGGACGATCCTGGGAGGCTTCGGAGAGCAGAGGCCACGCGGAGGTAAAGAGAGCCTGAGAAGCCGGTCAGGATCAGCGGCTCTTGTCTGTCTCTTTCCCGCCGCCTTCCTCCAAGCTCCCTTGCCCTTTGACCCCCCTGGTCCTCCTCGTCTGCTTGCAGCTCCAAGGCAGGCCGGGCCCTCTTCTGCCCCAGGACCCTCCCTGAGTCCTTGATCCTGTTCTCTCAGGTCTCTTCCGGGACTCTGCACCTTCGGCCATGCCCTCCCTCTCTCACTTGAGATCTTCGCTGGACATTTATATCCATCCCGCACTCCGGACATTTCATCCCCCCATCCGTACTTTTGCACTAGCCCTGCCTTATGCCTGAAATTCGCGCAAAGAATCCCTCTCCCCTTCAAGACGAACTTCAGGCACTACTTTCTCTGTCCGCCTCCTCCCACCTACTAGTATCTTCCCTGCCACCTTGACTTCTTTGTATTTATTCTTTTTGTATTCTGTAGATGTGTTTATATGTTCCTGTGGACTCCCCGTGAGACTGGGAGCTCCTTGAAGTTGGCCTTTCATTCGTTATATTTAGACACTCAGTGCCTAGTACAGTCACCAAACATTTTTAAGCATCAGCCTTTGTCCTAGGTGCTCGGGTTACAAAAAAAGTTAAACTCAGTCAATCAAAAAATATGAATTGCCTACTACTTGCCAGTCACAGTGCAAATCGATGAGGGTAGAAAAAAGGGCAAAAGGCAGTCCTGCCCTCAAAGAGCTTACAAACTATGGGGGAAAACAATATGTAAAAAATGTAAATTGGAAATATTCAACGGAGCCTAGAGACTGGAATTAAGAGGGTGGGATCTGGAAAGGCTTCCGGTGGGATTTTAGCTGAGACTTGAAAAAAAGCAAGGAGTCAGAGATGAAGACCGAGAACATTCCCTAAAAGGGGGAAAGCCAGTGAAAATGCCACAAGTCAGAAGATGGAATATCTTGTTGGAGGAACAACAAAGAGGCCAGTGTCACTGGATCATAGTATACTAGGGGGTTAGGTGTAAGAAGACTAGATAACTTAGGGAGAGGAGGCAGATTATGAAAACCTTTGAATGCCAAACAGTATTTTATATATGATCTTGGAGGTAATAGGGAGCCAGTGGAATTTATTGAGTGGAGTATGAAAGGGTAAAATGGTCCAAACCAGACCTGTACTTTAGGAAGATCACTGACAACTGTAAGGGCAGGAAGATGGATTAAAGTAAAGAAAGACTTGTGGTAGGCAGACCAGCCAACAGACTGTTGTAGTAGTTCTGTGTATTGGGTGAGGAGGCCCAGCACCACGGTGGCAGCAAGTGTCAAAGGAGAGAATAAATCCTATTGAGAGATTATAGGAAGGTAAAAATCAACAGGCTTTGGCCACAGATTGGATATAGGGTTGAGAGAGAGTAAAAATAAGTTCAGTTTTGGACAAATTCTGTTTAAGATATCCACAGAAAATCTGGTTCAAGATATCTAGTACATAGTTGGAGATAGATGCTAGACTGGAGTTGAAAGAGAGGTTAGAACTGGATAAGTAGATCTGAGAATCATCATCGTAGACATAATAATTGAACCATGGAAGCTAATAAGATCCCCAAGTGAAATGATATAGAGGAAGAAAAGAAGCAAGCCCAGAACAGAGCCCTGCAGGATTCCTACAGTTAGAGGGCATACCCTGGATCTTTAAAGATCCAGCAAAGGAGACTAAAAAGGAATGGTCAGATAAGTAGGAGAACCAAGAGAGAGTAGTGACCCAAAAGCCTAAAGAGAAGAGAGTATCTGGAGAAGAGGGTGATTGATGGTGTCAGAGGTTTCAAAGAGATCAAGAAGGGTGAGGATTGAAAAAAGGCCATTGATTTGGCAATTAAGAGACCATTAGTAACACAGACTGCTACAATAGTACATTCTTAACAAGTGCTTGTGATTTTAGGGAGTGTTTCAGCCTTTGTATTTTTATTGCCAATACCTAGCAGAAGACCTGGCACATGGTAGGTCCTTAATAAATGCTTATTGATTTAATATTTCCATATGAAGTGATTCTTTCCTTGTTACATACAAACATGCTAAGGTCTCCCCATAAAAATCTTTGCCATCCATTAAAGTACTTAAACTATCTCCTTCCTACCAGGCCAATATTTTTTGTCTGTTCTATAGCCTGTTTCTTGTTATACAGGTAGATGACTATATAAGGAAGAGTAAGGAATTTTCCCCTCCCTTTTCCAATTACATGTGCCATTATGTATTATGTTTTTATAATTCACTGTGCTAAAGTAATTTATAAAAATAATTTATGAAATATTTGAATATAATTCCAATTCTCAAGTAGATTATTGTAGATCCTCAAAGGACATTTAAGTTAATTATCTGTGAATATCCTAATAAAGCTATGGAAATGTAAAATTTCCAATTTTCCAAAATTATTCTCATCTAATTAATACAATCAGTAGCAAAACAGGAATAAAGTAGCCCATGAAACAGTAAATATAATATTTCAGTTATTGGTAAAATCTGAAAATTTATTAAAATTTGAATAATTTCAAAAATCAAGTCAATAAATGTATTAAGTGCTTCCTTTGTGCAAAATATTGGAGGTAGAAAGACAAAATTGAAAGAGTTTCATGCCATAGAGTTTTAAAGGATTCATGATTTCATTTTGTGTAGGTACTTTGTACACCTTGACAAATAACAATACCTACATCCTTAATAGATGATATTTATGAGTTACTGCACCCAGATTAATCAATCCCTTGATGGCCAACCTGGTGACGAACCTCTTTGAAAATAGTTATGTTGGTTTTTGGAGACAGGTATGTTGTAGCCCACTCCCAGATCCATACCCAAAGTCTTCCTGTCTTGGTAACAAACTCCAATAGCTTGTGTTCTGTTGATATAGGCTTTGAGAACCTAAGACTTTTCCATACCTCAATAAGGAGTAAAACTTTGGTAGAGGAAAATATGAACTAGTGGGATATTAATATAGTCACTGCTTATCATAATGAAGATTCAAAACAGGATTATATCCTGGAATGGGCCTCAGAAGCCATCTAGTCTCACTGGCCCACACACCCTTATTTAAAGATCATATTGAGGCAATAGAGATGCCTAAGGTAACACAGAAGATAAACATCACAACTGCAATTTGAAGCCAGGCCCCCTGGCTCCAGAGCCAGTATTCTTTCTACTGCTACACCAGGCTGCCTCCCTAATAAATGATAAATACTCAAGTTGACTAGATTTAAAGAAAATGGACTTTTTTCCTAGTGTTTTCTCTTTTCTATCACAATATGTATTTACAAGTTTTCTTATATCTTCCCTTTGACAGCCAAACTTCTGCAAAAAAACTGTCTACATCTATTGTCTCAATTGAAACTACTTTCTTCAGAGTTAACAGTGATCTCTTATTGATAAACTCAGTGACCTTTTTTGAGTGCTTAATACTTCTTGACAGTGGTGTAATGTTTGACACTGTCAGTGAGCCTCTCCTCATCATTCTCTTTTCCTTAGGTTTTTGTGACACTGCTCTTCTGATTCTCCTCCTTCTAAGTTTTCTTAACAGGATGATTGTCCATGTCCCATCCTGTTTGTGGGTATAATCCAATTCTGGGTTCTTTATTCTTTCTGAGAAATCGAGATATCTCTAAACCTCATCTCTGTCCCTGAGTTACAGTATCCAAAGTAGAGCTCATTATCTTTCCTCCTAAACCCACCCACTCCTAACTTTTAAAATTCTCTTAAAGGCAACATCCACTGAGGTCAGCAACTAAGGAATCATTCATAATTCATCCTTCTTCTTTACTCCCCCAAACACAGGCAGGTCCCAAATCTTGTCCATTGTACCACCACATCATCCTTCATATCCTTCTCCTTTTCATTTAGCCACCACTTTGCCTCTCACTTGGGCAATCATACTAGCCTTTTTTTTTTTTTTTTGGCACTAGCCTCTTAATTTTTTATATCCCTGCTTCCATTCTTTCCCCTCACCATTGCTTCCTCCATATCAGTCTTTCCAAAACACAAGCCTGCCTGTGTCACTCTCCTCCCTGCTCAAGAAACTTCAGTGACTCCCAGTTGCCTCAAAGGGAAAACACAAAATCCACTGTTTGTTATCTAAATCCTTCACAGTATGGCTCCAATCTGCCTTTCCAAAATGGCTACACATCACTCCCCCTCATGTACTCTATCTTTTAGCCAAATGGCCTACTGATTGCTGCTCCAGCCTGACATTTTATCACCTGCCTCTCTATCTGGAATGCACTCCCTTCCATCTGTCTCTTGAAATTTCTAACTCCCTTCAAGTATCAACTCAGGTGCCACCTCCTACATGATACCTTTGCTGATCCCCCCAATGTTAGTGTTCTCTCCCTCCTCCCCAAAATTATTTTTTACATATTTTTGTATTAGCTCATCTGGTACATAATCTGCCATGCCCCCACCCCCAGTTAAATGTGAGTTCCTTAAGGACAAAGACTATATGTCCTTTTTATCATATCCCCAGCACATCTACAATCAATCAAAAAGCATTAAGTGCTTGCTATGTACCAGGCTCTATACTAACTACTGGGATACAGATAATAATTCATGGAACAATCCCTGCTTCCATGGGGGAGACAGCATTGACATAAAAGTAAACTACAGGTGCTTAATAGTTATTGAATTAAATTTCCTCTCGTATATTAAAAGCTTAGAGCTGTGTCTTTTTAAAAATTTCCTCAAGTGAGCTTTTAGAACATTAGATTCTTCAATTTGGCAGGAACCTTAGAGGTCCTCTAGTCCAACCAGCTTGATACAGGATTCCCTCTGCAACATCCTTGCAAAGTGATTTCCCATTATTTGGTTTCCCATTATTTCATGAATGTTTCCAATGATAGGGATCCAGATAACACCCACGGAATAAGTTTTCTTCATTGTTGAAAGGAAAACACATTATGCATTGATTAATGCTACTGTCAGCAAGGCACAAAGGGTTCTTGAGATCATTTTACCTGAACAATGAATCTCTTGGTTTTTTAACAGAATGGAGCTGGGGGACTGTGTTTCCTAGGACCCTCTCCTAGGAAACCTGAAGTGAGTCTAGGACTGTGGTTAGACTTTTTAAAAAATCTTCCATTTTCTTGAATTTTGAAAATATAATTCAGAGATAACATGGGGAAGCAGCTACTTGGGACTTAGGGCTTGGGTGAATGTGTCCACTACATGGCTTTATTTTGTTCAAATTTACTGTCAAAAGATCATCTGGTCCAGCTCCTTCATTTTTTCAAGAGAGAAAACTGAGGCCCAAAGAGTTGAGTTGCCCTTAGACATGAAGTTCATTAGTCAGTAGCTGAGTTGGGATTCAAATTCAACTTTCAATTCAGCCATAAGCATAAATATATTTTTAGTTTTTAACTAAATTTATGAAAAATCTCTTTCCAATTCCAGATATGTGAGTCTGCAGAACTTTAGAAAATGCTTTTCTGTGTTTTTAAGCAAAATACCTTTTTATTTAATTAGTAAAATTATACTAGGTCTCTGCTTTAAGTATGAAGGTGAGGAAGGAGAAAATGTAAAGCATAAAATATTATTTTTCAGAGTTCAAACTTTACTGAAGTTGAAATCTTTCACATTCTTAAATCATTTTTAATTTGTTCCTTTTTACTTCTAATTTTTATGTTTTTCTAAAGGGTCTTGAAATTGGAATTAAATAAAGACCGAGATGTGGAAAGAATACATGGCAATGGTGTCAACACCCTTGATATTGAACCTGTTGAGGGAAGATAGTAAGTTCATTTTGTTAATTTTTTTTCTCTTTTTGAAGGTGGGAAAAGCAGGGCAATTGGGATTAAGTGACTAGCCCAAGACTAGTAAGTGTTAAGTGTCTGAGACTGGATTTGAACTCAAGGCCTCCTGACTCCAGGGCCAGTACTCTATTCACTGTGCCACCTAACCACCCCCATTTTGTTAATTTAATAGAATTTCTTCATTAAGTAAATATAAGCCCATAATGTTGCCATTAAAAATTGCCAGCAAAAGGCAGTCTTGAAGTGGTTTAAAAAAAAAGCTAAATTGTTGGGATTTTTTAAATGTAATTTTCCACATGTGAACAAAAGCTGAGTATGCATTGGCAAGTAAAAAGCCTGCCCCACTGGCTTTAGTGAAGGTTTAGTCAATATTAGCACCGCTATCTGAGTTGATGAGTTTATGTTTCTACAGCCCTTGAAGACTGGCAATGCATTTTACAGGCATTGTACCATTTAGTCCTCATAAACCTCATAAAGTAGACTCTGCAAATAGTGTTTACCCATTTTACAGTTGAGAAAACTGGAGTTCCCAGAGGTTATATTAACATGGCTTGTAAGTGATGGACCTAGAATTCAAATTCAGGTCTTATTCCAGTCCAGTACTCCTTCTGCTACACTTAATATTGTTGCTAGGCTTAAAATTAATATGCTAAAATCTTAAAAACCAGTTTGGTCTCCTAGGATGGTTCAATGTGACCTCTACAAATTTCTTTTAATTTGCTAGCAAACTATGTCTTTATGGGTAGTACAATGGTCACTTCCATTTTAGTCCTTATCAAATTACCACAAACTTAATAGTCTAAATAGGAATTTAACATTTAACTGCTTATTACATTTCAGTTATTTGAAACTTAATCTCTTTGACAGAAGTAAGTAATCAGTTTTCACAAATATGGATGATGTAAAATTAAAAAGTGTTCTTTTTTTTGACAGCATGTTATCCGGTGGTTCAGATGGCATTATTGCACTTTATGACCTTGAAAACGTCAGCAGAAATGTTCATTACACATGCAAAGCTATTTGTTCTGTGGGCAGGTATGTATTCAAAATATGATTAGTTAGCAAAAAACTAGTATAAATATTTACTGGTATAAATGCGAATTTGAAAATAGCAGTATATTAGATGAAAGGAAAAAATTATGTTCAAAAAGCACATAATAATTACCTCCGAGTCCTCTAACATTTAAAAAAATTAGCAAAAGTATAAGCATGGGGTGGCTAGGTGGCACAGTGAGTAGAGCACCGGCCCTGGAGTCAGGAGGACCTGAGTTCAAATATGACCTCAGACACTTGACACACTTGCTAGCCATGTGACTCTGGGCAACTCACTTAACCCCAATTGCCCTCCAAAAAGCAAAAAAAAAAATATAAGCATAGTTGACTTTTATATATTGCTTTCCAAGAGACATCAATGTATACTTTTTAATATAGGAATTTATAAATCTCTTATATTTTCTTTCTTTGCATTCTGTCCTAGATCTTCAATAATCCACATGTCCATCTTTTCTTGGACATCTTGATGACTGACTGCCCGTACTCTGGCTTCAATTGGCTCCCAAACTAGTTTTGACTCTATTATGATCTTCTGCTTTATGATTTCCTATATACCACCCTAGAACCTCTCACTTTCCCTGACCTTCCAGCTTTGACTTCTGATGATCCACATCCTAGGTAACCCCACCATCTGTTTTTTCTCGTCTCCCTTCTTAATTACAAAAAACAGTAAAGAAATTCATGAAATCACACTGATTTCACACACTATATAAATTTGTGAAGTTTATTCTCAACTGGGTCTTCCCTGCTATTCATTTTTTGTCCTTCACTCTTTCTTTCCTATCATGGCAGTTTTAAGACCTTTTCCCTATTAGTTCTTAACTTCTGCCTTTCCACACTTAAAGCACATTATCTGGCCTCTTGTTACATTGAGATTCAGCACATCTGATGAGCTTTCTGAACTCCCTTCTTTGATTCCCTGAAATGTCTTAGTAATCTTGACCATTTTCTCCTTCCCTTCTGTCTCCATAGAAGCATTGTCTCTTCTCCTCTCTGTGTCTGATCTCTGCCAGTGTCATTGTTCCCATCTCCTGACTTGTTGAAGCAAATATCCACTTTGTCTTCTACAACTTCAGTTTTTCTTTTTCCATTTGCTTTCAATTTTCTCACAAAAATTACCCAGCCATTAATAAGGAACTTACTGATCACTCTGTATATCCATTTCTGGCCATTCAGCTATTGATTCTGATATCAGAAGTATATTTTTTCTGGTGGAATTTAAATGAGGAAATGCATACAGTATTGTTACTCTCTGGATTGAATAAGAAAGCCATTTCCCTTTCAGTCTTGAAGTTCTTAATGTAAGTTGAGAGAAAATCTTTATTGTTACTCAGGTTTCCCCGATATAAAACAAAACTTTAAAAAATGCCTTTTTTCATTCCTTTTAATACTGTCCCTTGTCATTTTTTTCCCATCAAAATTACATTTCCAAAAAAGAAGCCGTCTATATTAGGTATTTCGAATTTTCATCCACTCATGATCCTTAACCATCTTTCAGTCTGACTCCATGTCAGGTAGTCAATAAACTTTAAGCACTTAGTATGCTCTGGCACCTTGCTAAGCCCTGGGGATGCCAAAAGAGGCAAAAGACAATCTTTGCCCTTAAGGAGCTCACAATCTAAAAGAAGAGACAAAAGCAAACAAATATGTATAAACAAGTATGCACAGAATAAATAGGAAATAATTAAGAGAGAGAAAGGCACTGGAATTAAGAGGGGTTGTAGAATGTGTCCTGTAGTAGATGAGATTTTAATTGAGAATTAGAGGGAGCTAGGGAAGCCAGAAAGGAGAGCATTCCAGGCATGGATGACAGAGAGAATGCCTGGAAATGAGAGGTGAAGTTTCTTATTGATGGAACAGTCAGGAGGTCAGTGTCCCTAGCTCAGAGAGCCCATGTTGGGGAGTGAGGTCTAAGTAGATTGGAAAGGTTAGAGGGGGCGAGGTTGTGAAGGGCTTTGAATGTCAAACAACCTTTAGTGTTTCTTCTCAGAGGTAATAGGAAACCACTGGAGTTTATCGAGCAGGTAAATGACATGGTCAGACCTGTGCTTTAGGAAGATCGCTTTTGTGGCTGAATGGAGGATGGATTGGAGTGGAGAGAAGCTTCAGGCAGGCAGACCCCCCAGCAGGCTATCACAGTAGTCCAGTCATGAGATGATGAGAGCCTGGACTAGAGTGATTATAGTGTCAGAGGAGATAAAGGAATATATTCAAGAGATGTTGCAAAGGTGAAACTGACAGGCTTGGCAACAGATTGATGTGGGGGTGGGGGGCGAAGGAGAAGGGGATGTTAATGAGAAATCTAGTATGACTCCTAGGTTTCAAGCTTGAGGAAGGAAGATGGCTTTGCCCTCTACAATAATAGGGAATGTAGGAGGTGGGAGTAGGGTTAATGAATTGTGTTTGGAGCATATTTGAGTTTTGAGCATATAGTTTGAGATGTCTGAAAGGTAATTGAAGGTCATAAGAGAATTTGAGGCAGGATAGGTAGATTTGAGAATTATCAGCATAAAAATGGTAATTAAATCCATGGGAGCTGATGAGATTGCTAAGTGAAGTAGTTTAGAGGGAGAAGAGAAGAGGACCCAGGAGAGAATCCTGTAGGACGCCTATAATTAGAGGGCATGATCTGAATCTGTCAAGGGAGATATAGAAGTGGTTAGATAGGCAAGAGGAACAGAAGAGAGAGGTATCCTGAAAGCCTAGAGAGAGGAGAGTATCAGGGATGAGACATTGATCTACAGTGTCAAAGGTTGCAGAGAGGTCAAGGAGACTGAGGATAGAGAAAAGGCCTTTGCATTTGGCAACCAAGAAATCATGGTGTCTTTGGAGAGAGCATGGAATGATAAGGTCAGAAGCTGGATTGCAAGGGGTTAAGGAGAGAGTGGGAGGGGAGAAAGTGTAGGCATCTGTTGTAAATGGCCTTTTCACTATATCTTGAAACCAATAACCTAAAGATCACCAAAGACTTTAATTTCCAAATACCTTTTCTCAGTCCCTATCCTCTTTGATCCTTCTGCATCTTTCTTTACCATTTACCATCTCTTCCTCCCATTGGTTTCTGAGACACGATATTCTGCCATTTCTACCTCTCAACCAATCTTCCTGTTTTTTCATCCTTGCTCTTTAAGGTAGAAGTTCCTCAAAGTTCTGCTTGCTTCTTGATCATTCTACACCCTTGAATTACTCCCACCATCAGGCCCTTTTGCTTCTATTCATGTGGGATTGAATAGAACTAGAGTAATTCCACAACATGGCAAACTGAGTCCACTACAAATTAATGTTACCTAATTTCACCTGAACCCTCATTACAAGAAGGCAATCCTTTAGTTTTTACCCCATTGATTTGTTATTCCATCCCCTAGAGAGAGGCTATTTCAAACTTCTTCCCTTCAAACCACCCACACTAGTTCCTTTCCCCAACTACTCAGCTGAGGAAAGACTATTCAACAAGAGCTCCCTCTTCTTTTTTCTGTCTCAAAACACCTTAACATCATCCTCCATTCTCTTCTCCAAATTTCAGTTTGTGATGAATTTAGTTTGTTTCTTCTAATTACCAAGGCCACCCCCCTTTTCTGCAGATTTTCCCCATTAATCTCCAATCTCTCCTTATCTTCTGATTCTTTCTCTACAGCCTACAAATACACTAGAGTCTCTTCATTCTTAAAAAAAAGTCCTTCAATAGATCTTACAATTCCCCCAAACCCTAGAAAAAACTATCTACATTCATTCCCTCTACTTTCCTCCAACTTACTTGTTAGCCCTTTAAATCTTTCTTCCATCCAGAACGCTCTTCTAAACCTGGTCTTTCCAAATTATCAATAATTGTTTAATTGCTAAATCTGATTGCATTTTCTCAGTACTTATCCTTTTGGACTTTTCTGCAACATTTATCACTGCTGATCCTCTCTCTCCCTCCAGATTCCTGTAGGACATGTCATCTAAATGTACTAGTACCTCAAACTCAGCTTGACCAGAATCAAGTGTATAATCTTTCTCCAAAAAACAAGAAACAAAAACAAAACAAACCCCTGCCCACAATTTCTGACTTTTGTTTCTGTCAATGGTACATACCACTCACTATGTTTTCATATTGCCATCTGCATAACCTTGGTGTTTGACTCTACAGTCTCTTAGAATCACTGAGGAAGAAATGACTGGAGAGATCATCTAGTTCAACTGGTACCTGAAACAAGATTCTGCACTACAGAATTCCCCACAAATTGTCATTTGGCCCCTGTTTTAAAGTTTACAGCAAGTAACCAAACCTCTTCCTGGTATAGCCCATTCTGTTTGTAAGTTTTTTTGTGTTGACCCTAAATCTTCCTCTGCAGTTTTCACCTATTGCTGTATATCCCTCCTCTGGGGTTAAGCAGATCAAGTTTAATCCTGCTTCCATGTAGCCTCCCTTCATTACTGTGAAACGGTTGTATCTCTTTCTCTCAACTAATCCAAATAAGGAATCATATCCTGTCTTCTCATACTGCTAACCATCCTTTTCTGGATATGCCCTAGTTGGTCATCGTGGCAGAAGTTAACCTTTAGTCAGATGGTCAGGGCTCTTTCTGGAGTCTGTCATGGCTTCTTTTCTTTCTCCATTGATGTTGCCTACCTTGGAAACTTAGGTTACCATGTCATATTGTTGAATCACATTGAGTCTGTTTCAGTAAAACCCTCATTTCTGTTTGACACACACTGTTGTATAGCCATGTTGTATAGCCTATAGCTTCTGCAATTAATTTTTATAAACTACGTATTGGATATAGCTTCATAAATATCTTATTCTGGATAGAGACTACTGAATTGTTGCATTTAAAAAGAGCATCTCCCAAGGTTCTGTAATCAGTATCCTCAAAGATGGAATCACACTATAGTGACTGCACTATGAATTGCATGCATCAAATCTTTTCAGCTGGACATGGGGGCTGGAATTTCTTGCTTTCATTCAATACTTTAATCCTCCATTTTCCCCAACCTCCTTAAGGCAGGCTTTCCCCTAAGATAACCCCAATCTTCTGGGATTCTTTATGGAGACAGTCACAAAACTGCCCAGGACCTGCACTCAACATATTCTCAAACTACCCAAGGATCCTTACCTGAATATCCAGGTTCCCTGATAGCATCTTACATTCTGTCTCAGCTTCTGAATCACAACAACTTTCTTCTGCATCACCTATGTAATTCAGGTACTACAAATAAAGGTGTTATTGTCCCAAATGACACATGAAGAAACTGACACACTGAGACTTGTCCATAGGCACACAGCTAAAAGGTGCCAGAGGTGAGGATTTGAGTTCAGATCTTCCCAACACACAGTCTAGTAATCTAATCATTATACCATACTGCCTCTCATATAAGTTTATAGTCTCAAAATATACAGTGGTTATGGCTCTCATGCAGGATACTGCATTTGTTACTAATAGTATATTATTTCTATGTCTTTCTCAACTCCCATATCCTGTTCTTTTAAACCTACTTTCTAAATAGTTCGTAAATCCATCATTTTCTCTCTATTCTTATGCTTGTTTCAGCTCCTCATTACCACTTATAAGGACTTTTTGACTGTAGCCTCCTAATGAGTCTTCCTACCCTCCACTTTCTTTTATGAATAGGACACATTTTGTAAATAGTAGGTGCTCAATAAATGTTCACTAAACTCATTACACTGTTTAAGTCATCTTTCCTAAAGATGTTGTGATTTCTTCACGTAATTGAAAAAATCTAGAGTTAAACCTGATTCCTGATGACATTTTAGGGAAAACATTTTGATGACTAGAAAAGTAATCGGGCAGTCCACATTTTTCACTGTTGTACATTCAAAGCTACCTAATTAGCACCCATACCGCAGTTCCTTGTTTTATCTGTTCATTAAATAGTTTCAGTTAATATCACATCAAGCAAGCCAGTTAGACAGGATGTAATATCTTGTCCACGTTTTTACAATTCTTTGAGAATGTCTTTAAGACCATCAGGATGTGATAATTATTTTGTGATTTAAGTGCTTTTATTTATATAGGCCTTGAAAATTTCAAAATGCATCACTTTGTATTATTTGATCTATGTATTATCCCTGTAAGGTAAGTAGTATAAGTGTTACTATCCCTAGTTTGTGGTTCAGAAAATTGAAGATTGACAGAACCCACAAAATGTCACAGAGAAGCTAACCTCCCCCTGAGGACAGCATGGCAGGCCAGCAGGAAGCAGCCAGCACAGTGCTCTGGGAGCCGACCCCAGCCCTACACAATCCAGAAGTCTTAGCTCCAGGGCAGCCTCACCACAGCTGCAGGCTGGAGGGACTTCACATCATCAGCAGCTGTGCCGGTTTCCAGAATTATCAACCCATAGATGCTAAGTGAGAGGTCAGTGCAGTGTGGACTTTGGGACCTGGTAGTTTGGGAGTGTGGTTGGCCTTTATCCCCTGGAGGTAGAAGCCGCTGAGGCACCACAATTGTGTAGCCGCTGCCACATGGCAGCTTCAGCTCCTGGCCTGCAGATTGTAGGGGAACCAAGCGACCAGTCTGAGGGGTAAACACTTGCTTTAACCTGCTTGGGTCTGGATTGCTCTCTAGGGTGGAGGTCCTGGGGCGTGTGGAGGTTTCAGAGAGGGCACCCAACTAATACCTTCAGCAGCTGAGAAAACCCTAGTGATTGGGACGAAGCTCCCGTCTGGTAGCAGAGTCCTACTATGGCAAAAAGCTCAAAAGTCAAGTAATTGAGGGCAACATGAGCAGGCAAAGGAAGCAAACCAAGCAGAGCAATCCAACTTAACACTCCTATTTTGGGGACAAAAAGGATCAAAACATGGAACAGGAGGAAGTCAGAACTCCTGCACCAAAACCTTCCAAGAAAAATATGATCTGGTTACAGGCCATAGAGGAGCTTAAAAAGGATTTTGAAAACCAAATAAGAGAAGTGGAGAAAAAATTGGGAAGAGAAATGAGAACAATGCAAGAAAATTCTGAAATGAGAGTCAACAGCCTAACTGAGGAAAATCATACCTTAAAAAACAGACTGACTCAAATGGCAAAAGAGGCTCAAAAAGGCAATGAGGAGAAGAATGCCTTAAAAAGCCAAATTTGCCAGATGGAAAAAGAATCTCAAAAGCTCACTGAGGAGAATCATTCCTTCAGAATTAGATTGGAGCAAATGGAAGCTAGTGACTTTTTGAGAAATAAGATACTATTAAACAGATCCAAACAAATGAAAAAATAGAAGGCAATATGAAATATTTCATTGGGAAAAACCACTGTTCTGGAAAATAGATCCAAGAGAGATAATTAAAAAATTATTGGACTACCTGAAAGCCATGATCAAAAAAAGAACCTAGAAATCATCCTTCAAGAAATTCTGAAGGAAAACTTACCTGATGTTTTAGAACCAGAGGGCAAAATAGAGGTTGAAAAATCCACAATCACCTCCTGAAAAAGATCCCAAAAAGAAAACTTCTAGGAATATTATAGCCAGGTTCCAGAATTCCTAGATCAAGGAGAAAATATGACAAGCAGCCAGGAAGAAACAGTTTGAATATTGTGGAAACTCAATCAGGATAACACAGAATCTGGCAGTTTCTACACTGAAGGATAGAAGGGCTTGGAATATGATATTCTGGAGAGCAAAGGAGCTGGGACTAAAACCAAGAATCACCTACCCAGCAAAACTGAGTATCATGTTTCAGGGGAAAATATGGTTATTCATTGGAATAGAGGACTTTCAAGCATTCTTGCTGAAAAAACCAGAGTTGAATAGAAAATTTGACATTCAGATACAAGAAGCATGAGAAGGTAAACAGGGAAAAGAAATCATAAAGAGCTTATCAAAGTTGAACTATTTTACATCCCTACATGGAAAAATGATGGTTGTAATTTATGAAACTTTTCTCAGTATGAGAATAATTGAAGGGAATAGAAATGTATATGTGTATATATATATATATATATATATATACACATACATATATACACACACATACATATATATGTCTATATAGGAGGGTATGTGGGCATATGAATACATATGTGAATGTGTATATATGTGTACAGGTATACATAGATAGAGGTTACAGGACCAATTTAATGGGGAGGGATGATACTTAAAAGGTGAAACTAAGAGGTGAGAGAGGAATATAATGAGAGGAGATGGGGAGAGACAGAATGGGGTAAACTATCTCATATAGAAGAGGCAAGGGAAAATGGTTACAATGGAGGGGAAGAACAGGAAGGCAAAAGGGAATGGGTCAACCTTATTCTCAGTGAATTTGACTTAGGGACGGAATGACATACATACTAAATAGGGTATCTCACCCTACAGGCGAGCAGGGGGGAAGGGGATGAGAGAGAGGATGATGGAAGGGAGGGCAGGTGGGGGGGGTAAGGGAACTTGGAAGCACCCACTTTTGAAAAGGACAGGATCAAAGTAGAGAATAGAACAAGTGGGAGGTGGGATAGGAGGGAGGGAAATATAGTTAGTCTTTTACAATATATCTGCTATGGAAATGTTTTGCATAGCTACACACATACAACCTATATTGAATTGCTTATTTTCCCAGTAACGGTGGGTGACAAGGGAGGAACAGAATGAATCTGAAATTCAAAGTTTTAAAATCAAATGTTAATATATATATGTGTATATATATACTGTTATCAATATTATTTTAAAAATAAAAGTATAAAAAATAGTAAATTGAAGATTAATGAATTTGTGAAATACTCAAGATCACATATCTCTTGATTGGTGGACCCCATATCTGTACCTGGGTTCTAATTCTAAGTCCGCTGTTTTATTTCTATCTTGCTGGAATTTGAAACTCTTAGATCTTGTGCTTTTTATCCTGGTCACCTATGTTTTATCATATCTTATACAGAGGTGAAGAAGCAAGAAAAGTAAAAGAAAATATCCTGGGTTAGTTTGTGAGGCTGTTCTAAAGTCGCTGCCCTGCCTCCAATTACTAGGGAAATTTATAAAAACATTAGTTCATACTTCCTCAGATAGTGTTTCTTAAGAATTCTGGGATATCTAAAATCATCCCCCAAATGATCATCTAAATTAGAAGGAAAAGTAAATTATTGTTAATTCAGTGTTTATTTAATGTGTATAAAACTGCACTAAAGTCCTACTCTGATACTTATTAAATTGAATTTAGTAAACAGTGGTAAGCAGTCACATAGTGGATTGCGAGTGAACTTCAGTCAGGAAGATCTGGGTTTGAGTCTGGCCTCTGACACATATTGGCTTTCAGTACAACAGGTAATTCTCTTAGGCTATAAGTTTCAAAACAGTTGGTGATCTTAATAGGTAGAAGGTGTTTCCTCACTAGTTCTTTACACTAATCTACAACTACAGACCAAAATGAAGCCCCAATTATTTAAGCACTCGACATATAAGGCACTATGCTGTGCTGTTGGGGTATATAGACAGAAATGAAACCTTGTCATCAAGGAGTCTCCTTAGGAAAACAATATGTACACAGATAAGTGAATATAAGATAATTTCAGGAGAGAGAAAGCAGGAACAAATGATGAGGGAGGGGGGGGCATCAGGAAGGGCTTAGAGTAGGAAGTGCCACTTGACCTGAACCTGATGGGGTAAGGGGAACATTTATCTCAGGTATAGGCTCTGCATTTGAGGAAAAACTAGTAGGCCATTTTGATTAGATTATGCAATGCATGAAGGGGAATAATATAGTTCTCCAAAGGTAAGAGAGAGCCAGATTGTAGAGTGCTTTAAATACTAGAGTGAAGAGATGGCATATCATCCAAGAGGTCCTAGGAAACTATGAAGAATTTTGAGCAGAAGAGTATCAAAGTAGTATTTTACAAAAATTGATAAAATAATTCATTTTTAAATTGAATTTTGAATAGAATGTCTAGAATATCCTTATGAAAAGGGGTAGGGGCAAAGGAGGAATAGCACTTCTAGACCTCAGACTACATTGTGAAGTACAATCATTGCATCTTCTCATAATGGTTAAAAAATAGAGACATAGAATTGTGGAGCAGACAAGACAGAAGAGTTAGAGATAATAAAACTCAACAAACAAATTACTTAGGAAAGAATCCTGTTTGACTAAGACTGCTGGGAAGACTGGGAAGCAATCTGGAAGAAAGGAGGCTGACCAGCACTTATACCATATTCCATAATACATTCTGAATGGATACATGACCTTAATTTTAAAGATCATGCCTTTAAAAAAATTAAAAGAAAATAAAATTATATACCTTTCACGAATCTATGGGTATGAAATGTATTCTGAACCAAACAAGGGATAAAAGCAATTACTGAAGATGAAATAGATAATTTTGATTACAAGAAACTGAAAAGTTTCTGCATAGACAAAATTAATAAGCGAAGGCTAAAAAGAAAAGCAGTCAAGTAGAAAATAATAATTGTATAAAATTTCTCTGATAACTAAATTTTTCTGATATACAGATATTCAAAATATATAAACAATCAACACATATAAAGCCAAAAAACAACACCTGATAAGTGATCAAAAGATATGAACAGGGGTGACTAGGTGGCACACACTCTGGAGTCAGGAGGACCTGAATTCAAATTCAACCTCAGACACTTAACACTTACTAGCCATGTGACCTTGGGCAAATCACTTGACCCTGACTTCCCCCCTCCAAAAAAGCAAAAAAAAAAAAAAAAGATTTGAACAAAATAATTCTCGAGTTGCAAACTAAAAACAATTACATAATAAGTTCCAAGTCATTAATAATAAGAGAAATGCAAATCAAAAGAATCCTTGCAAATTGGCAAAGATGAAAAAGATGAGAATATTCAGTGTTGAAGGTGTTGTGGGAAAATAGTACACTGGTGCATTGTTGGTAGAACTGTAATCAATGCAACCATTAAAAAAAAAATTTGGATTTATGCATATAAAGTGACTGAAGTGCCCATACTCTTTGACCCAGAGATCTCATTATTGTGTTTATACCACAAAGCAACCATTGATAAGAAGTCACCATATACACTATGTTT
>NW_027185903.1:22974429-23078550 GCF_028583685.1 Petaurus breviceps papuanus | reverse complement strand
TGATGAATACAGAGAAGCAAGGAAAGAGTTACATGAATTGATAGGCAGTGAATAAGCAGAGCCAAGAAGACAATATAACAATATACAATGTAAAAGGAAAGAAAATGCACACACAAAATCAAAAATTTGTGTTGCAAAATTATGTGAAGAGATGCTTCTCAGTTAGCCCTCTGCAAAGGTGAGAGAGCCAGAGTTGAATGTTGTCCATATTTTAAAATGTGTCGATTGTTGAAGCTGATTTTTTTTATTGTCCTTAGAAAATACTATTTGTTATATGAGATGGCTCCCTGGGAGGCAGAGGAGGATGATACTGTGGGAAATTATGGTGATATCTAAAAAAAAAGAAATCAATAAAAACTTATTTAAAAAGAGCTTGATAACTTTGAAGTGACCAGATACAGTTGAGTGATGAAGTCAAAAGCCAGACTGGTGACTTTAGGATGAAGAATATTGCCTTTTTTGGGACATTTGGAACCTAATATTGTCTATTCCTGATTTTCTAGAAGCCATCCTGATGTTCACAAATACAGTGTAGAGACAGTACAGTGGTATCCTCATGATACTGGCATGTTCACTTCAAGCTCATTTGATAAAACTCTGAAAATATGGGACACAAACACATTACAGGTAAGTATATTTAAATCACTCAAAGGATGAAGGATAATTCAATTCTTGTCTATTTGCTAATATTGCTAATAAGGTTGACAGTTGTGACAACATTGAAAACTAATACAGTCTACTGGACATAAGCAAGACAGTGAAAATTCACATGATCTTTTGGGTATATTACTTTATTCATCTTTATTGCCTATTTTTATTTATTGGGGGGGTTGCCAATTTTTAAAAGAAAAGGAAGTGTTAATCTTAATATTTATATGTAGACAAATATATTTAAATATATCACTATTATAGCTAATAATCCCACCATCTTTAAAAACAGGCAAGAAAGGAAATGTGGCATCATAGAAAATTGATTGTAAAGCAAGAATTTGTCTCAGGACCCACTTCTCCCACATACTAACTGCATGACCCTGGCCAAGTCATTAGACTTTTCAGTGCTCTAGGCAACTCTAAATCATAGAGACAAACTAATTATGGAGAAGCAACCCTAAATTATACTGTAATTTGCAAAGAATGTGCTGATATGAACTGGTAGATATTCTTCACCCCAAATTTCCTCCAGCTAGTAAAATTAGTACACATGTTCGTGCACACACATGCATTTGTATGTGTGTGTGTGCATGTGTTTGCCAGGCCTTTTGTTCTTCTTGCCTATAGGATGTTGCCTCATCATATCAAACTCCACCATGCCCAGAACTCATGACTCCTCATTTCCCAAATTTCCTGTTTTTACATGTGGTACTTCTCTTAAGCACCATAAGTTGGAAATATTTTTGCAGATTTCTTTAATTCTTCCTTGTCTTTTATTCCTTAAAGCTTACTTATTCAGTAAGTCTATAAATTCTTTCCTCAAAAATATTTTTTCCTTCATCTCTTCTTCATTACTGTTGCCATCATCCTAAATGAGGCCCTCATTTCCTCATACCTAGATTTCCTGTTTTCCCTGTTTCTATTAGCGCCCCCTATAGTTTGTTCCCACTGCCATCAGATTAGTCTTCCTAAAGCCCTGACTTCATCATGTTACTTTCTTGATGAAAAAAAAATGCCTTTTTCATCATTACTTAGAAGAGGAATTTCTCAGTCTGGCATTTAATGTTTACGTTGATACTGATGATAGCAGACATTTCTATAATGTGAGTTTACTAAAGGTCTACTCTGGTACCTCATTGTGGTATGGAAGTGAGTTCGGTCTCTCTAAAGCTACCAACAGAGTACAACTCTAGGTACTACCAAGCTTGGAAGGCTTTGAATAGAGAATCAGGGATGGATTATATGCTTATTATCCACGGATGAGCCTGGCTAGGTACACTGGGGCTCTATCACCAGGTTAGCCACAGGGTAATGAATTTTTTTTTTTTTTAAGCAATCGGGGTTAAGTAACTTGCTCAAGGTTACACGGCCAGTTATTTCTGGGTGTGGTGCTAAGTATCTGAGCCCAGATTTGATCCCCAAGTCATCCCAACACTGGAGCCGGTGCTCCTACTCGCTGTGCTACCTGGCCACCCCTGGGTAATGAATTTTTGACCATGAAATTCTTGAAGATAATCTATTGCGGGGCTGTGACCTGCATGAGTGGAAATGCAGCAATATTATAGATGCTTGAAATATTAAAGCATTTACAGTTTACATAGTACTTTCTTATATATTATCTCATTTGATCCTTACCTATAAAGGATCATCTTGAGCCTGTGAATTAGTGTGTCATCTTATTCCCATTTTTATTGCTAATGCAACTGTGGAGTTCTTAGAAATAAAGTGACCTATTCTACCTCATACAGCTAGTTAAATGGCAACACAAGAACTCCACCTGTCCTCCAATCCAACTTTATTTCCTAATATTACAAAGTATGAAATATCTTCTACTGTTAGGGGTAGGGAACCTACAAACCCAAGGCCACATGTGGCCCTTTAGGTGCTCAAGTGCCACCCTTTGACTGAATCCCAACTTCACAGAATATATCCCCTTAATAAAAGGATTTGTTCTGTAAAACTTGGACTCAGAAGGCTGCACTCAAGACCTAGAAGGCCACACATGGCCTTGAGGCCACAGGTCCCCCACCCCTGGTCTAGGTGGATCTCCTCCTACCTTCTAAATATTGCAGGACCATTATGGGCTATAAGTCTTTACTTGGCTGCCTCAGGGCTTATAATGCTCTTTGATTGTCTAAATTCAAGCATTAAGGTGATGTTCCTTTTTCCTTCCTGAAATTTTCTAACCCAAATTTTCTAAGAATTTCTATTGTCTTTACCATCAACTTATATATTATTTGCCTTGTTAAATGACTATTACAATCTGTCTTTCTAACTAAATGACTCTTCTGTGCTCTGTATCTCTCACAGCACCTAGCACAGTTTTAGGCAAAAGCAGGTTAATAATTATTCATTGGAAGAATAAATAATATTGATAATATAAAAATATGAATCCAAATTACTAGTCAATATATAGTAACATGGCCTTTGTAAATTAAAATTCTGAAATTTTGGAAAATGTGTGGTAACCCAGTCAGTTACATGAGCAACTTTATAGCTCAAAGTTAAATGATAATTGATTATTGTCATTAATTTGACCTGGGCTATATTTGAATAGATTTAAGTAGCAAGAAAAATAGAATTTAGGAATATGCCAAGATCTAAAAATAAGAATCAGTACATGTTTGTTTCTTTTCAATTTGCTACTGCTAGCTATTTAAAGAGCTGTTTTTTTGTTGATGCACAATAAAATATAATCTTATGTGGGTAAGTCTAGAGGGCTAGGCAACAACTAAGTTTTTGGCAAACCTGACCGTTTTCTCAAAAAAAAAAAAACTTTTACAGAACTAATGAAAATGCTCAGGAAAATCTATAAAAACCATAATTCTATAAAATCACACCAAAATCCTATAGGAAACATTTCTATAGAGTAAGGAAATATATTCTTCAAATAATCTTTGAAGCAATATTTTCTCATAATTTTTTCTTGAAAAATTTCAGTCTAATGTGGGTTAGCTAAAGAAGCTTATTATGTATTACCTTTGGATTGTGCATCATTATTTTGCTCTGATTTTCTTAGTTTCTAATGTTTTTGATGAGGAATAAAATGAGGTTTGTGGTGAAAGAAGCAGTGACTGCCACCCAAAGGTTGCAAAAGGGAACTTGTTTTTCAGTCAAGAAATGAAAATGTGTTAAAAAATAAAGAAATTTCAAATATACAATAAATAAATGAATGAAATACAATAGAACCTTTAAAAAAAAGAAGTGAAAATGTGTCCCATTTACTTCCATTTTATTTTTTCCCCATATAGAATGTTATTTTAAATACTTCTTTCATGTATTCAATACAGAGGAATGCGATAAAAAAATGCATTATTTATATAATAAGAAAAACCCTTTCTCTATATCCAATTTTGACAACTGTAAACATAATTAACTTTGCTAAATTAAATTTCAAGAAGAAATCATTAAAAATATTTGATAGATAATTTTGAAAATTTGCTATGTTCTTTTAAATTATTTGTATTTGTTTAAAATGTGCCATTGAAAATGAATGTGGGGCAGCGAGGTGGCTCAGTGAATAGAGCACCGACCCTGGAGTTAGGAGGACCTGAGTTCAAATCCAGCCTCAGACACTTAACACAAAACTAGCTGTGTGAACTTGGGCAACTCACTTAGCCCCAACTGCCCTACCTTCCCCCTCCAAAAAGCAAAAAAAAAAAAGAAGAAGAAGAAGAAGAAAGAAAATGAATGCAAAGCAGATATAGAGTGCTTTAAGAATAGAAATTAATGTCTTATCTGTTTAGGCTTTCTCTGCAGCAATTTTGGTCTGTTAGCATATAAATAAGAATCATAGGATTTAGAGCTAGAAGTGATTTTTTAAGAGTTGAAAAAACTGAAGCCCAGAGAGGTTGTAATTTGCCAATCCAGTAATAGTAACAGTGGGAATTAATTCCTAATTTGAAGTCAAGTGCTCTATCCACTGTCCCAAAGTTAAAGGAACTCTTTCATTTTATGCCAATATAACTTCCCTCCCCTTCTCCCTCACTTCCTTTTTCCCTTCCCAAGAAATAGCATATTGGCCCAGCCAGCTCAATTTCATTTTTAGAAGTGCCACTTATAAGTTATGTCATAATTTTTCTCCATGACATGAACCTCACAAGGATAGGCTTGTTACCCCATCATCCCTAATTTCCCTTAGTAATCTATTATAGTTTTAACATATGTGAATTTCTCTAGGTCTTTCAAAAATGCATACTTGAAGCTTCTAACTTGCCCAGAAAATAAGTTCCTCACAGTTATTTTTATACTAGCAATTTAAGGAGAATATAACTTTAATAGGACCTTATGATCCGTTTTGTAGGTTTTCTTCAAATTTTACAATATAATATTATTATCCAGAGCTCTATGGACAGTGTTCTAAGGTACTTTGCTCTTTTTAAAAAAAAGTATTTTGTTTATTCTGCATTTGAACATCAATCCAAAAAGTGACCATTCCTGTATAAAGTTGAGCCTAAAAAGAGGATTGTGTATGAAACAATGAACCTATTCCATGCAGCTTACTATTTTAAAGTATGTAATAAATTTACCTTCTTTCAAAATTGTCCTAATGTTTGCTTCCCTTCTCTGTGCATTTTTCCTTCTTGAGAGGTAATCACTATTTTTAATCTTTATGATCCTCCTACTTCCATTAAAAAAAAAAAGAAAAAGAAACCCTTGTAACAATAAGCATAGTCAAACAAAACAAATCCACCCAATGGCCATATCCAAAAAAAAATATGACTCTGCATCTTGAATCCATTGCCTCTCTGTCAGGAAATGGATAACATTTATCATAGGCCCTCTGGTGCCATTATTTGTCATTGCTCCAATGATTTTTTAAGTCTTTCAGTTATCTTTCTTTTCAGTATTCTTATAACTGTATATTTCTGTTTCTTGTCACTTTGCTCTGCATCAGTTCAAGTATCTACTCTTTAAAAGTGAAGTTTCTTTTGCTTATACCCTCTTGTTCACCTTCATACATACCCCATTTTTGCCTCTTTGATATATTTCTGTACCAATCACTGTGTGGTGTGAATGTGCATTCACTGTGTTCTACCTAATTTTGGTTCACACAAGAATAAAATTCATCTGATAATTGTTCTTGCCAACCTTAGCTCCAGATTTGTATACTCTTCTCACTCCTGTTATGACAATATAGATTCCATACTTTTCTCCTCTCTACAGTAGTTAATTCCTTTTACTCTCCTTTTTTTCCCCTTCTTAAAATTGTTAGAATAGAACCAGCCCACCCCAACTTCCTCTGTCTTGAGTCCCTCAATGTCTTTTGAAGACATTAAGGTTGTGAAACATATTGGTTTCTTTTTCCTCTTTTAGAATGTTAGCACCTTATCATGGTTTGGCCAAGGGTGGGAACCTGTGGCCTTCTTGGTCCTTGGATATGCACTTTTGACTGAATGCAAGTTTTATAGAACAAATCAAGGCCACAGGTTCCCTGCCACAGGTTCCCTACCCCAGGTACAGCCCCTTCCAGTTATTCAAATTTAACTTTCTATATTTCTTATGACACTTTTGTTTGTATTTCAGAGTTTCTACTCAGGTATTTTATGTTTTATTGAGAATGCTTCAAAGTCCTCTTCTGTTAAAGGTCCATTTCCCGCCTTTAGTATTATACTCAGCTTTGTAGAGTAAGCTATTCTTGGTTACAAGCCTATATCTTTTTTTTTTTTTTAAGCAGTTAGGGTTAAGTAACTTGCTCAAGGTTACACGGCCAGTTATTTCTGGGTGTGGTGCTGAGTATCTGAGCCCGGATTTGATCCAGGTCATCCAGACACTGGAGCCGGTGCTCTTACTCGCTGAGCCACCTGGCCGCCCTGAGCCTATATCTTTTGCAATATATAATATTTTGCTGCTAGGTCTTATGGTATGTAATCCTGCCTGTAGTTCAATGGCATTTGAACTCCTTCCTCATTCTTTGCAGTATTTTTTCTTTTATGTGGAAACTGAGGGTTTTGGCTAAGTCATTCCTGGGACTTTTCTTTGGGGGATTTATTTCCAGAGGTGATTAGTTGGCAGTTTTTCAGTTTCACTTTACCTTCTGGTTCTAAAAAATTTGAACAGGTTTCGTTTAAGATTTCTTAAAATTCAGTGTCTGTGCTTTTTTTTTTTTTTAACCATGATACTCAGAATGTCCAATGATTCTTAAATTCTCTCTCCAGGAGATATTTCCTATGCTAGTTATTTTTGATAGAAGTAATTTTACACATGCTTCTAATTTTCAATCTTTTGATTTTGTTCTGACGTTTCTTGCTGTATTATGGAATCATTGCTTTCTTGTTGGTCCATTCTGATTTTCAGGAAGTCTATTAGGTGAGGTTTGCCATTTTCTTCTCTAAGATATTTATTATTTATTCATCTTATAATCTTTTGCTCCAGAGCTTTCTCTTTTTCTCTCTTTCTCTTGCTTTCTTTTAGATATTCATATAGTCCTTGCAAAAAATCCATTTAATTCTCTTTTAGGTTAGAATTTTAGGTGTGTCTAAATCTATTCTTTAAGATAGTTTATATTTTCTTCAGCTTATTCACACCTCCTACACTAATTCTGGTTTTGAGATTTATATCAGGGTCATTCTTCATCTTCTGTTGTGATTTTAGGTGGAATAGTCAGTATCCTTCATCTAAACCTTCTTTCCTCTGCGGACCACCTCTGGGGTTTGTTTATACTAAGAGCACTATTAGGTTTTAGGATCCCCTGGAACTTTGAGATTCAGACTAACGGATCTTTAGCACCTTTTCTGCCATTTCATGATCTAGTACTACAAATATTGGGTTCTTAGGGCCTCAGATGTCCTATTCTGAGCACTGCTAAGCCTGAATTCATGACTGTTGCAGCCAGTGAGTCCACTGTGAGTTTCTGACTATTCTGAGGCTTTCTTATGGAAACCCTCCACTCTTAGTGAATCTAGATACAGAGCTATTCAGGCTAGAAGTGTCTCTGGTTCATGTCTGGTCAGCTCATAGCCTTCAGTTTTGTATGCCTCTGGTGGCACTGACATTTCTGACAGAACCTCATTGCCTTTAGGCTTCTGGCTGACATTTTATGTAGTCTTGCTTGGATGAAGTCACTTAGTCTAACTTCTCAGTGAATTTCTTATTCATTATTCAGTCTGGTGCAAATATTTAGGTTTTTGCTGGGTTAAGTGTGTGGAAAGTGAACTGTCTGCTTCCTTCTGTCAGCCATCTTAACTGAAAGTTCCCAAGATGTTTTCATAAAGATATATTACTTGTACTGAAATTCTTGACAAATCAAAATTGTGTTTTGTTATAGAAAGTTATTTCACGCATTAAAGAAGAGAAGCCAAAAAGTATTGGAAATCTGTTTGAACTTGTACTAAAAATAATATAAAAACATAAGTATATTGTCTGTTCCTTTGTAAGTGGTCATATAGTTTCTAAAATAAGTAGGGAGGAAATGTTTTTTATTATTTTAATTAGAATTCAAACTTTATAAATATTGTCTTTTGATTATCAGCCTGCAGATGCATTTCATTTTGAGGGAACAGTCTATAGTCATCATATGTCTCCAGTTGCCACCAAACACTGTTTGATAGCAGGTGTGTATGTAACTATAACTAAATTGATATTTTTTCCTAAATCAGAAATTTATTTTTTTACATACAGCATGTTTAGATAAGTTTAGCTCAAGTAACAATGGTAGGGTTTTTTGTTTGATTTGGCTTTAAAAATTTGTACAGCATTTACCTACCCTGACAGACCTGCAGAATGAGATATAATATTTCTAGACATGACCATTGTGGTAAATAGTTTTTACTATATATATATTTGTTAAAATAATTTTTTTTCACTAGTGGGGGAGAGGGAGAGAATAAATTGTTAATTGACAAAATAAAAAGTATATAGCATGTAATTTAAATATTTCATTTTAAAAACTGGTGAATTTTACTATCACCCAAGTAATTTTAGAGATTTAATTACTGTGTCATTTGTGTAATTTGGAAATTCTGTCCCAAACTGGGTTAGGTCTAAATTAAAAACAGAAAATCCTAATAATTTGACCTAATCAACTTGACGTTATGAATTGCACGACTGGTGCTGATCTGCCCTGGTGGGGGAGACTTGACTCACTAAGAGTTCCCTGTACCAATTAAATCACACATCTGACCTCCTCCTCCTCCTCTACCAAAATCAGTTGTGTGAAAAACCCATTATATTCATACAGTTTAAGTAACTTGAAAATTTTTTCTTCCTCCGGCACGTTTTTATTTTCTTTAGAGATCATGTCTTGTTCTAAATGGATTAGCATTAAAGGGAAGCCTTTTATCTTTTAATCTGAGTTAATATCTTTGTGATATATAAAGGTATATCATTTATATAGTTAAAATACTCTCCTAAGAATTGTTGGAACTAACCCACATTTTCTTTATTTCTATTTAAAAAGTGTAAATTGTCAACTTAGACTATAATTCCTTGCTGTTTTTTTCCTTCTTTATTTCATGAAAAAGTTGTTGTGTTAAAGAATTTTTATTTTTATTGTTGCAGTTGGTACTAAAGGCCCCAAAGTACAACTTTGTGATTTAAAGTCTGGATCCTTTACCCACATTCTACAGGGTACGTTTCATTTTGGAACATAAATGTTAGATAATAACTACTTTGAGTAAACCGTACAGTGTAAAGACATGTTACTGACAATGTATTCTTTGTCAGTGACATGACTGATGTGTTTTGTGCTAGCTGTTAAAACTAAACGGGGTAGAAAAGCTCCTTCTGTGCATTGTTCTGGTGTTCCTGAATTTGATAAGAGGCATAAAAATGTCCAAGGGCCAGAGTCCATGGAAAATGCAAGCTCTACCTCTCACAGCCTAGTTTCATTTGACAGTTTATGCTTGATTGAAATATCTAAGTCCAAAATGAGAATGGTAAGTGAATCTGTCAAAATTACACAAAATGAACTGTTATCCTAACATTCTGCCTACATTGTCAACTTTTGTTGTAATATCCAGAAGTATCTTTCTTCACTTCTGAAAGTACTTCTGAGATGTTAAAAGGCATGTTTAAATAATGGGATTATGAAAACTTTTATTAGACCAATAAAATATAACAATGAAAACTGTGAACATCTCACTTTTTTTCATTTTAGCTATTTGGAATTATATTAACTTGAACTCTGAACCACCAAAATAAGGAATTTAAGGAAGGAAATATTTGATTTTATTCAAATATGTAAAATGCAAGTCTGACATCCTTTCTTCCTTCCAAAGCTTAAAATTTGCTGAAAGATCATTTTTTTCAAATTTCATGAATTTGCTAATACAAGACAGACAAATGAAGTGTCTAAGTAGTTCACTCAGGGAAAAGTGGTTTGATTAACAGTGCCAGAATCAATCAGTACTGACTTCAGACTGTAAAATATTCTGCTATCGTTTTTAGAAACATATAGTTCCTAGGCTTTCTAGAAAAAAAAAATTTTAAAGATGCTTCCTTTTTTTGCCAGACTGTATATATATAACCTTTATCAAATTGAAATTGACTTCTTAGTAATTGAGGGGGGAGAGAATTTGGAACTCAAAAGTATAAAAAAACAAAGCAAAACAAAAAAAAGCCCTATGAATGTTAAAAATTTTTTTTACATGTAATTGGAATTTTTTTTTTTTTTGCCTTTTGGAGGGCAATTGGAGTTAAGTAACTTGCCCAAGGTTACACAGCTAGTTTTTTGTGTGGGTGTTAAGTGAAAACAACTATGAAAGTTCATCTTTTTCCAAGCTCTCCGGCAAGTTAGAAAAGTCATAAGATCTTTTTTTTGTTTGTTTGTTTTTGTTTTGTTTTTGTTTTTGCCTTTTGGAGGGCAATTGGGGTTAAGTAACTTGCCCAAGGTTACACGGCTATTTTTGAGGCCAGAACCGAACTCGGGTCCTCCTGACTCCAGGGCCGGCGCTTTACTCACTTCGCCACCTAGCCACCACAAAAATAAAATTTTTTAAATTCTAAAAGAATTTTAATCGTTTTTTTTTTAAAGGATGCTTACTCTTAAGATAGACAGTATCTATTTTTTCAGTTTATTAATTTATTTGTTTTCAGTTTTCAACATCCACTTCCATGAGTTTTAAATTTTCTTCCCCACCTCCCTCCCCAAGACAACTTGCAATCTGATGTAGGCTCTACACATACATTCCTATTAAACACATTTTTATATGAGTCATGTTGCATAGAAGAATTATAACAAATGGAAGAAAACATAACAAAGCAAAACAAAAGAGAAAATACTCTGCTTCACTCTGCATTCCAGCTCCATAATTCTTTCTCTGGATGTGGATGGCATTTTCTATCATAAGTCCTTTTGAAATATTTTAGGTCCTTGCATTGCCGAGAAGGGCTAAGTCTATCAAAATCAGTCCTTGCACACTGTGGCAGTTACTGTGTATAATTTTCTCCTGGTTCTGTTCCCTTCACTCAGCATCAGTTCATATAAATCTTTCCAGGTTTATCTGAAGTCCTCTTGCTCATCATTTCTTATAGCACAATAGTATTCCATTACATTCACATACCACAACTTGTTTAGCCATTGCCCAATTGATGGGCATCCCCTTGATTTCCAGTTCTTGGCCACCACAAAAAGAGCTGCTACAAATATTTTTGTACATGTGATAGCTAATATATATATATATATATATATATATATATATATATATATATTTTTAAAGCAATCGGGGTTAAGTAACTTGCTCAAGGTTACATGGCCAGTTATTTCTGGGTGTGGTGCTGAGTATCTAAGCCCGGATTTGATCCAGGTCATCCCGACACTGGAGCCGGTGCTCTTACTCAATGAGCCACCTGGCCGCCCCTAGCTAATATTTTTTTAAAATTAAGTATATGAGTGTCACGATGACCTGGGGATCAAATCCGGGCTCAGATACTTAGCACCCACCCAGAAATAACTGGCCATGTAACCTTGAGCAAGTTACTTAACCCCAATTTCTTTTAAAAAAAAATTAAGTTTGTGAAAAAAAATCATGTTTTCTCCTCTAGTTCTACCACTTACCACCTCTGTCATTTAACTTCTCTGGGCCCCACTTTCTTGTAAAATGAAGAGGTCAGACTAGTTGACCTCTAAAAGTTCCTTCCAGCTTTAAATCTATGATCCTAAATTTGTAAATATGTGAAGAAAAATCTTTACTCATTTTGGGGATGTTTGTTCTCTGGCAAATTAAGTAGTCTTAATGGTGTTATGTGCATTAATAATTAGATCTAATCTGACAACTTTGTCCTTAAAAAAACCAACCACTTCTTTTGGTTATTGATCCCAACACAAAACCAGTCATTGCATGATAAATGTCAGGTATTCTAATATGTGTCTACTTGGGTCTCAGATTTATATTTTCACATGAATCTCAATTATTAATGTAATAAAATGCCAGCTGTTTAAGTTACTGCACATTTTATTTTTATTCTTTTCTTAGGCTCATGCAGAATTTTTCTTTTAACCCTTAATTTTTCAAAGACCTCACAAAGCTTTTTATGTTCTTGTATTCGTAGGTCACAGACAGGAAATATTAGCAGTTTCCTGGTCTCCACGTTATGAATGTATCTTGGCAACAGCAAGGTAAAATGTATTTCAATTTTTGTTTAAAAGTTAGAACAAGAATTGCTAATCAGCATTTTGGAAGAACTGCATTCATATAGTATAAGTGTTTTGACTTCTTTTGGTACAATTCTGTTGTTGGAAGTGTGTCGAATTTTAATTGTAAATCATGTCACACTGAGATAAGCTGCAGTCCCCAGTATTGCTAACCCAGCTAATCATCTTATAACTTTCCCTTTTTTACATAGTGAGATGATCAAGAAATGAGGGAGATTCATGATTTTATGAATGTCTATTTGTTAAGTCTACAGGCAAAATAATTCATGTACACCCAATAATGTCATCTTTACATGAGTACATTATTTAGTGCAGTAATATTTGTCCCCTAGAAAACAAATGTCATTCATTGAATCACTTTACACTTACTAGTTATCTGTTGTGAATTGAATTTTATAAGAAAACAAAATATGAGAGGCTTTTCTCCTAATGGTTGTGCGTGTATGTGTTTAGGTTAAGTGCAGGGTGTTATAAAGTGGCTCTTTCCAGAACTAGAGTTTTAGAAATTTCCTAATTCAGCCTCAAATCTTCTAAAATAACCTTGTAAACATAAATTTTGTTAAATGCAGTAGGGCCCCAATTCAACATCCAAGTCCTCCAAGTTCTTTATTATCTAAAGGACTACAAGGTTTTGTGTTGTTATGTCAAGCTACCACTTCAGGAAAATTACACAAAGTCTCCAAATACAGGAACTTGAACAAATAATAATCAGAGGGAAATGGAGAAGTCCAGTGGATTTCTGTGCAGCATTTTGCTTTGTTTTCTCAGTCAATAGGCAGGGCATAGAGAAGAACAGATAGTCCTTGAATCTTCATCTTCCCTCTATTTGAATGAAACAAAAGAAGTAGGTACCCAGTATTCCACAGCCTTCCTGCCACTCATCCCTAGGGATTGCTTTTGTCATCTGTGGCAAGTTTGGGCAGCTAGGTGGTGCAGTGGTTAGAGTGCCAGGTCTAGAGTCAGGAATTCAAATCTTCCTGAGTTCAAATGTGACCTCAGATACTTACTAGCTTGTATAACCTTGAACAAGTCACTTTACCTTGTTTACCTCAATTTCCTCATCTGTAAAATGAGCTAGAGAAGGAAATGTCAGACCCCTCCAGTATCTGATTTGCCAAGAAAACTCCACGTGGGGTCTCAAAGAGTTGAACATGACTGAAACGACTAACAACAACTGTTCCATTGGAGCCATAAAAGAGTATCCTTGGTCCCAGACTCTTGAGTAACAACTTTATTGCAGGTAAAATGTATCTCTAGCTTAGTATTCAGAACAGTTGTAGTTTTGAATTTGATTTTGATTTAGAGCCCCAAACTTGGGTTCAGGAAGAGCTGGATTCACATCCTACCTCATATTTTTAACCAGTTGAGTGACCTTGTACAAGTCACTTACCCTCAGCAAGTCTCATTTTCATCATTTGTAAAATGGGGGTAATATCACCTCTTTTCCCTACCTTGTGAGATTGTTGTATGAATCAAGTGAGTTAACATTTTTTACGCATTTTATAACCCTTAAAGTACTATAGACGATAAACGTTAACTATTATTATCATTTATAAAATATCACAGAGTGTTCCCATATTTCCTTTGTACTTTGTTAATAATGATCCTAGAGGACAGATAGTATAAGTTCTACTATCCCTGTTTTACAATTGAAAAAACTGAATCTCAGAGCGGTTAAAGGGTCTTCCTATAGTCACACAGTTTTTCAGTCTATATAACTGTAAGAACCAGGTTTCAAACCCAAGCCCCTCATTCCAAATATAGTATTCTGAATATACAGTATGCTGTCACCACACTACCATATCATTATTTACATTATTTTTTAACTTTCTGAAGTTAAAAAAAAAGTCAGAAGCGGTCAAATAGGTTATCAGTGAAAATAACTGATCAAGTTTAGAGATTTTAAAGAGGAACTAATTTTGCAGTTTAGAAAGTATCTAAAAATTGCCATTTTGTGTCTTCGCCCAGCTATCTTTATAAGCTGTCTTCTCAGATAGTTTCATTTTGTGAATTTACATGAGATGTAATTGCATAGAATTTGCAAACCTTTTTGTCAAGCCTTGAAATTGTACTGAATTGTCTTAAATAATTGTTTAAATTAGATTGCTAAACAATAATAATAATTAATATATTGATAAAGGAAGATTTTATTTTTATGTTTCACTTAATAAATTGTGTGAAAAATTAAATACCACACTTCTCTATGTTCTCTGTCATATAACAAAAGTATCATTTCCCAGATTTTTCCCTGATTTCTAGTTAGGTACTTTAAGGAGCAACCTTTGGTTTTTTGGTCGCATTTAAATTTTAAATTGCTGCTTTGCCCAAAATTGCAAGCATAGTTTAGAAATGTCTACTTATAAATATCTCACACCTAAGAATATATCTATGTCGGTTTATTTGGGATGGGGAGTGGGGTTGGCACCAAGGACAGGTTGGAAAGGAAAAAGGGAAAGAAGGTAAGGAAGGAAGCCAGTGACATTCTATGAACCTCACTGATGGGACAGAGCTAGAATGGAAGCAAGTGAGAGATCTGAAGTTGACATTCAAGCAGATCATATGTAAATATATTCAACTCCACACCATTTTTCACTCCAGCTGCCCATCCTGTAGAGGTTTTCCACCTATCCCAAACCTGAGCCAGAGAGTATTGGGTAGAATAAAGCCAGTCTGTGCCCCTTTCCCCTAATTGTCTATGCTTCTAGGAAAAAAGAGAATAATAATTGTTATTATTATAAATAAATTATAAATTTTGGGTAAATGCAAATTTATAAATTATAAAAAATTATGAGAAGAATAACAAAAGAGAATAAAGGGGTCTTTTAGTGGAAAATTCTCGAGATTCTGTTACAGCCCCTAGAATTGTTTTTAAATTTATTTTATTTTCTTATTTTTTTGCTTTTTGGAGGGCAATTGGTATTAAGTGACTTGCCCAGGGTCACACAGCTAGTTTTTGTGTTAAGTGTCTGAGGCCGGATCCAAACCCAGGTCCTCCTGACTGCAGGGCCGGTGCTCTATTCACTACGCCACCTAGCCACCTCTGCCTAGAATTGTTTTTATTGTTCTTGTTGCCAAAGACAGCTAAATCTTAAAAAGGAAAATGTCTATTCCAAGAGGAAAAAAATTAATGCCAAGTGATTGGAAGTCAGAATTCCAGGAGCTTCTTTAGCCCAAATGGTGCTTTGATTTTTATAGTTATAATTTGATAGGCTCCCAGGTCACAACTCTTATTCATCAGTCCTCTTGGTATGTACATGGATAATAGGTTTCTTTGAAAATTTTGAGATTTGCATTATATCATTGGCATCAATTTTGGTAAAATAGAATAATTTAATGGTATGTTATTTACCCTTGTGGTTAAAAACTACTAACTTACACCTGGAGAATATTTCTTATTTTGCAAATAATATTCTTCTAAAACTGTTGATTATCCTATATTTTTTCTAAATTTGCCTCAAATATGAAAAAATCAAAACACTAAGATTTGAAATTAAATTGGATGGGGATGCCCACCTATTACAGTCAAGCATCAGCGTGCATCTTTAATCACCAATCTTACACTGAAGGTAAGGAGTTAGATAAATATAACGCTCCCTCTTTCCCCTGGAAACTATTGTCTGTCATAACTTTAGTATAGATCTAGGTGGCAGTGAGCCTGAGAGGTTCATTCTGATCTAACCCTGGATCTTTATCATTCCAGAAGATTTTCTAGAGACTTTATTTCTCTGGATGTGGCAGGAATTTTATCCCTTCCAGGGAGGACAGGATTGAGATACAAGCATGCCCAAACCAATGTTTGAGCAGAATAGAATCCCAGTTTAACAGAACTGGGTTCAGAAACAAAACCGAATTGGAAGTGAGGAAAGTATCTCTTATTCCTCCCACTATTACAGGATTCATTGTGAATTGTACAAAAAAAAAACTGGTTATAGGCAAATAAACATTATCATTCAGGCTTTTTTACATTTCTGACACACAAACAGGCTTGTAAATTTTCCTGCACTTATTAAAACACAAGACACAAACTCAGTGGGGGAAGGATCCAGCATACATCCTAGTGGGTTCTGAATCCATACAATACCAGCATCTTCAAATAATCAATTGGAATAATCAATGAATGTATAGGCCTGATGTTTGTTAACAAAGTCTTGTGTCTTTCTTCTTTAAGCATATATTCAATGACCTGAAAAAGAATAAAAACAAGTGTTTAATTTCTAGATCATCAAATTTATCACCTGTAAGCCTTTGAGATGAGTAATTTTGGTATACTAAATCGAGTGAAATTACGTTAGCTTTTGCTAACCTTACTCTTCTCTTTTTTAAAGAAAAAAATGTCACATATGATAGCTTGATGCTTAAGTAAAATAAAATTTTATCTGCTTCATAGTCTAGACGGTATTTGAATAACAAGTAGTGGGAGAAATGTAGTTAGAAAATTGCTAAGGAACAAACTACAGCCTGTCTAGTCCTTGGGGGGGAGAGAGATGCTCATGTAATTAAAAATAACTGTGTAAAAGCAGCAGATGTTGAGTTGTGTCCTTGTAAACTAAAAAGGAAAGGTTATTTTCTTAGCTTTTTTTCCACTATTTTTAATGCTAATGTTGCATATTGAACATCTGCCGAACAGGCAAAGGTACAACAACTCAAATGTACAGATACATTTGTGCAAATGTAATGATCCTTGCTGTGATGACTGACGAGCAAGGGGAGGGGCAGAGTCTCTGGCCTCGGTCTAAATCATTGTAACACTGTTTTCCTCTCAGTGCTGACAGTAAAGTAAAATTGTGGGATATTAGGAGAGCATCAGGATGCCTGATTACTCTCGATCAGCACAATGGGGAAAAGTCGAAAGCATCTTCTGAAGCAGGTAATGAAGAGCTTGTATTTATATACAAATAAGACAGTAATGATATTTTTTTTTAATCTTGAAGCTTTCTTGAAATGGCAAAAATATTGATATGTTAAATTTCACATTTTATAGATGGGGAAAAAAGGCATCAATCAGAAATCCCAGATCAGTTTGTGCAAAGCTAAATTAAATCATTTGGTAAATAAGCAATATGACCATTTCTAATTGCCTCTGAATTTTGAATTATAGAAACATCTCTGAACCAATTTGTCCTACATTTTCACCCCTTTGGCCACTGTTATGATAGTCTGGGGTAAATGTACTTAAGAAATGCAAATGCAGAGAGTGCCACTTAGATAGCCCACTGTAAAGTAAAGAAATGGCAGGATTTTATATTCATTGTGTCAGCATAAAAAGTGCAGGATATGCTGAATATGAATCAGCATGAATCCAGGTGACAAAGTACATCAGTTGCATTTTTATAGTTGTATTTTGATTGTAGTTTGAAATTTGATTCAGAATTGACTGGAAATTAATTATTTGATTAAATGGTAAAATCACATGCTGCCTTTAGAAACAAGTTTTCAAAGAGAAAAGTAGAATCAGATTATTAAGGAAACAGTACTATCTCAGCACAAAGACATGTTTGAAGTCATGTTAATTTTAAAAGACTAGAACAGCTGTCCTTTCTTTGATATAACATTTATTCTTTCCATCACATTCTGTATATAATATTGGCTGGTTTTCATTAAATATGACCATCATAATTAGAAATGGAAACATTGAAGGGAGAGGAAATTAAGTGGTTTTCACTACTAGCTGAAAAGAACCTTGATATCCACACATTTGATAAACCATACTCTGAACAAATCCAGTTGTACTAGATTTAACATCTCTTTTTTTTCCTCTCTTAATTTTCCCTATTTTTTCCTTTAACTTTTTGCGTTTCATAATTCTAGTTCACATCCTTATGAAAATTAAAGCATTTATTGATAGTTGCTTATTCACTTCAAATTGTTTCTACAGCAGTGCATTTTAATATGCTTAAATGATGTTAAAAATTGAATATATATTGACTGTTTTTTCTAGGATTGATGAATCTACTAAAAACTGAACTGTTTTTATTTTTCATGGTAGCAAACACAGCCCATAATGGAAGAGTTAATGGCCTGTGCTTTACAAGAGATGGGCTTCACCTTCTGACTACTGGAACAGATGATCGAATGAGGCTCTGGAATACTTCCAGTGGAGAAAACACACTAGTAAGATATCTGATGGAGTTTGAAATGGAGTTGAGGATGTTCAGTTTAAAAATAGCTCATCAGTATACACTTTGGGTCATTTAAATTTAACCATGTAACTTGCCATTGAGGCACAACTATTTTTCTTATCTAAAATAAAGTTAAATATGAACATTTCATAGTAAGTGCACCATCAGGTGACAGATACTGAACTCTTAAAACGACCAAGCAGTTATTATTGATAAAGATTTAATGCCTAGCAAATTCATATTATGCCTTATGTGTTTTTAAGGTTATAGAATGAATCTGATAAAAAAAAAATAAAGAAATAAGTGAATTCCTGGATGGCAACTAATTAGAAATACCTTTCTATGTCAATGCTTTTTTTTTTTCTTGACTAAAAATCCTCCCATCCTTGTGCACATTTTAGTACCCTCCAAAATAGTCTTAGAAAATTCTGTAGTTTGTACTAACTTAAAAAGCTTCCATAGGAAGTTATAGGAGTTAATATTAATCTCATTATCCCTTTGTTTTAGCATCTGTACTGGCTAAATACTCCCTTCCAGATGCTTCTAATGTCATTGTAATAATCATTATTACTATTGATTTTACTGGGGAAAGGCCTAAGTCATTTATGTCTAGATTATGTTAGAACACATTATTCCCTTTATATTCTCTCAGGAGACTCTGACTCAGTTAAACCACAGATTAGAAACTCAGAAACTGAATTCTAACTCTGTCTCTATCACTTTGACCCTGAGCAGGACTTGATTTGCTTCTCTCATCTAGAAAGGCAGCATAGACAAATAACATGATTGCATGATGCATAAATTTATGTAACATATAAATAAATGATTGTGAGATTGGAGTACATATAGCCACCTAAAATCTTGGTAATATTGATGTCTAATCATCTCCTCAGAGTTCTGATACTGTACAGAGTGACACTAAACACAATTCTTTCATTCTGTCTTTTTTTTTTTTTCCACAACTTCACATAGGTAAACATTGACTTAAAATTCAGCTGCCTAGTCTGGATGACCTATCCTGGATATTTTGTGATTCTGTTCATTTCTTGTTTATTTAGATAAGGTTGTCATTCTGTATTCTGTGTTTATCAGACCATATCTAGACTATCATGTTCAGATATGGATATCACATTCTAAGGGGAATGTTAGCCAACGAAAGAACCTTTCACAGACAAGAATTCTGAGGCATCTGAAAACAATCTCTTTTTTTTTTTTTTCAGCCAAAGAAAAGTAAAGTTTACTAAAAGTTCACTTGTATTGGACACAGAGTAAGTCTGTGCTAGGTCATTCTATAGCTCTCTCACACACATGGAGGGAAGATGGGATCTTACATACAGAAAGGTTGTGGGAGGAATCTTTTTTTTTTTTCATATGCTGTATTAACTTCTGATTTACATCATTCATTTCCACCAGATTTTGAGTTACAAATTTTCTCCCCATTTTTCCCCTACCCACTGCCCCAAAATAGCAGTCCCACAGGATATCCCTTCCTCCAATCTGCTGTCTCCCATATTTTTCCCATACCCCTTTCAACTTTTCCAGTGGATCTCTATGCCCTGAAAACTCTTCTTACAAAGAAATACTAAGGGTACCAGGAGGGGGTTAGTGTGTAAAGGAAAGGCCAAGGGGAAACCTGAGAGCTACTTTCTAGTATTTGAAGGGCTCTTGTATAGAAGAGGGAATCAAGAGCGAACCTGGGGTTAATGAATGCACATTTATAAAGAGACAAATTTAAGTCTAACATTTTTAAAAAAATAACTTTTGAACACCTAGATCAGTGATAAAGTGAATTGTCTTTTATCAGTGAAAACATCCCTAATTGTGATTAGGTGGAGATTTAACAACCTCGGTGATGGGACAGAACTAAGGTAATATTTTAATGCGAAGTAGTACTATATAATGTCTAAGACACCTTCCCTCACCTAGGCTCCATCAATCTTATAGCAACTACTCAGAAACCTATTTGCTTATTCCTGTAACCTGAGAGGCAGAGTGGATAGAGTTGGCCTTGAAGTCAGGGAGATGTGGATTCAAGACCTGCCTCTAACACATAATGGTTCTGTATCCCTGATTAAATCATCTAACTAACCTCATTAACCTTTCAGTGTTCAAGTAGGTAACTCTCTGAAAAGAGAAATTGAAGAGAAGGCTTCCACCTTCTTCCTGCAGTGGAAGAGGGAATTTCCTCGCCTGGAAATTTCTTATACCAATGAAATCATAGATCCAGTCCCTATTCCTATAAGCTAAATTGTTGTTGTTGAGTACATTTCAGTTGTGTCTGACTCTTTGTGACACCATTTTGGGGTTTTCTTGGCAGAGATACTGGAGTGATTTGTCATTTCCTTCTCCAGCTCATTTTACAGATGAGGAAACGGAGGCAGACAGGCTTAAGTGACTTACCCTGGGTCACACAGCTAAAACATAATATTTTATCCCAAATTCCAGACCTCTTCTTCATATTAAGCGGAGATTTTATGGGCTTTAGAGAATCACTGTTTACTGTCAGTTTATATTCTGATTTGAATTCTCAAACTTTCACTCAGCTACATATCTGACATATAACATTGGGGAGCATCAAGGCTAGCAAAAAGGCCCTTCATTTTGGCAATCTAGATTCTGATCACTAGTAACCCTCGAAAGAGCAGTTTCAATATATAATATTGCACATAAATGAGTAAACAGGCCTCAAGAGACGACTTGCCCTCTTTCCCTTCTTGCACTTTGCACTCTTTCCCTTCCCCTCCCAAAAATTTAAGCCATGAAAGAGAGGAAAACTGAGAAATGAAAGAGAAATGTCTTGATGTTATAGTTACAGTTATATAGTTATGTGTGTATATATAGGTATATGTATATTATATATATAGTTAAATGTTATAGTTACAGTCATAGATATCCCTTTAATCACTGAGGGAAAAGTGTTACTTCTGTTCCCATCTCTTCTATACACGTAAGCTTCACTTGATGTTGGTGAGTAGATGGAACAAAAAATATACAATGAACAATAGAACAAAATTCAGTAGATTTGCTCTCCAAACTCTCTTAATTTCAAATATGTATGTGCTACTATAGCCATTTTGGAAAATAATGATCCCATTTCAGTACAGGTGTAAGGTTAGTGCATTGATTCTGACTCTTTATTTACTGTAAGAAAATTTATGTAGACTTTCTTTTTAAAAGGCGTTAGCTCAGACTTCCAACACTAGGTAACTTTGGAAAGATGCAGGTAATCCAAAAATTACCTCTCCCCACCCTTCCAAAATCAAAAGTAAAACACTACTAAGTTTTTTGAAAAACCACTTATTAAACATTTGATATTATAACTGTTGAAGTATAGAAGTAAGTAGTTCTCGTTAACTTTAGGTCAAATCTGTGACAGGATTATATTATATATGCACATGTTGTAGCCTATTGGGAAGTGTTAGGTCATCACTATATATAGTTTGTGAGTGTTTTGTAAAACTTGTAATTTAATTTTGCCTTTTCGAACTATTATAGTAGCTCCTAGATGTATCATTATGATACATTTATATATACTTATGATACATTGTTAATCATATCTTTTATTTATTTAGTGCAGATTCCTTTGTCCGGAATGCTTTCCCAATTACATTGTTACTATGGGTAAATCACAATCTATTTTATGGCTTGGTTTACAGGAATACATTATGACACAAAAGAGAGAACTATCTGTATTTGTAACCAGTTTATCTTAATATTGGATAAGGCATTCAAGGATGAGCTCATCAATTTCCTTTTTTTTAATTATTGATTCTTTAATCACTTAAACATCTAGGAAAAATCAAAGTTATTATTTCTTACATCTTAATGCATATTTCTGAATTTCCCACTGCCATTTCCATCTTTCCTCTCTTCTTTTTCTCCAGTTTGCTCTTTTCCTCTCTATTTTAAAAATGTATGCCCTTTGGCTGTTGGGTTTTTTTTTTTAACATCATAGTCATTCACCAATATAGTTCACCATACTGAACTCTCTTCTAGTAAAGACATTTTCAGCAAAACAGACCCAAGAGATCAACTACATCTGACAGCATTATTCTCCATGAAGGTTTGAGGAGGGATGAAAAAATTCAGACAAGCTACTATGGAAAGTGGGATATTAAGTTGATAAGGGAGTTGCAGAAGGATTGCATAGCAGCAGTGAGGGCCCAGTTGAGGTTGTGTAACAAGTTTTTAGTGGACCCAGTCAGAACGATTGAGTGATTTCTTCCACCATCATTTAGGAGCATGTGTGTAGAAGCAAAGGTGGTAGATGGTAGGAATGATCCAAAGCTGAGACTTGGCAGGGCACAGTCAATAAAATGATAAAGGGGGCTAGGGACAGTTTAGAGTTGAATTGGTTCACAAAAAGGTCAAGATAGGGAAAAGAGGAGTGTCTAGTGAAAGGGATTTGAACTTGAAAAGAACTGAAGGGTCAAAGGATTGAAGTTGTTAGGATGAAGAGTTGGGTAAGGGGTGGGAGATGTGGAAAACCAATAGACTATAGTTTGATAAAGGGACTTAAGAATTCTTGAACTTCAGGGGGTAGCTAGGTGGCACAGTGAATAGAGCACTGGCCCTGGAGTCAGGAGGATCTGAGTTCAAATCTGGCTGCAGACACTAGCCATGTGACCTTGGGCAAGTCACTTAACCCCAATTGCCCTGACTTTCCCCCCTCCAAAAAAAAAAAGGAAGAATTCTTGAACATGGAAGTGGTACATTTGTGGTTGATATGGCAAGATCAGAGGTTTGCTGCATTCTGTACTTGTTATCCTCCACCTGTCTGCAGAGACTCCTTTGTCATAAAATTTTAAGTCTTTTTTTTTCTGAGTAATATCTTGCCACAGATCTTTATAATCTTTAATAAGCCTAAGACAATGACATCTAAAAGAAACAGGGAAATTAACATTTTCATAGTAAAACCACAGTGCTATATGTAAATTTTTATACATCTGTATTTTAAAAGCCTCTTACTGTAACCACACAGTAGCCAAAAAATGCCATAAATGTACTGTAAGTGTTCTTTTATATTTACATTGTTTTTAAAGATCATTCTCCTGAAAGTTAGCGTAGTGTACCCTGAGATTGAAATATTTTGTCATTTTCATTGTTGAATATTTCTAGAACTGAAAGTCACCAAATATCTATTAAATGTCTGCCTTACAGAAGAAGGGCAATGGTTGAAACACTAGTGATGTTGAGGCAGAAATAAAACTGCTCCTGTCCTTGAGGAGCTTACATGCAACTGGGTAAATTTTAGTATGAAGTGGAACTTTAGAGTTCATTTTGTCCAGCCCCTTCCTTTAACAAATGAAGAAACTGAAGTGAAGAAAAGATTAGTGACTTGTCTAGGGTCATGCAGCAGTTAATGACAGAGAAGACTGCAGTCTCTGCCAGCTGAGGCTTGTCCATTTTTAATTAATAAGGTGGTCTTGAAAAAGAGAATAATCTCAACAGAATATTCGGAAGCATATCATGGGATTTCGAGCAGCCTCACTGAATTTCTTGTGTGTCTGGTGTCTTAATTTGGCTATACATTAGGTCAACATTACTGGTCTCATATATATACATACACACATATACATACATATGTGTATGTACATATACTATAATATATACGTGTATTATAGTATGTATATTTAACACTACAATTTCTTAGTCATATACTATACAGATTCCTAGTAAAGAAGGATGACTGAGGACTTGGTGCATAGACATCGATATAGATCTGTCTAGATCATTAGATATTTAGGTACATATCTTTGCTTTGAGTCTTCCTTGCTGCTTCTCATAAATGTACTCCTCCTTGTGGCTATACTTTTGACACTGACTTTCAGTACCTCCCCCCACTACCTAGCTTCCTAGCCCTTCAGCCATAACCTGGAGACTCTTGTATCTCAGACAGTTGTTGCAGAAGCATGATGAGCTAGATCTAAAATTTGAGAAAAGGAAGAAACCGACTGGATTACATTTTAGAAAGAGAACAATACCAAATCACTTACCACCACCAAAGCCTGTCCCTTTAACACCACTATTCTCCTGACCAAAAATCATGGACCACTGATTTTTAGCAAAATGTTAATGGCAAATTATATCTCCCAGAGGGCAATGGAGAGATGTATAATGAGCATAAGCAACTTGTAGCATGTTAACACTTTGGACTTGAGAGTCAATTGACAAATGATATCCATAATATTTATGACTAGAAAAAGATAGAATGTCAGATAGCAAGAATGGGTGAAAACAGATTGACATCTGAAATGGAATATTTGTATTTCCAAGATTCAAAAAGAATAGGATGAGAATGTCTAGCACTTTGGTTTTTGTGGAGGATTTATGGGGAAACATTAATCAGAACTGAATGGATTAAGAAGGCAGAGCAGATGTCAGTTGTATCAGCAGAGACTAAACCAGACCAAAGAAGTCATAGCTCTGATTCAAAGGGCCAAAACAAAAATGGGAAGTTGACTGCCACCACATAGCTCTTTGGGGATTTGGGAGAGACACAAATATCCGGATTACTTTCTAGAAAGTGTGAGAAATTGGGCAGTGTTCTAAGTGACACTTATAGACATTTTTCCAGCTTGCACAAGTGATCAGCCCTAATCAGAGTGACCAGAAGGGCAGCAGGGCAGAGCCTCTGCCAGGCAGCTGAGAATCTGCCAGGGCAGAAAACGCTTCCTTTCTGTCCCTTTGTGGGGAGTGCATCTGCAGAACTCAAAGGGAAGAATCAGGCCAAATTCTCCTATGAAGATACCTCAGGCCACAAGTTCCAAAAGTACTTTTTGTCACATTGTATTCTAAGTGGTGGGCAAGGAACAAGTATACTAGTAGTGTCCCTCCAAATTTTACAAGTATTCCTTTGTACCTTAGTGTTTGTGTCACGCCCTCACTTCTCCCCACCCACTGGCCAGCTAAGATGGATTGTTATAGCCATGGGAAAAGTAAATAGGAATAATATAAATATTTTATCCCCCAATTTATATCCATTGGGTTCAGCCTTTGTCTCAGCAGACCTCAATTAAGACCTAAGACTGTAATCACTTAAACCCTTGAGTGGAGGTCTTAACATATCATGAGACCATATAGAAGAGAACTAAAGAGCCTGAATATTTCTTGAATAATTGAGGATTGGTTTTATTTATATATCCTAATATTTAATATCAATTTGTCTTAATGACATTGGTTTTCTTAGTGAGATTATAAAATGGTATTGATTATTCTCTAAAAAACAAGGGTCACCTGAGGGAAACTTAATTTGAATTGATAAAAACTGACCAATATGGGAAAGGATGTTTTAAGTGGAAGAATATTTTTTCAAGAAATAGCTATGAAAACTATTAAATGTTCACATTTTTAAAATGTATCTTACTATTTAGAAGCAGGCAATGACTAATTTTCCATGTTCTTGTCTGTTGCAGGTAAACTATGGTAAAGTCTGTAATGAAAGTAGAAAAGGATTGAAATTTACCATCTCTCATGGCTGCAGTCCAGAATTTGTCTTTGTACCATATGGTAGCACCATTGCTGTTTATACAGTTTACTCAGGAGAACTGATAACTATGCTTAGGGGACATTATAATACTGTTGACTGCTGTGTATTTCAACCTAATTTCCAGGTAAGTGAAGTACTTAAGGGAATTTAAAATGCTCAGGCAGCTTGCCAGACCAGTTGTGCATAAAATAGTGGATTGTGATTTGGTCCTCTAGAATTCCAATTGGAAACCAGACTTACAAGTTAGAGTCATAGACATATTTAAGATAATAGTGTATGACTTAATTGGAAAAAATTAACTTTCCTCTGCATATGGACTCCATTTATTTGGCAATTAATAATCTTACTCTTATTGGGTTTTGCAGAAGGTATTTTCCTGTAAGTAGTCTTTGGGGGAGGGAACGGGATAATTATAAATAAAAATAAAAATATTTCTTTAGGGTTATTTCATTGTTTTTTTTTTTTCAACAACCAGCTATTTGACTCACTGTAGTGTTTTTTCTATATGAGCTTTTTTCCTTTCTCACATTTTATTCTCCCTAACTCAAGGGATTAGCTATGTCCCTAAACTTTCTCCTCCAGCAGCGCTAGGAAATATTGTTGCAGTATCTCTTGATATGCCACGTGGGAGCACAACATATCACTAGCAATTTTACTAAGTTTTTCTACATACAGTTTTTGTGGTGTAGTGGTATTCATATATTTCCTGCTGACAGTTTAGATTATTTTTGTGTTTAAGTCATATCTAGCTATCCTGATTCCCTAACTTCTTGAATTTTAAACACTGCCTTGTCCACATTGTCCCACCTTTGGGGCAGATTGTAACTAAGATATCTTCCTAGCTTTATTTCTTAGCAAAATATCTCTTCCCCATAGATTCCTTTGTAATTTCTGAAAAGGAACATAGCCATAACTATATAAAGGGGAAAATTTACTAATGCAGACATTCCTTTTTTGAGTTTTTTTTTTTAAGAGAAGTCTTGGGGGGTTTTGTTTTCCAGACCCTGTGAAAAAGACCTCTCAACGTTCCAGCCCATTGAATGTGGCTTTTACTTCTTGTTATGTCTTGTATTTAGTGAGGGATCTTGTTTTGTAAGATCCCTGCGAGCAGAGATAAGGGTTTTTAGAGAGCACATGTATATGCCTTCAACAAATATAAATTGATGAAGATAGTAACTGGTTTTACTCTGAGGTTTGTCTGCCATTTAGGTAAGCATGTCCCAGTGACTTTATTATTAATAGGTACTATCATCTACTTTATTTGCACTGATGTGTTTAGTTTCTTCCTTTTGTTTTAATAACTCTTATACTACCCACCTGATGAAGCCATGTCATACCTGGGTTTCAAGGTCCCCAAATGAAAGACAGTATGAATAAGTGCAGTATTTAACTGTTTAAACTAATATTTCTAATTTTAATAGTAAGACAAAGAGGGAGGCATTTATTCAGAGGCAGCTAGGTGGTGTAGAGGGTAGAGTGCTGAGAGATCAAGTGTGACCTCAGTCCCTGGGTACATTACTTAACCTCTACCTCTGTTCTCTCAACTGTGAAATGGGGTTAATAATTGCACCTGCCAGATTTTGTAATATTTGTAAAGGACATAGCACAGGGCCTGGTAGGTACTTAATAAATGTTTACTTCCTTCCTCTTTTCCTCTCTTCTTACCTCCTTCCCTTCCTTCCTCTCTTCTCCCTTCTATCCTTCTCTCTCTCTTTCCCTCCTTCCTTCCCTTTTTTTCTTCCTCCTTTCTTCTCTTCTTCCTTTCCTTCATCTCTTCCTGTCTGCCTTTTCCATCTCTGTTTATATAGTTACCACCCTAGTCAGGCCATTATCCCCTCACGTGATCTACTGTAGCTTCCTCTTCTTTGTTGCTAATTATAGCCCCACATTCCCCTCCCTTCTGATCCATTTTTCCATACAAGCACCAAACTGGTGTTCCTAAAGCAACAAGTTTGCTCTTGTCATTCCTCTGCTCAGTGATCCTTAGGGGCTCCCTTCTGCCTCTGATAAAATGTAAACTTTGTTTGGTATGTAATACCCCTCACGGTCTTCTCCAGCTTGTCTTTCCAGACTGATTTCACATGCACTCTCCCTTCCAGCTAACCTAACCTACTTCTAATAACCCTTGCACAATATTTTGTACCTTAACTCCATAACCTGACTTCATTCCTTTGCATAAACTATCCCCATTCTCACCTCTGCCTTTTGAAATCTCTAATTCCCTTCAAATCTTAGTTCAAGGGCCACATTCTGCGCAAATCCCTGGTTTTTATCATTCTCTTCCACCCATGCCCCAGAAATTAATTTTTGTTTATATTATGAAGAGAGGCAGGTTGGCATAATGGAGAAATATCTGGATTTTTTTCTCACCCCTGATCAGCATTGTCTTTGTGATCCTTAGCAAGCCCCTTAACCTCTTCATTCCCCTAGTAGATGCTCTAAGATTCTGAAGTTGCAAAGCAGGTGCTAATCTGCATTAACAGAGGGTCTTTCCTCATTGGGACTTCACTATACCAACAAATCACAGGCCTGGTATAAGTGTGTATGTTTATTTTATTTTGTATTTACTTATCTGTGTGTGTATTATTTCTTCCCATTAGAACATGAAGTCCTTGAGGGTAGGAACTGTTTCATTTTTGTCTATGCCCAGTGCCTAGAACTGTGTCTGGCATCTAGTCGGTGCTTAGTAAACTTTTTGTTTTTTAGAATTAAATTGAAATTTATACTTTAAAACTTCTGTACCATCCCCTGTACTGTCCCCTATAAAGCAATGTGCTCACATTCACACATAAAAATTAGCATTGAACCTTAAGACAGACACAAGTGACACAGGCCTCTCATGAGTTCTATATGCTGTTTATGAAGGGAATGCCCCAACTTTGTTTCTATACTGCATATCTTTTCCCTTTTTTAAGTACACAGCAAATTCTGTTTAAATGGAAAAACAGTGCTTTGTTCTTCCAGCTGAATACCTGCTACTTCTCTCATACTACTACTATGACTAGGATACAGACAGGAATTTGATTGTTCCTGTCCACTCATGTCCAATTCTTTGTCGCCCTATTTGGGGTTTTCTTGGCAAAGATACTGAAGTGGTTTGCCATTTCCTTCTCCAATTCATCTTACAGATGAGGTTAAGTGATTGCCCAGGGTCACACAGGTAATAAGTGGCAGATTTGAACTCAGGGAGATGTCTTCCTGATTCTAAGCCCAACGCTCTATCTACTGGGCCACCTCGCTGCCCCAATAGAAATGTCAGTAATCTATTTAAAATACAGTCATTTGATGTTTGCCTTTTATAGTATCCAAAGGGTATCCTTTAACACCTGAGTCAAAGAAGAAGGGAAAAAACTTTTCATCTGAGATTTATGATATTGTTTCCTTTTTTTTTTTTTTAGTAAGGAAAATCTCTTTTTCTGCAGAATCTGGTAATACTAACAGAAATAAATGGAGTAAAAGACAGTTTGAAAAAGCATATAATTGAGTGTCAGTAATATAACTTTTTCAGGCAACACTGGATTATTGTCTTAAGAATTCTGCATTTTGGGGGTGGCTAGGTGGCGCAGTGAATAAGAGCACCAGCCCCAGAGTTGGGAGGACCCAGGATCAGTTCTGGCCCACACACACACACACACACACACACACACACACACACAAAAAAAAACTGGCCGTGTAACCTTGGACAAATTACTTAACCCCAGTTGCTTTAAAAAAAGAAAAAGAATTCTGCATTTTAAAAATATGGGGGAGAGGGGGGAGTGGATAGAGCACCAGCCCTGGAATCAGGAGGACCTGAGTTCAGATCTGGCCTCAGACACCTAAAACACACACACACACACACACACAAACCTAGCTGTGTGACCTTGGGTAAGTCACTTAACCCCAATTGCCCTACCTTCCCCCCTCCAAAAAAAAATATGGGGAAATACTAGTCGATTTCAGATTGATTCTAAATCTTAATGTTCTCCATTGTCATATTTTTGCATTCTATATCATAGGAACTTTATAGTGGTAGCAGAGATTGCAATATTCTTGCTTGGGTGCCAGCTTTACGTGAGCCCCTCCCTGATGAAGATGATGAGGTAAGTATACTTTTTACAAATTGTAAATTTTAAATAGTTAAGAATTAGGTGGATAGGGGCAGCTAGGTGGCACAGTGAATAGAGCACCCGCCCTGGAGTCAGGAGGACCTGAGTTCAAATCCGGCCTCAGACACAACACAAAAAACTAGCCATATGACCTTGGGCAAGTCATTTAACTCCAATTGCCCTACCTTCCCCCTCCAAAAAAAAAAAAGAATTAGGTGGACAAATTTTAGTTTTTTGTTTTTCATAAATCAACCTCTAAGCCAGGAATATGTAAGTTAAGTCCCAGCACTGACCCATACAGACTTTGTGAGCCCTGGGCAAGTTACTTAAACTTTCAGTGCCCTAGGCAGCTCTATAATTATAGAGATTGCAGAAAAGTGTCAACATGTGTTGGTAGAGGGAGTTTCCTCACCTGAGAGTTCCCTATGCCAATGAAATCACAGGTCTAATCCCTATCTCTACATAATTCAACATTGCTTACCTGATAAGTACTCAAGTAATTCTAGTAACTATACATACATAGTAGGATACATTAGAAGAGGCTAAATGAAAAAGAATACTTCACTTTGACAAATCAGGCTTAATTCTTTAGTCAGTTCAGCCTAAAATAATGTTAATATTAAGTTCTGTGTGGTGCTGCTTGCTGTTTGCTGCCTGTTGCTGTAATGCCTTGCCTGCAGCCAGCTCTTCCTTTTAGATTTCTTGATGTGAGTACAGAAGAAAATTTTCTGGAGTACAGAAGAAAATGTCCAGGATCTGTGGTCAGAGCCAGGGTATAAATCCCACCTTCGTCTCTTTACTACCTGTGTGACCTTGGGCAAGTTACATAACCTCCCTGGGCCTTAGTTTTCTCATATGTAAAATGAGAGAATTGAGTTAGGTGGCCTCCAAGGTCCCTTCTATCTTGAAAGCTACAGTTCTATGAACCTTACTTTCTTCAAGGCTCAGACCAGATATTACTTCATGCTCAAAACCTATCTGAAACTCCCTCCCTCCAGCTGTTGTTGCTGTCTCTCTCCACAGATTATCTCATCTTTCTCTCTAGATGGCATAAAGCATACAGAGAATATAAGGTTCTACTATGTGTTCATTCTTTGTTGACTTAAAAAAGAGCAGTTTAATTGCTGGGGCAAACTGTCACCTTAAAGGTGCCCTTGCATCAAGGTACTTCCCCTGTCATCTATTAAATCATGTAAGATGCCTTGAAGCATGTCACAGAAAGATTTTAGTTCTGCCATCTACTTAATATTAAGAAAATCATAAAATAGGGTATAACGTATTTCAAAGGGTTCAGAGAAAAGATAAGTAGAATTCCATGTATGAAAAAGGTTTAGGAGAAGGTAGCCCAGGATGAATGGGAGATTCTCAAGAATGAAATTCTAAATAAATAAGGAAAAAAAAAATCTGAATAGGGTAGACAATTGTAATGAGGAGGAAAAATGGGATTTGTTTAAAGAGACTAATAAAGCTCAGGACAACAAAAAGGTGTTTTTAAACCTCCATTGGAGTGGGGGAAAGGATGGGTATGACCCTAGCTTAGGGTATATTGGATGAATGTAAGTGACAACAGAAAGACAACAGAGCTATTTAATTCTTATTTTGTTTCTATTTTTTTTCTCTATAAATGAGAAGGACTTTTGTCCTTGGCAAAACATAAATGACTAACAAGGGCTTTCATATCCAAGATAATTGAGGAGATAGTAAGAGAGCACCTGGCTGCCTTTGATAAATTCAGGTCATCTGGCTCCAGTGAACTACGTCCTTGGGGCTTTAAAGAACTGGCAGCTGGGATTGCTAGGTATGGCTACTAGTCTTTGAAAGATCATAGAAAATGAGAGGTACTACAAGACTGAAGAAGGACAGTAATGCAATTTAGAGACAAAGAGAGAGACAGAGAGTGACAGAGAGAGAAGAAAGTGATAAATAAAAGAGAGGGAAAGAGAGAATGAGAGAGAGAGAGAGAGAGAATGAAAGAACAAACAGCCTATAAAATAGAGGCCAGTGAGATTGACTTCATTTCTTGGGAAAATTTCGAACACATCCTTTCTGGTACCTGGCAAACATCTGGAAAGGAAAGCAGTGATTACAAAGAGCCATCATGACTTCATCACAAAGAAGGCATGCCAAACTAGCTACATTTCCTTCTTTGAATTAGTAGAGAGAAGAACCCTGCCAACGTCATTTGCCTAGATTTTAGTGACACTTTTGATAAAGTATCTCATGCTATTCTTGTAAAGAAGATAGGGAGGGGATTAGACAATAATGCTAGTTATTTAACTAGCTAGTTAAAGCTAGTTAGATGCATTCAGATCAGGTAAGAAGACCAGACATAAAGGATCATTATCAATAGCTTAATGACATTGTGTGAGGAGATCTCCTATAGAAAGTCCCAGGGATCTGTGCTTGGCTCAGTGCTGTTTAATGTTTCTATCAGCGATTTGAATAGAAATATAAATAGTATGCTCATCAAATTTGTAGATGGACAGAATGAACTAAATGAGTAGCAGCATGAATGAGGGAAAGTCTTTGGTACATTTTCGGGGAAATGAGTAGTCTAGCTTGGCAGGGACTTAAGAGTACAGTGAGAAGGGAGACCAGAAAGAGAGGTAAGGGCCCATTGCCCTAAATACCATGGAGTTTAAACTTCTTTTAAAAAATAATGGGGAGTAATGGAAGGTTTTTTAATAGATGACTGCAATGATAGCTGTGCTTTAGAAATATTATTTTGGTATTTGTGTTATATAGATTAGAAGAAGGAAAAACAGAGGAGGGCAAACTAGTTAACAGGCTATTTATTACAACAATCCAAGTGATAATAGTTTGTAATATAGTAGTTTCAGTAGGATTAGAAAGGAGAAGACAGATCTAATAGACATCCAAATAGATTAATCAGTTTGACAACAAATTAGATATTGGAAGCAGGAGAGGGAGGAGTCAAAGATGACCCCCAGGGTGTTTTTAGTTTTCAGAATCATGAGAATAGAAACTTCTTTTTTGCAGATTACATATACAGATTTCAGAAAATACAAGTTAGTGTACTTAATAGCTGTGGCTTTACATATTTACATATTTACATACATAGATATTGTCTAGGTCAAGCCTAGGTAACTATAATAATGGTAATTATGCAGATAAGACAGGAAAAAGCAGGTTTTTAAAAGTTGAGGTGCCTGTTTTGGGATATATTGAGTTTGAAATGGCAATAAGATATCTCCAGAAGGTGGTATTTTCACCACCAGTTGGAAATTAGGATCTACTGTTCCAGAATGATGGAACCAGATTTGGGAGGCAGATGTTTGCACTGAGTCATCAAGTGACAGCTGATGATGGAGTGAATGGACTTGCCCAGAGACAGCTTTGAAGAACCACTGCTATGGGAGTAGGGGAAAGGGTGGTAAAGAAACTCCACAAAAGGAGTGGTCAAGGATGCAGGCATATGGTCAGGAAAGAGCCAAGGGAGAGAAGAGTTTCAGGAAGGAAGGAGTGATCAGCAAATGTAACATTAATACAATGATGCCAGGAAAGATGAAGACCATGGTGGGGTTGGGGGGAGACAGAATTAGTGATTATAGGTTCATTGATTGTATTCAGGATAACAGTTTAATTAGAATGAGAAGAAGTAGACTGTAAGGAGTTGAAAATTGAGTAGTTGGTTAGGAAGTGGAGAAAACCACTATAGACTAGTATTAATGGAAGATTTTTCAGTGATGATGATGACTTTTTTTTAGGATAGGAGAATTATGGGTTATTGTAGAATATTATGAAAATCCTAGGCAAAAGAGCAGGAGCCAGGGTTAGATTGAAGCTACAAAAGAGAGATGGAGTAAAAATGATGATGATTATGAGGATGAGCAGGAGGAGGAGGAGGAGGATGAGCTTTAAAATTTACTTTTCAAAATTTCAAAAATTCTGTTTTGGGCCTCAACAACCTGGCACATAGCATGCACTTAAATGCTTGTTCTCTTCCTTTCCCCTTCTTTGAACAAGACACTCATATCTTCTAACTCCAGACATTTTTATTGGTTATCCCCCTTGCCTGGAATTCTCTCCCCCCTCATCTCCTCCTCTTGGCTTCCTTCAAATCTTACCACCTTCTATAAGAAGCCTTTCCTGATCCCCCTTAATGTTAGAGCCTTCCCTCTGTTCATCAACTCCAGTTTATCCTAGAGTGTTCTCACCCCCATCTGACTGTGAGCTCCTTGAAAGCAGGCATCTTTTTTTCCTGTCTTTGTATCCCTAGCACTTCACACAGTACCTGACTCACAGGTGCTTAATAAATGCTTGCTGGCTAAAATGACAGGTATATAAGCAATTTAACTATGTAACAGCTTTTATATGTATGTGTGTGTGTGTATACATACATATATATTATACACACACACACACACATATTCCCTTCAACTATCTTAATACTGAGAAAAGTCTCATGAGTTACAGATATCGTCTTTCCATGTAGGAATGTAAATAGTTCAACTTTAATAAGTTCCTTATGATTTCTCTTTCCTGTTTATCTTTTCATGCCTCTCTTGCTTGTATTTGAAAGTCAAATTTTCTGTTCAGCTCTGGCATCAAGAATGCATGAAAGTCCTCAATTTCATGGAATGTCCATTTTTTCCCCCCTGAAGTATTATACTCAGTTTTGCTGAGTAGGTGATTCTTGGTTTTAATCCTAGTTCCTTTGACCTCCAGAATATCATATTCCAAGCCCTCCAGTCCCTTAATGTAGAAGCTGATAGATTTTGTGTTATCCTGATTGTGTTTCCACAATACTCAAATTTTTCCTTCCTGAATGCTTGTAATATTTTCTCCTTAACCTGGGAACTCTGAAATTTGGATATAATATTCCTGGGAGTTTTCTTTTTGAGCTATTTTTCGAGAGATGATCAGTGGGTTCTTTCAATTTCTATTTTACCTTTTGGTTCTAGAATATCAAGGCAGTTTTCCTTGATAATTTCTTTAAAAATGATGGCTAGGCTCTTTTGACTATGGCTTTCAGGTAGTCCAATAATTTTTAAATTATCTCTCCTGGAGCTATTTTCCAGGTCAGTTGTTTTTCCAATGAAATATTTCACACTGTCTTCTATTTTTTATTCTTTTGAATCTGTTTTATAAGATCTTGAGTTCTCATAAAGTCATTAGCTTCCATTTGCTCCATCTAATGTTGAAGGAATTATTTTCTTCAGTGAGCTTTTGAATCCTCTTTTCCATTTGTCCAGTTCTGCTTCTTAAGGCATTCTCCTCACTGACTTTTTGGACCTCTTCTGCCATTTGAGTTAATCTATTTTTTAGGGTGTTATTTTCTTCAGTATTTTTTGGGGTCTCCTTTAGCAAGCTATTGACTTATTTTTCATGATTTTCTTGCATCACTCTCATTTCTCTTTCCAATTTTTACTCTGTTTCTCTTACTTGATTTTCAAAATCCTTTTTGAGCTCCTCCATGACCTGTGACCAATTCATATTTTTCTTGGAGGTTTTTGATGCAGGAGTTTTGACTTTGTTGTCTTCTTCTGGTTGTATGATTTATTCTTCTTTGTCACCAAAGAAAGATTCTGTAGTCTGATTTTTTTTTTCCTCATTTTCCCAGCCAGTTACTTGACTTTTGAGCTCTTTGTCAAAGTGGGATTCTGCTTCCAAAGTGGAGAGTGCTCTATCCTAAATTTCTGGGGTTTTGTGCAACTGTTGTCAGAGCTGCTTCTAGGCATTTGTGAATTTTCAGTTCTTCTAAGGTGATATGATCAAAGGAAAAGTGTTTACTCCTCCCATTATCTGCTCTCTGGTCTGTGAGTGACCACAAGCACTCTTTTCTGCCTCAGAACTGTGAGGAGGATTCCCTTTCTACAGCCGCCACAAGGTCTGCCAACGCCATCACTCCTCCTTGCCCCAGGGCCTCCACCCAGGACTGTGACCCAGATCCAAGCAGGGTAGAGCAAGAGTCATTGCCCTCTGATCGGCCGCTTGATCCCTCCACCATCTGTGGGCCTGGAGCTCCAGCAGCAGCCACTGCTGCTGCCACTACTGCCACTTCCACTGTGCCAGGGCTGGGGCCAGATCATGCTCTTCTCTCATCCAGACCCAACAGAGTTTCCCCACTGACCTTTGGTGTTTGTGGGTTGAGTAGTCTGGAAACTGCCACAGATGCAGTGATTCAGTCCCCTGAGGCCTGCTCCACCAGGTCTGTATCAGCGCAGCCCATGTGGGTCTGAGCTCCACTCCCAGGCCCATGTGATAAACCCTTCCTGTTGGCCTTCCAGGTTGTCTTCAGCTGGAGATGTATTTTACTCTGTCATTTTGTGGGTTCTATAGCTCTGAAATTTTACAGGTATTTGGAGGTGATTGGGGGAAGAGCTCAAGCAAGTCCCTGCTTTTACTCTGCCATATTGATTCTGCCCCCTCCTTATTTCACTATGTCTTTGCCAAGTGGTGAGTAGCCTCCTTCATCATTAGCGTCTTGTAGTCATGTTTGGTCACTGCAGTGATCAGACTTCTGTCGTCTTTCAAAGCTGTTTTCTCACACCAAAGATTCACTTTTGCAACCATTAATATTTGCTGTTTACTGAAGTAATGCCACTCTTTAATCTTTATCCATCCCCCTTGTCATGATGCCTTACAAATTAGTTTTTATTCTAAGGTTGTTTTGCCCTTGACTTTGATAGCAAAGAGATCAAGTGTTGGTTGCCTAACATTGTTTCTGGGCCCTTTGAACCTCTTTGTTGTGATTACTGCTTTACATTGCCTAAATAGGAAATGATAATAAAGTCAGTATTTTTTCTTTTGTATGCAGTAATTGCTCACCTTTAGCCCCTCTTTAATTTCGTTGATCTTGATCTTTGTGCTAACATACTTATATACTGATTATCTGTACAGATGGTCTTAATGTTATTTCCACATCAATTGTTTTCTGACTGTTAAGACAGATATTTTCTTTTTCTTTTGTTGAGATGTCTTTCAGTGCATGCCCTTCCTAGCACCTTTTGACTCACTTCTGGAAAAATATATTCATTGAGAATCAAAGAATACGTTCAGTAGGCTTGCAGGGTCAGGGGAGGGAAATACTGACAAATTCTTAGAATTTCCCTACTTGCTTATCTTTTACAGCAGATTTTTTTTTCAGATTAGTGTTTTTGCTTATGCTATCACAAATAATTTGACTCAGTATAACCAAGTCTCTAATGAAATAATAATTTTATGTTGCCTTTAGGAGCACAAGTACCAGCTTCTTTGGTTTGTTCTCTAAGAAATCCTTCGAACCATTTTTCCTTTTAATTGCAGCTTCCTTTTATCTAGTGGCCTTGTGACAATATCGGTATTAATGTGATCCCATTTTTTGAATAGTGTGTTTTAAACAAAAAACTCACATTTAGAATATCTGCAATTAAGTTCGCCTTTCTAAAAGTTGTAATTGTCCAATAAGTCACCGTAACCAAAGAATTCATCACCTAATAACCAGCCTACTGGTAGTGAGTGAACTTCTCCGTAATTAGCAAGATTTATTTGTAAACATCAGACCTTCTCTGCTTATTCACTTAAAATATAAAATAAAAACCGTGTTTAAGTAATAAAAAAGACATCAATTCTGAGTTATCTTTTAAAGATTCACACATTAATCTAAGAAAGACAATATTAGTGCACTATGATGAACAAGATGGAAGATATTGAAAAGAGTAGCTAACATCGTAGAATTTACTTCCTATTTTTATTCTTAACATATTTGCTTTGCAAAATAAAGCATCGTGTTTATTGATGAACTAGAATTTGAGGGCAAGCAGGTCAGATTATGTAACTAGAAAACTGCCTAAAACTTTCTTGCCTCCAGAGCTTTGCTAAGAAAGAAGGTTTGGCCCTTAAGTAGCTTCCAGGCCAGGCGCAGCACTTATCCTTCAATCCAACTTCAGTTAATTTTGTGAGTCGTTACCATACGTTATTTATAAGATCAAGTTCTAATGGGTTTATTTTCTTCCTTTACTTTTGAATTGTTAGAAAAATCTGTAATTTTTGGCTAGATTTTCTTTTGTAAAAAGAACACTGGTCTGAATGAAGACTATTCTGAGTTCTGGGGGCTCTACTTTAAGCTCTTCCACTAATCTGTGACCGTAGGCAATTCACTTAATTTCCCTGGACCTTCTTTTCCTGATACATAAAATGTGAGAGGTAACCTAGATCAGTGTGCTCCAAATTTTGTTAGTTGTACAAACATTTTAATAAAAATATTTTCCATCATATACCCATATGTTTATATTTATGAATTATATCCATATACTACTATACTAATGGATTGGAATGGAAAAATACTTAAGTACTTATTATGTGCCATTCATTGTGTACAATGTGAGTACAAAAGTGAGATAATTCAACTTCTCAAACAGTTCATCTTCAATTTTCAGGAGACAGAGCATAAGAGAGTTCAGCTGCAGGTCTTGTAGTCCTTAGGGTACATCATCAGGAAAGGTAGCAATGGTTTTAAGCATCCATGTCCATCTCATGGCCAGAGACCTAGAGCAGCTATGCCCACAACCATTGGGAAGGATAGATCCTGTTGGGATCTGAGCAAGAATCTAGCTGGGGCACTGGGGAAAGGGATCTAGTAATCTGGTGGACTCTGCCATCCAGAAACCAGAGTACTAATAATTATGTATGTTACAAAACTTAAACAAATATAGTCATTTTAGAAGAATGAAATAAGGTGAAATAACATTTGATCCTAGAATCAAGAGGGAGTCACCAGAGTTGGTTGAATGGCATGGTCAGACTTTCACTTTAGGAAATTCACTTTGGCAGCTGTGTAGAAAATATAAAAAGAGAGATAGGAGACAAGAAGAACAATGGCCTGAACTAAGGTGGTGTGTGGCCAACACAATATTATTCACAGTGCCAGTGGTGACTGTAAATATGCTGGCATGGTGCTCAATTGCAAAATACAACAGACTTTCCATATAGAAGACAGAAGCAAAACATTTATTCAGACACCAGAAAACCAAAAAATCAAATCCATTATAGTAGCAATGAAGTTAATAAGCCATAACACCACAGAGAGCCACACCATCCTTTAGCCTTCCCACAAACCAACATTTACTCACAAGTCTGTTTCCCTCTTGTGTATCCTCTCCTCCCTCCGTCTCTCACTTCTCTAACTCACAGCTTCCTGTGGGCTCTGCCGCACCCTCCGGTAAACTCCTCCTACCACAGGCTCCATGTGATTATATTCAGCCTGTAAGGGGGCCAGGAATATCTTCAAAGCAGGGAAGATCTTCAGAGGCTTTTTGAGCCTCTTTTGCCATTTGAGTTAGTCAATTTTTTAAAGTGTTATTTTCCTCAGTTAGGCTGTTGACTCTCATTTCATAATTGTCTTGCATCGTTCTCATTTCTCTTCCCAATTTTTCCTCCACTTCTCTTATTTGCTTCTTACTGTCCTCTATGGCCTGTAACCAGCTTGTATTTTTCTGGCTGATTCCTGCCAGCCTGCTGGGATGTCCTCAGCAGGAGGTTAGCTTCTTTGTGTCATTTTGTGGGTTCTGTAGCTCCAAAGTTTGTTCAGAGTCCCCTTTTCTCTAAAACATTTCACCAATGCTTGGAACACAGAGGTCACTCTTTGAGGGATGCTTACCTAACCACAAGGTGATCTCAGGATAAAGGGGTGGATATGAGTGTTCTGGATTTTTCCAATAATACCTGAATAACTGCTCCTGTGTACCTGCGTAATATAGTGAGGTTTTAAGTGCTGAGGGGAGTTAATTACTGACTTAAAGGGAAGATATTGGTAGTTTACTTTGGGATTGAATTGGGGAGTGTTCTGAGATAAGGGTAGGTGTGGTTGTTTTTGAGATACACCTCAAGCTGTCTCTGGAAGAGTGGTATACTGCAGGAGTATGTTGTAGCCAGCCCCAAACTGCTTGAAACTTAGGGGAGTCAATTGTTAGATTTTCAGTGTGAACATTTATACCTCAGAAATCAGCAAATGCTACAAATCATTGATTGTTTTGTTGATTATCTAAACTTAAGAAATTGATAGAGGAAATGTTAATGATAAAATGTATATAAACTTTTTTTTTTGGAGGCTGGTTAAATAGCACACAGGTGTATGTGACCCATATTTCCACACTGACTCATTCATGTTTTTGAGGTTAGGCCACAGCCTCTACTTTGGAGATCATTGATCTATAGAGCCCTTCCACCTTTAAAATTCAATGATATTAATGAATCTAGTTTCAGTATCTTCAGTGTTTTTAAAGTTTCTCTTCTTTTTTTCTTTTTTTTTAAGCAATTGGGGTTAAGTAACTTGCTCAAGGTTACACAGCCAGTTATTATTTCTGGGTGTGGTGCTAAGTATCTGAGCCCGGATTTGATCCCCAGGTCATCCTGACAGTGGAGCTGGTGCTCTTACTTACTGGCCACCCCGTAAAGTTTCTCTTCTTAATAGTGACTCTAGTACATTAATGTGTCTTGATTCTTGTCTGAATTTTAAAGTAAATTATAATGGCATGTAATATTTCCACCCTTTTTGTATACTAGGTTGCTGCATTGTTACACTTTGTTTCTCTAATCACCTGTTTCAACCTCAAATTTAAATGTAATATAGACTCAAAAAATTACTAGTTTGATTTAATTTTCTGGTGGTGAAGGGGAAAGAGATGGCTTTAAAAAGTCCAAACGTAAGCCTATTCCTATACATAAGACTCCATATCAGAAGTTAGCTATCAGTTTTCTTTTTGTTTTTCTTTAAGTTCTCTCATATGCTTTTGGTGGCTTTTTTTTTAAGTTCCTATAACAAATTAAAAGTGGGATCCAATTCAATTCACCAAAAATATGCTAATCACTTATTTTTTTTTAAGGAACTGTGGTAGTTGTAAAGGGAGGTACCAAGGCAGATAAAGTACTTTCTTTCCCTTTAGGGAATTTATATCTTGGGGGTAGCTCAGCATATATAGGTATAGGGATGGGGATAGCATTAAAACTCTCTCTACTAATGCAAGTCAGCACCTTCATTGAAAATTATATAGTCTTAGAGTGAAAGTCCAAGGGAACAAGTATTCTAGAGTGGTAGTTGTTAGTGGCGCACCACAAGGGCCATAACTGAGTTAGAATTCAAATAAGACTCAAATTGTGAAGATGCACCAGAAGAAGAGAGGTCAAAGACCAGAGATCATAATGCCAACACAGTAGCAGTAGTGAGACAGTGTGAGAGGTAGACAGGTAAGTGGCGGTTTAAAGGTAATATATATGGTATAGTGAAAATAGCTTCGTACTTAGGAGTCAGGAATGACCTGGAATCCACTCATACCTTTGACACTTAGTAATGTGACCAAAAACAAATCGCTTAACATTTGAAGGTCATCTATAAAATGGAGATAAGAGCTATAGTGTCTACTTCAAAGATAGTTATAAGGATCAAATGAGACCATATATACAAAGTGTTATATAAATGTCAGTTGTTGCTAACAGTATTAGATAATGGAATTTTAAAATTCAGTGTCTTGAAGGATGCTGCAATATCATAAGATATCAAGATCTAAAGTGAGACTACAAAGGTATGAAGCTGAAATGGAAAGCAGGAGTGAGATGATGGGAATTGAAGAAGTGAAAGAATTTTATGAGAACTAGGTATTAGAAGGAACAACATGAGTGTTGATGTCCCAGGGACTTTGGTTCCAGATGGTGATAAAGATCTTAAAGTCATTTAGGAAATTAATAGAGTGACATGAGAAAAAAAAAGTATGAACAAATTGCACAGATTTCAAAGGAGAATGACAGAAGAATAGTTTGGCGGCAGTAGATAACAAAAAGTTTTCAAATACCCCTCATCCAGGCCTTGTGAATCAGGAGTGGGAAAATGGGTGGCCACCCATGGTCAGGATTACAAAAGATATGGTATCCCCAGGAGAAATCTAGGTTTCACTTAATAATATTGAGGCGTTGTTGAAGAAAACTTTGACATTAATGAAGAGTTTGTTAATATTAGAATTCATGTTCCAGAGAGTCCAACAAACTGAGCTAAGAAAAGGGACAAGCCAGGGTTAGGGAGGACTCATAAGAATAAGGGTTTAGGAGAAGGTAGCTTGTATCATCCAAGTAGTATATCTCTGATAGATTACTGGGATCAAGAAACCAGTTTAATTAGAGGTAGATTGAGGTTGTTTATATGTAATGTATAGCACTTTTTTTTATTTAACTAGCTCTAATATTTAAGATGAAATGTAAGTACTGTGTCATGTGAAAATTAGGCCAAAATCTGGAATAAAATGTAAAAGAGGAAGGCTGGAAGTAATGTTGCTGTCAGTAATCTTCCAGTAGTTGGAATCTCCCAAGTCAAAGAGTTTGAACAGTTTAGAAACTTTTCTTACATAGTTCTAAATTTGCTTTTCGGGGAGCCAATTCACAGCTATACCAGCCATGAGTAAATGTGTGTTTCTTTTGACATTTTCTCCAGCAATGAGTTTCCCCCTCTTTTAGCATCTTTGGTGGCTGAATGGACATGAGGTTACAACCTCAAGGTTTTTATTTGCATTTCTCTGATTATTAGGATGGTTCAACATTTTTCTAGGTTCTTTTCAATGTTTTTTTTTTTGTCTTTTGAAGAAGCTTTTTAAGACTAATAAAGTTTCAGAATACCCAATCTTCCGAAATGATTTTCCATTTACCTTTAATGATTCATTCACTTTGAATGAATGCATAGTAATGAAATGTCATTCATTCATCTGTTCATTCATTCATTGCTTCAGTATTTATTAAGTACCAATGCCATCTAAGGACTATGCCATCAGTCTCAGCCTACAGTAGCATATGTTTTTTCTGCTTTTTTAAATGTAGTCTTGCTCACCAAAAATCATTTCAGCAAATAATACTAATTAGTTATCTGGACATTGCTGAATTTCTGAATTAAGACCTAGTGTCTGAAAGAGTAAAAGAGACAACACTTGACAACAAACAGAGTTAATAATGCTAATGATAACAACTAGAAACAAATCTTTGTTAGTTAAATTAAATTTTACTTAGGATGCATTTAAAACTAAATCTATTTCTGCAAAATAAAAACAAAGTAAAATTTGGGACAGAACAATGTTTGTTACTATAAAATGTATTCATGCATTTAGTTCCTAAATGAAAGTAGCATTATTTAAGCAATCAGGGTAAAAGGGAATTTTTGTAGTAATATATTGCCTGTGTCAATGTTAGCATTTTTTGCAGCTATTGACTTAATATATTTCATAGCTAAATTTGCAACTGAGATACTTGTCCATAGTACTGAGCTTGTGAATTGTTTTGTCTTGGCCATATCCCAAATGAAAGGGAGGAAGAAAGCACATGTTGATGAATTTTCAAGTGGCTGGCCAAATGCCACATGACTACTTACAGATTTCAACACCTGTCTAATTTGGTTTATTATGGTTTGATCAGTTTTAGCATACAGCTGCCTCAAATGAACGAATTTTCTACTTTGAAAAAACAAAATATAGTCAAATAATTTAGGTTAACCATTTATTTTACATTATTATTTAATAAGCATATCCCACTGTGCTAGAACTACTGTATATATTAGATCCAAGTTATAACATGGCAGACCACGTTAAATAGCATAAGAATAGCTTGCCAAATGAAAACAATAAAAATAAATTAAAAGTAAATCTACTGTGACTTATGTATAAAAAGGATATTGGAAGAAAATTAAATTGCTTAATTTAGTAAAAAGCTGTGGGCCTCTGATGGTTTCTGTTTATTTCCCAGTTACGCAATTATATCAGCACTTCTGAGAGTAAAACCCCTTTTCCAGTGCTTACTTGAAGACATTTCATTTATAACAACAGCAGAAATAAAGCAAAACAAGCAGAGGCTAAAAAAGGAGAAAATAAAACAAGTCATACTTGATAGCTTTCAGTTTTAGGCACGAAAACATAGTACCCTTGTAAATTATTCTGATTAGATGATTAAAACTTCATAGTGACTTTTATTGTCATATACAATATTATATTAAAATGAATTAGGGTTATATCCGTTAGCAATTTTTACTTTGAAAGATTCTTCTGGGTGCAAGCATTATAGTAAGAATATGGGGTCATATATGTATGTATAAAGAAAAGGGGCCCCACTTTCAGCACTACATATAAATTCCAAAACTGTTAAGAAATGTAGGAATTTTTACCATTAGTTGGCTCAACCCACATTCATTCAGCAGACCCATTCTTTTACAGGTATCATCACCCCAATCTCTTTGGGCTACACTTTTCACCAAGGTAACAGAACCATTTCACCATCAGGATAAGAACAGAGCCATCTGTCCACTTAAAAGTCTACTCATAAACTTTCAGAAACCTAAATTTCCACCTTAAAATAATTAAGATGCCAGAAGGAAGAAGCTCTCAGTTCTCAAATGGATCTATAATGTCATCCATTTGGAAGTTCCCTCTAATGATGCAGATAGAAAGCCATCCCAACCTCCTCATCCTCCAAAATTCTTGTCCATGTCCTCTTCAAGTTGGCCACATGGAATGTAACTGGTAAAAGAAGCAGCAAATTAATTAAATTTATTTCATGTGTTGAGCAGATGCCCAGTGAAATTAGGAGAATGTATGTAACAAACTATTTATCCCTATTGTAAAGGGACAGTGTTTTTTCAATGGCATGAAATCATGAGGATTGAGATTGCTAACATTTAAACTTTGTGAATCAGGTAATATCTGTACTGATGGTAGAAATTACACTTTAAAATTGAAATGATAAAGAGATTTCTATAGCTTTTAGATCTAGACTGCATTAATGAATTCTCTAAAGAAGAAAACTCACCTGAAAGATAGTTACATGTAGAATTAACTACATTACATCCATATACTCCTTATCACAAAGAACTGAATATTCTAGATGCTTTCTGATAATAATGCCCAAGACCTCTGAAAAACAAGCAATTCCCTGTGCTTTTTATTTTTATTTATTTATTTTTTTAGATTTTTCCTTTTGCTTTTTGGAGGGAGAAAGGTAGGGCAATTGGGGTTAAGTGACTTACCCAAGGTCACATGGCTAGTTTTGTGTTAGGTGTCTGAGGCTGGATTTGAACTCAGGTCCTCCTGACTCCAGGTCTGGTGCTCTATTCACTGTGCCACCTAGCTTCCCTTGCTGTGCTTTTTAATTAGTAATTTAAAAGTAAGATGCTATTTAACATTGTCTAGGGACATAATTTCTGTCTTCTAGGAATTTGCAATCTCTTCCCACAAATCTTTCATGGAGGTGTTGGGTTTTCGTGTGTTTATTTGTGTGTGGTGAGGGACAGGAAGAGGGACAAAATAAATTTTTATAATGATAAAAAGGGAAAAAAAGGGTATCCATTGTCAATGCTGATTCATTTTAATTATGCAAATAAGAGTACCAACATGAATAGCAGATCATATCACCTTTTCGCCAACCTCTCAGACATGCCAAAAATTAATAATTTATTGGAGATTTTATTAAAGGAGAGTGGCAAGAGGTCAAACAACCCACAGGTGTATAGGATCACAGATCTAGAGCTAAAAGGAACATCAAAGGCCATCCCATCCCCTCAATTAGGCAGAGAAGGAAACTGAAGCCTCAAGAAGTCAGGCAGCTGAGTGCATGATTTAGACATGAAGGGTGACACCATAAGGAAATTAGAAAAACAAGGAATAGTCTGACTGTTAGATTTGGGGGAGGGAGGAGTGGAGAGGAAGAATTCATGACCAAACAAGAAATAGCATTACAAAATGTAAAATAGATAATTTTGATTGTATTAAATTAAAAAGCTTTTGTACAAACAAAACCAATATAACCAAGATTAGAAGAAGAGCCAAAAGCTGGGAAACAATCTTTACAGCAAGTCTCTCTGATAAAGGCCTTATCTCTCAAATATATAGAGAACTGAGTCAAATTTATGAGAACACAAGCCATTCCCCAATTGATAAACGGTTAGAGGATATGAAGAACAGGCAATTTTCAGATGAAGAAATCAAAGCTATCTATAGGCATGTGAAGAAGGGCTCTAAATCTGAGATACCACTTCATACCTATCAGATTGACTAATATGACAAAAAAGGAAAATGATAAATGTTGGGAAGGGTGTGGTAAAATTGGGACACTGATTTTTGGTAGAATTGTGAACTGATCCAGCCATTCTGGAGAGCAATTTGGAACTGTGCATACCCTTTGATCTAGCAATACCACCACTAGATCTGTATCCCAAAGAGATCTTTAAAAAGGGAAAAGGACTTACATGTACAAAAATATTCATAGCAGCCCTTTTCATGGGGGCAAAATATTGGAAATTGAGGGAACACCTGTCATTTGGGGAACAAGCTGTGGTGTATGAATGTAATGGAATACTACTATGCAGTAAGAAATGATGAACAGGCAGATTTCAGAAAATCCTGGGAAGAGTTGTATGGTATGATACAGAATGAAATAAGCAGAACCTAGAAGCATTGTACACAGTATCAGCAACATTGTTTGATGACCAACTATGAATGACTCAGCTCTTCTCAGCAACCCAAGGATCCAAGACAGGTACAAAGGACTCACAAATGAAAATGCTATCCATATCCAGATAAAGAACTGATGAACTCTGAATGGAGATCAGAACATACTTTTTTCACTTCCTTTATTCTTTCTCATTTTTTTTCCTTTTGATCTGTTCCTTCTTTACTGTGACTAATATGGAAATATTTTTACATGATAGCTCATGTATAAACTATATCAAAATAGCTGCCACTTTCAAAAGGGGAGAGGGGAGGGAGAAAAGGAGAAAAATTTGGAACTCAAAATCTTGTAAAAATGAATGCTAAGGGGTGGCTAGGTAGCACAGTGAGCAAGAGCACCACCTCCAGAGTCGGGATGACCTGGGATCGAATCCGGGCTCAGACACTTAGCACCCACCCAGAAACACATGGCTGTGTAACCTTGAGCAAGTTACTTAACCCCAACTGCTTTAAAAAAAAAAATGAATGCTAAAAATGTTCTTGACATGTAACTGAGGGAAAAAGTAAAATACTATTAAATATAAAAAAGAAAAAAAGGCAGCTTTCTCCTTGTCCCATAAGTAGTAAATAAGGCTCAGAGATGGAATTTGAAAGTAGATCCTCTGACTTAAGAGCCCATGTTCTTTCCAATGTTCACCAAGCTTTAGACTTTGTATTACATATATATGTAGAATGTTTTTATTAATATCATTATTAACAATGCACATTTATGTAGTGCTCTTTAGTCTACATGTTTTACCCAAAACTCTGGTTGAGGGCAATCATGAGCCAAAAGGAGCTGATTTTTTTTTTTTGATAGTCCCCAAAACAGCATCAATCATTATAGGTCTGAAGCTTGGTGAAGGGAAGAATGATTATTGCAGGGGATTAAGAAAGTAACCCAGTAGAAGCAGGACCTAGCTTCCACCTTCCCCAATCCATGTAAAAGGGGACTCTAAACAAACTTTGGAGCTGCAGAACCCACAAAATGACACAGAGAAGCTAAGCTCCCGCCGAGGACAGTGCTCTGGGAGCCCAGCCCAGCCCCACGCCCGAGGCTTTAGCCCCAGGGTAGGTGCCTGCTGGAGAGACTCCAGATCAGCCGTTTCCAGATTTATCAACACACATATACCAAGGACAAAGGGAGAAGTCAGTGCAGTCTGGACTTTGGGACCCAGTAAGTGGGAGTGCGTGGCTTTTGCCCCTGGGGCGAGAAGCCACTAAGACCTGGCACAACCAGCCAGCACCAGGTGGCAGCTTCAGCTCCTGGCCTGCAGTGTGTAGGGGGACCAAGCACCAGTCTGAGGAGTAATCACTCTTGCTTTAACGTGCTTGGATCTGGATTTCAGTCTAGGGTAGAGATCCTGGGGTGTATGTCCAGCTTGCCAGAGCATGTGGAGGCCTCAGAGAGGGCACCCATTTAATACCTCCAGCAGCTAAGAAAACCCCAGCGTTTGAGACGAAAGCTCCCCTGTCTGATGGCAGAGTCCTACTGTGGCAAAAAGCCCAGGGGTCAAGTGACTGAGGGGCAACATGACCAGGCAAAGGAAACAAAGCAGACAGAAGATTCCAACATTAGACTCCTATTTGGGGGACAAAAAGAAGCAAAGCATGGAACAGGAAGAAGACAGTGAAGTCAGAACTCCTACACCAAAAGCTACAAAGGAAAATACGAGCTGGTTAGAGGCCATAGAGGACCTTAAGAAGCAGATAAGAGAAGTGGAGGAAAAATTGGGAAGAGAAATGAGAACAATGCAAGAAAATTATGAAATGAGAGTCAACAACCTGACTGAGGAAAATCATACCTTAAAAAATAGACTAACTCAAATGGCAAAAGAGGCTCAAAAAGTCAATGAAGAGAAGAATGCCTTAAAAAGCCAAATTTGCCAGATAGAAAAAAAATCTCAAAAGCTCAATGAGGAGAATCATTGCTTCAGAATTAGATTGGAGCAAATGGAAACTAATGACTTTATGAGAAATCAAGATACTGTTAAACAGACCCAAACAAATGAAAGAATAGAAGGCAATGTGAAATATCTCATGGGAAAAACCACTGACCTGGAAAATAGATCCAGGAGAGATAATTTAAAAATTCTTGGACTACCTGAAAGCCATGATCAAAGTAAGAACCTAGAAATCATCCTCCAGGAAGTTCTCAAAGAAAACTGCTCTGATGTTTTAGAACCAGAGGGCAAAATAGAGGTTGAAAGAATCTACCGATCACCTCCTGAAAAAGATCCCAAAAAGAAAACTAGGAATATTATACCCAGGTTCCAGAATTCCCAGATTAAGGAGAGAATATTACAAGAAGCCAGGAAGAAACAATTTGAATATTGTGGAAACACAATCAGGATAACCCAGGATCTGGCAGCTTCTACATTGAGGGATCAAAGGGCTTGGAATATGATATTCCAGAGGTCAAAGGAGCTGGGCTTAAAACCAAGAGTCACCTACCCACCAAAACTGAGTATCATATTTCAGGGGAAAATATGGTCATTCAGTGGAATAGAGGACTTTCAAGCATTCTTGCTGAAAAAACTAGAGTTGAATAGAAAATTGACATTCAAATACAAGAAGCAAGACAAGCATGAGATGGTAAACACGGAAAAGAAATCATAAGAAACTTATCAAAGTTGAACTATTAACATTCCTACACAGAAAAACAATAATTGTAACTTATGAATCTTTTCTCACTAGTTGAAGGGAATAGAAATATATGTGTGTGTGTGTCTATATATGAGGTTATATGGGCATATGAATACATATGTGAATGTGTGTATATATGTTTACAGGTATACATAGATAGAGGGCACAGGACCAATTTAACAGGAAGGGATGATACTTAAAAGATGAAATTAAGAGGTGAGAGAGGAATATAATTAGAAGAGATGGGGAGAGACCGAATGGGGTTAACTATCTCATATAGAAGAGGCAAGGGAAAATGATTACAATGGAGGGGAAGAATAGGAAAGCAAAAGGCAATGGGTCAACCTTATTCCCATTGAATTTAGCTTGAGGAGGGAATGAAATACACACTAAATAGGGTATCTCACCCTCCAGGAGAGTAGGGGGGGAAGGGGATGAGAGGGGGGATGATGGAAGGGAGGGCAGGCTGGGGGGGGAGGGAAGTTGGGAGCACCCACTTTTGAAAAGGGAGGAGATCAAAGTAGAGAATAGAACAAGTGGGAGGTGGGATAGGAGGGAGAGAAATATAGTCAGTCTTTTACAATATATCTACTATGCTATTGTTTTGCATTAGCCACACATGTACAAAAAAATTTTTTTTAAAAACTAACCCAAATCATTATAAAACCCAGTATCTTATGATCAACACTTGTGAGAATTCCCAAACAAAATGCTATATGTTGGGCCCAAGTGAGCAAATTATTAACATCTGTTGGAAATTGGGGGGGTTTGGGGAGTGGGAATATTTGAATTGGACTTTAAAAGCATTTAAACAACTATTTAAAAAGTGGCTGTGCTTTCTGGAGAGCAATCTGGAATTATGCCCAAAGGGCTATAAATACTTTCATACCCTTTGATCCAGCAATACCACTCCTAGGGTTATATCCCAAAGAGATCATAGGAATGGGAGAAAGACCCATATGTACAAAAATGTTTATAGCAGCTCTTTTTGTAGTAGCAAAGAATTGGAAATTAAGGGGGTGCCCATCAATTGGGGAATGGCTGAACAAGTTGTGATATATGCATGTTATGGAATACTATTGTGCTATAAGAAATGAGGAGCAGACGGTCTTCATATTTACCTGGAGAGGCTTATACAAACTGATGCCGAGTGAGAAGAGTGAAACCAGGAGAAATTTATACACAATTACAGAGACACAATGTATGTGTGATGACCAACTCTGATAGACTGAACTCTTCTCAGCAATGAAGTGATATAAATCAATTCCAAAAGACTCATGATTGAGAGAAATATGTGCATCCAGAGAAAGAACTAAGTTTATATCCAGGTGGAAGCAAAATACCTGATCTTTTTCCTTCTATTATTTGGTTTTATATCCTCCTTACCATTTTTCATTCCAGCTGGCACAATCCGTCCTTATAACCTGACTAATGTATAATGTGAAAGTATTTACAGATCCTATACTTGACTGCATGCTGCCATGGCGGGGAGGGGAGGGAAGGGGACAAAATGTGAAACTCAAGGAATTGTGGAATTGAATCCTGTAAACAAAAGGAAACAAACAAATTAATTAAAAGAAAAAAAAGGTGGCTGTGGAGAGGATGACCATGAACAAAAGGCCCAGAGGGAGAACGCAACATTTGGGGGCCCAGAATGGCCCACTTGGACCAGAGTGTAGCATATACTCACACCCTCTAACTCCCATGTTCCTCATTTTAGTTGTACCCTCCTTTTGTTCTCTTGTTTGTTTTTAACAAAAACAGCATTTCCCAGCTTGACTCTGCTCTTGATTCACCCAAAGAGGCAGCATATTACTTTTGCCAGTTTCCAAAGGTCAGATCTACTCTCTCTCAATGGAGGTATCTCTCCCTTTGGGACAATCCAAAGGCCATAACAAGATTTGCATAAGAGGAGCCCCACAAATATTTTGAGCTATAGCAGTATCATTGAAATGAGTGTGCTATTAATTTTCAATGGGGTAATTCTGAAGGGACAGTACTAACTTGGGTGTATAAGTTTTGATGTGTGTGTTTTTTAAAATAAGCTATGTTATGATAATCCCATCACTTTTGCCTACAACTACTTTTTATGCCTGTGTTAATTTTCTTTTTTTAACAGTTTAGCTTGCTTTTGAATTAGGGAATCTTCTTTATCAACTTCATCTTTTGCATTAGCATAAAACATACCCATATTTCATTTGCTGCTTTCTTCTGATCATGGTAAATAAAGGGGAAAAAATGAGAACTTTCCTTTTCTTTTTAGGTTGTATCTCATGCACAGAAAAATCCAGCATTTGAAGATGCATGGAGCAGCAGTGATGAAGATGGAGGAATTTAAGTTAATTGATAGAATAAGAATGGAAATTCAGACAATTTTCTATTGTCCAGGCATTTTATAAAGTTGTAAGAATAAAGTATCAGCACATGGAAATGTTCTTTTTTTGTCTTTTTGTATTTAAGTTCAAAATGAATAAAAATGAAATTAAATTTTAAAAAAGAATAAAGTACCAGCTAATGAGTTTCCCTTTCTCTGCTTTACATGCTTCTCTTAAGAGAGTAAAAGGTGTACTGGATTTGTGACCAGAAAGCCTGGATGCACATCCTAGATGTTTGCCTACAGGCTGACCATCTGACTTCACTAGATCTCAATTCCCTCCCCTAAAAAATGGGGACAATAATAATTATACTATCAGCCTCACACAGATATTGTGAGGAAAGTGTTTTATAAGCTCTAAGGTGATATAGAAATGTGAAGCATTATTATGTAGCTATCACAACCACAGAAGGAGGCTTGATTAATGTTTCTTAAACTAACCAAGAAGAGAGAAAAGCCAGTAGTCATTTTTTGAATGACTGCAAAGTACTGTATAAAGTTTGCAGCTCTAAAGGAATTGGCAACCAAATAATAAGACTGTTTACAATATAAAGCAAGTGTGATGAGGGATGGCTCCCAATAGGTTCAGCAGGAACTCTGAACTTATCTAAGACCAGAACCTGTGATTCAGTCTGGAAAGAAATCAGCTCAGCCTTACTTGGAGTCAGAGTTGTAAAAGTTTATTATATGCCTTACAGGAGGATCCTTAGGGGACATGCAACCTTAAAGGGGTAGAATTAGGATTTACATAGAATCATTCATAGTAGAACCTGTGCCAATTATGCTAACCAGGTGATTAAGGGTGGGATTAGGGAGGAGTTAAGGTATGGACAGTGTAATGTAACTGCGAAGGCCTATTGCCCATGATCACTGAGAAAAAGCCCAAGGGGGCTACCTAGGTGTGGTTTTAGGCTTGAAAATGTCACTAAGTCAGTGAGTGGTCAAGGGCTGATGGAGAAGTGCCCAGTCTGCTGCCCATCAGTGTCATGTTTGACAAGATTAATGTTGTGGGATAATGGGCTAAGGAGTTAACCCAGACATGGGGCCCTGAAGGATTCATTGAGGCAGCCAAGGAGTCAACCTAGAGATAGGCTACCAGATTCATGGGGGCAACGGGACACTATACAAGGGTGAGATAATAGTTGCCTAAACTGGAATGTTTATAGATACTTTGCTGAAGGATTGATAGGTATAGCTTGTTAGTGTTCCAAGGTTGAGATAAACAATTTATGAGTTGTTGCTGGGCAGAGTTAATGCTTTGAAGCTAGGCAGAGTGCAGGTAGGGGGAAGGGGCAGAGTTAATGTTCTGGGGCGGGGGAGGGGTGGATGGAGTGTGATTTTACAAGCTGATGTTGCAGAGTTTTACAGACTGATGTTACAAATACAGATCCCAAGCACCCCATCATTACTGATGTTACAAATTGAGTTTACAAATAGATTTTACAAACAGATCCCAAGCACCCCATCAATAGAATTAAACTGATTTGAGTTTCAATTTTGACTTCACTATGACTTCCTATGTGACACTTGACATAGGGGCAGCTAGGAGGCCCTGGAGTCAGGAGGACCTGAGTTCAAATCCAGCCTCCAACACTCACTAGTTATGTGACCCCAGGCAAATCATTTAACCCCAGTTGCCAAAAAAAATTTTAAAAAAGATACTTTGCATAACAGTTTAATATTTAAAATTTCTTTATGTTAGTCATCAAGTATTTATTAAGTGTCTACTCTGTGTTGGGCTCTGTGAATACAAATTCAAAAGTGTAGCAGTAAGCACCCAGGATGCCTGCTAGCACAGGTTCTGTGATCTGCTTTTCTAAAGGAAAGCAACTCAAAAGGCGTTAACAATCTTACTTTAATCAAACATATATCATTTACCTAGTTCAGAGGGAAAAGTCAGCACCCTGAATTTCAGAGAAAGCACAAACAGAAGTTACAAGCAGACAAAAAAATACAGACAGAGAAAATAACACAATTAAACAGACAGGATTTCTAGCTGTCTGACCATTACATCCATACCTAGTTAGTCACCAGAGAGAGAAGCACCAACATATGGATTTTCAAAGCTGGGGGGGAAGGAGCGATGCTCAACAGCTGCCCAGAGTCTCATCTGCCCAAATCACACAACTCTTCCCAGAAGTGAGCCCCAAAGTAAAATGTCATGTCAGGATATATATATATATTGCCTTCTCCAGGGTCTGAAGACATCACAACATTTGTGACCCACTGCCTAATTACAAAGTAACAAAAGGTGTGGTAAAAACAAACCTCCACTAAACAAGTTTATCTTGGGCTCCAAGTGAGGCCAATTAAGGAGCAGGTAAGATCTTCAGATTCCCTTACCATTAGAAAAAGGGAGACATTTCCTTCACTTCGAGAAGTTTACATGGTAATGGGAGAAAACACCTAGAGAAGTGATTGCCAAGGAAGGGAGTTTTGACCTAGGCAGATGCAGGGTTTGGAAGGGAAGTCATAAAGCAGTAGATTGTAATGTCCTTTCTAGTAGCAAAAAATAATATAGATTTAATCTTGGTTTGGGGTTTTGTGTCTGTTTTGCAGGGGATGGGGAAGTGTTACTCAGCAGGGTTGATGACCATATGAGTGAGAGAGAGAGACAGAAACAGAGAGAGAGACTCATGTCCTGGCAGATTCCAGTATGGGTAGTGAAGCATGGACAACTGCTTCCCTCATTGCATTTTGGAATAGGTGCAGGGGGAAAGAAGCAAAAAACAATTTCATCTCAAGAGCTGGGTTCTTCCTCTATACCTGACTTTTTTATTAACTAATAGAGAACACAGAATTCTCATTTTGCTTTTGCTTTTTAAGGCCAGAAAGGGTATGACAACCTATGAATGGCTATTCATCCTATAATTCCATCAGGTTAACTAAGAAACTTCACACCAACTAAAGGAGTAAAGATGTGTAAATACTTTATTATACTTCCTTAGCACTGTCTACACATAATTGGAAAAGGGCAAACTCTTTAAAAAGTGCAAATGAGGCACTTTAAACATTGAGGAATGCATAACCATCAACTAGTATGGTATATATAAATCTAATGGAATACTATAGTGCTTATAACAAATGAAGTAATCAACTGTTTTAGAGAAACCATGGAGGAGATGAAGCAGAGGAGAGTGACCAGCCTTAGAACAATTTTTACTGTAAAAACATTTTAAAAACAAACTTTGAAAGACTTAACTCTGATCAATGCAATGATTAACCACGATACTAGAAGGCTGATAATGAATATTACTTACCTGACATAGAGGTAATGGACTACAATATGCAGAATGAGAAATTTTTTTTATCTGGTCAGTGTGAGAACTTGTTTTACTTGACCGTGCATATTTATTGTAAGGGTCGTCCTTTTCCAAGAAAAAGGGGATATAAGGAGGGAAAAAGACCCACGTGTTTTTTTTTTTTATTGAAGAAATGTAATTAAAAACAAAGATTATGAAAGGTTTTCACATATTCTAAAAGAGTAAATTATAACTACTTCTTCACACTACCTTTAAACTGGCTAATCCCTGAGCCTTCCTCATCTGAAAAAGGGGAGTGGGGAGGATTCTGGGAAGATGGCAGAGTAGCTTAGAGAATTCCAAACTATCTAGATTTTCCTCCACAAAAGAATTAAAATAGCACCTTAGGTCAAGTAAAGTGAGTGGAGATAAATAAGAATAGGGGCACAACCCAGGATTTACAGAGATAATTTGAGAAGGTCAGAAGAAAAATTCCAGGATGAGGCTTGGTCCCTGTGAAGAGCAAACACCTCCAGGCTAGGTTTCATGTTTAACAACAAGCCTCAAGTCCTGGGGTTAGGTTTGAGAGGCTGCCTTAGCCCCAGTTACCAGAACTTTTACCCTTGGGATAGTGAGGAGAGTTGGGCATCTGAGCCGGGGAAGGTTGAGAGAATCTCTGCTGACAAGGATCCCCAGACCCAGCTGTACTGTGAAGAGTAGCAGGGGCAAGAAGGAACCAGCACACACTCAGTGGGTACAGAAGCAGTGTAGCAGAAAGCCCCTGGCTGTGGGCACTTAGAGGAGATTGGAGGTTTGGCTTTGGTTCCAGGCTAAAGGGGAGAAATGAAGATCTGGGGCAAGAGGTACCATTTCTCATATCCTAGGGCTAATGGTAATTACAAATAAGTAAGTTATTACCACAAAAAATGCACAGGCAAAGGAGAAAGAATCCATCCACAGAAAGCTATTATGGGAATAGAGATGACCAGGGTTCATCTTCAGAGGAGGATATTGAAGTAAAGAAGTCCCCAAAGAGTAATGTCAAATGGTCACCTGACCAAAAAGAATTCATAGAAGACCTTTAAAAAGACTTCAAAAATCAAATGACAGAGATGGAGGAAAAACTAAAAAAGAAAATAAGAATGATCCAAGAAAAACAAGAAGGGTATGAAAGGAAAGTCAACAATTAGAAAAAGAGATCCAGAATCTTAAGGAAGAAAATGACACCTTGAAAATTAGAATTGGGCAAAGTGAAACCAGTGAAATTATAAGAGATCAAGAAAAAATTAAACAAAATATGAATAATGAAAAATAGAACTGAAGGTGAAACATAAGAAAAACAACAGATTTGGAGAATAGATCAAGAAGAGAAAATATAAAACATAATTGGACTAACTGAAAGGTATGATTAAAAAAAAGAATCTTGATATAATAACCCAAGAAATAATTAAAGAAAATTACCCTGAAGCATTAGAACAAGGGGAGAAAGCAGACATAGAAAAAAATTCATCAATCACCACCTAAAAGAGATCCTATGAGGAAAACTCATAGGAATATCATAGCCAAATTCCAAAAACCCTAGCTCAGGGATAAATTATTAAAAACATCAAGATTAAAACAATTCAAATATGATGGTGCCACAATTAAAATTACACAAAACCTAGCAGTGAAAACATTAAAGGACCACAGGTATTGGAACACAACATATTCAAGAGCAAAATAACTGGAGCTCTACCCAAAAACATCATACCCTGCAAAGTATTATCCTGAATGAAAAAAAAAAACTGGACATTTGATAAGTTCTCAGACTTCCAAGACTTTGTCAAGAAAAATTCTGAACTTAATAGAAGATTTGTCCTATTCATATAAGAACCAAGAAAAATATAAGGCGCATACCAAAGACTGATTATAAGGGATTCATAAGGACAGACTGTTTACTTTTTAAATATGTAAAATGCAAAATGTATGTCTAAGATTCCTATTAATAATTGGCTAGTTCATAAGAAAGATTGGGGTAAACCTGAGTATGATATGAACTTAAAAAGTAAAACCAATTAGAAACAGCTTAAAAGAGCAACTATTTTATACAAATGAGGTGTAAGAGAGAATCAATGCTGAGGAATTAGATGGGGGAGGAGGGCTGGTAGTTCTGGTAACCTAGTTTCATTGGGAATGGGTTTAAGAGGGAAACAGGGGGCAGCCACGTAGCACAGCGAGTAAGAGCACCGGCTCCAGTGTTGAGATGACCTGGGGATCAAATCTGGGCTCAGATACTTAGCACCACACCCAGAAATAACTGGCTGTGTAACTTTGAGCAAGTTACTTAACCCTGATTGCTTTAAAAAAAAAAAAAGAGGGAAATATATATACACAAACATAAAATCAAAGATCAGTAGTAGAGTATGTTTGGGAAAGTATATGTCTACATATGTATGTATATGTGTATGTATATATCTATGGCTATAGAGGAACATATCTAAACTTTATTGTAACCTTTGATGGGGTGGGGGAGGGGAGAAAAGAGCAAAGTAAAAAAGTGCACAGCAGAGAACAAAAGAAAACTTACAAGGAAGCAAAGATGGACAATTCTCCACACAAGTATTATTTGTCATACAGACTTTCTTGAAATGAAAATTTGTTGTTATGTATTTTGAATCCTCTCATGTTCTGCTATGCACATAACATGCTTTTACTTCTTTCTTCATATTTAAGTTTATGGTATGTTTTTGTTTCCTTTCTTTATTCTGTATTTGTATTCTGGCCTTTGAGTCTAAAATAAAAAATTTTTAAAGGGGGGGGCAGGGATGGGATTGGACTAAATAATCTTTGAGGTCCTTTCCACCTAGTCTAGAGCTATCATTCTATGATGCTTACATCCAATAATTTCATCAAATTGGGAGGAATCATTTGACCAGATTCTACTAATATCCTTTCCCCATTACAACACTAATGTAATATATAATATAAGAAAACTCCCTAGAACTCTTGAATATAGACAATAAAACAGTGATGAATTAATTACTTCCACAGATCACTATCAGGAGGAAAAACTCAATGACTGAAATCCCCAGTAATGTAGTGACTATGTTTCACAATTTCAGTGACAAATTCTACAAAGAAACAAACAAAAAATCTTCAGCTATAAGAGTGTCATTTCTAATAACTCAGAATTACTCTACAGCCACAAGAAATTTGAGAAAACAACAGAATAGAAACTTCAAAAAAAGGGGCAGGGGCATGGTGGAAGAGATCAAGTTGAAACCCATCCTGCAAAGCTGACCTTAAACATCAGTGAAGGAAAAAAAAAACTATCAAAAAGAGGGGCATTTGAGGTATTCCTACAATGGAAAAAAAAAAAGTAGAGATATCCAGGACATTTGACATGCAAATACTCTGAGCAAGACAAAAAAAAAAAGTAAAATAGAGCTCTTATCAAGAAAAAACTAAGCAATGAAATAAATTTTATGTTTATAAGCAATTGTTTTTTAGAGTGGATTGAGGGATAAAAAGACAAAGAGGGTCTAAGATATTAAAGACTGACAGGTAGCAAAGGGCTGGAGGGGCTGTGGAAGAACAGAAAGATCCTACAGCAGCTAGTGCCCACAGTGTGCCATAAACAGCATTCAAGGCAGCTGGGTATGAAGCAGGCTTAAAACACTAAGAAGACTTGAGGATTGGGCATGAAGCCTTATATGAAGTTTCACTTACTGAGAATTTGTGGGCTCAGCACACAAGTATATTAATCTAGTAATAGGAGGAACAAAGAACAGGCTTGAGGAACTATGCAAAGTAGATGTGGTTTAGGAAAGAGCACTTTTGGGAAAGGGTTTTGTATGAGCCTTGTGAACCTTGCATTAGTGTTGCCTCAGGGCATACAGATGAAAAAAAAATAGATGACTTGATAATATGGAGTGGTCTGACTCAAACATGAAAGCCTGGTCCCAACAAGAATATAAGGTTTCTTGAATTAGGTAAAGGGAAGGAGGAAGTAGAACTAATGTTATAATGAACTAAATTAATTTAATTAGTTAATTAAATTGTTATATGGACTAAATCCTATACTTCTCTGTGAGCAAATCTTTTTTGAGGGTGAAAAGTAACAAATTAGTGAGAAGTGACTCAAGTTGGGAGATGTGAAGCAAAAGATGAGAACTGTGGGAAAGCAGGCTAAAGGCAATGAATGGAAAGGAGTGGGATAGAATGGCTAGGATTTAGATTTCATCCTAGAAAGAGAAATGTAATGACATTAAAAACATCGTGACAGGAGGAAAGAGAGGGTAGAGGAGTCTTATAATTGGTTTTATTAGGAAGAAATAGGCTCAGTAGGAATCTGTCTTCAAGAAGTCGTGCTTCCAGGAACTACATCCCACACCAGGAAAAGGCAGGTGCAGGTTCCAAGTGACAGACAGCACCCAGATTGGTAGACAGGACCTAAAACCAAAGATAGCATATCCTGGCCTTAGGAACAGTAAGTGATAGTGGTAACTGAAAGGGGTAATACTAGGCCTCTACTAGATGTGCAGAGTAATCTATCACAAGACACTACTACTTTGATGGATCAGTATTTCTATTAGCAAGGTACTTAAGAAAATTTTCTTAATTGCTAAAAACAAAAAATTAAATGCATGCACAAAAGGGAAGGGTACAGGAAAGGGGTGAGATCTACAAATGCAATAACAGAAATGGGATCAAGGAATCATCTCAAATTTGTTACTCCACAAGCTCTAACTTCAGAATAAACAAGGAATAAGAGGGTATATCCCATGAATAGGGAAAATAATTCAGAATTTACTGTAAGAGGATAAAAATAAGGAGGACAAAGTAAAATTAAAACACAGGGCACCACAAAAGAACTGAGAAGCTAAGAGACTAGAGGGCAGTAGGAGGAAAAATTTTGATCTAGACATTTATCTAGGCAAGGAAAGATAAAGACTCAAGGTGGGGGAGGGAATGCCAAATTAATCAGTAAGAAGAAATTGAAAATATAAATTAATTGCATTTCTGAAATCCCATGGGTTTCAGAATTCCTGGCAGTCCCCTTGTGCACAGGATACCCAGGAACTTCACTCCCCCTGTCTTTGTGTCAAAGATAAAAGTATTGGCTTCAGAATTCTCCTGTTCTAAACACAAAACATAAATTACTTAGGAAAGGTCTCTAATATTTAACAAAGACTCTTGGGAAAATTGGAAAGCAGTTTGTGCCTCCCTGACCCCAAAGAGGAAAAAAAAGTAGATTTGCACCATCATTGGACAGTGTTACACTCTAATAAGTTACTGAAATGTAAAAGTCAGATCATTCTTTTTAAAATGCTTAATAGAAAATGAATATAAACAAGTAGCACAATATAGATAGTAAGAAATTCATAACTTGTCGGACCCAAGTTTGAATCCTGCCTCTGACACTTGTCATCTGTGTAATCTTAGGCAAATTATTTAACTTCTATGAGCCTCATTCTCTTCATCTGTACAATGAGGGAATCGGACTAAACAGTCTCTAAAATCCCTTATAAGGCAGCTAGTAGCACCATGGATAGAGTTCTAGGTCTAGAGTCTGAAGGACTCATCTTGGAGAGCCTCCAATCAGCCTCAGACACTTACTAGCTGTGTGACCCTAGGAAAGTCACTTTACCCTGTTTGCCTCAGTTTCCTCATCTATCAGATGAGCTGGAGAAGGAAATGGTAAAATCCTCAGTATCTTTGCCAAGAAAAGCCCAAATAAAGTCACAAAGAGTTGGACACAATTAAAACAACTCAACAACCACAAAGTTCCTAATAATTCTTGATCTATGATCCTATAATAAATCTTTTTATAACTTTAACTATAAAGAAAGTTCTCAAGTAAACATGAGGCAGAAGTGCTCACAGTAGATAAAATAGATAATTTTAATTTTATTTTTGCACAAACAAAATCAATACAGCTATCATATGGAGAAAAATCATTTGAGAGAAAATCTTTGCATGAATTATCCCTAATAAAGTCTAGTATCCAAGATACATGGGGACTTAATTCAAACACAAGATGAAGATCCATTCCTTAATAAATGAGTGCTCAATTGAAATGAGCAAACTATTCTTAGTGGCAGAACTGAAAATGATTAATAACAGCATAAAAGATATATCTAAATCACTTTTAAGAGAAATGCAAATTAATATAATTCTAAGGCCTCACCTCATAACCAGAAAATTGGCAAAGATTACAAGGTTGATATAATGACTATTGGAAGTACTTCAAGAAGGTAGGCACTCTAATATGTTGCTGGTAGTGATGTAAATTGAGCTAATCATTCTGGGAAATAATTTAGAACTGTGCCAAAAGAAAGTAAATAAAATGTCTATGCCCTTTGATCCAGAGACCCTATTGTCAGACATTTACCCACAAGAACGTCAACAACAGAACATAAGGCCCCATATTGCCAAAATATTCATAATAAAATGTATTGTGGTAGCAAAGAATGGGAAACAAAGAAAATGCCCATCCTTTGGTGACTGGCTAAACAAATTGTGAATGATATGAAACATTAAAATAGAATAATAACATAAGAATGGGGAATATGAGTATTTCAGAGAAATGTGTAAAGACATTAACTGAAAAAAAGTAAACAGAATTAGAAAACAATATACCCAATGACTTTAACAAAGTAGACAGAAAGGATAAAATGAAACTGAAGTCCCTGGAAAATGAATGAGAAATCAACCAAGAAACATTTATTAAGCACTCTGTAAAAGGCTCCATACTAAAAGTTGGAGGTATAAACAAAGGTAAAAACAATCCATGACCTTCAAAAGTAATCTTACAGAGTAAGACTTTGGAGATGTGGGGACTTTGGTTGTGGAATATTGAATATAGAGATTGGTTATTCAATGCTCTGTGCTGGTGTGAGGGACAGAGTTTGGGAGAGAAGAGAAATCCTGGTCTGGTTTCCAGTTTTAAAAGAGAAGAAAAATGGGAGGGGCGGAGTCAAGATGGCAGAGTAGAAGCAGGACCTCCCCCACTGCTCCGGCTCCCACCTTCCCCAATCCATGTAAAAAGGGGACTCTAAACAAACTTTGGGGCTGCAGAACCCACAAAACGACACAGAGAAGCTAACCTCCCACTGAGGACAGCCTGGCAGACCGGCAGGAATCGGCCAGCACAGCACTCTGGGAGCCGAGCCCAGCCCCACGCCAAGGTTTTAGCCCTAGGGTGGGCCTGACCAGCCACTAGCTGGAGGGACTCCAGATGAGCAGCAGCTGTGGCCCTTTCCAGATTTATCAACATGTAGATGTGAAGGACAAAGTGAGAGGTCAGTGCAGTCTGGACTTTGGGACCCAGTAAGTGGGAGTATGTGGCTTTTGCCCCCAGGGTGAGAAGCCACTGAGACCGGGCACAGCCAGCCAGTGCCAGGTGGCAGCTTCAGCTCCTGGCCTGCAGAGTGTAGGGGGACCAAGCACCAATCTGAGGGGTAATCACTCTTGCTTTAACCTGCTTGGATCTGGATTGCAGTCTAGGGTGGAGGTCCTAGGGTGTGTGTCCAGCTTGCCAGAGCATGTGGAGACCTCAGAGAGGACACCCATTTAATACCTCCAGCAGCTGAGAAAACCCCAGCGATTGGGATGAAAGCTCCCCTGTCTGGTGGCAGAGTCCTACTGTGGCAAAAAGCCCCAAAGTCAAGTAATTGAATGGCAACATGACCAGGCAAAGGAAACAAAGCAGACAGAAGATTCCAACTACACACTCCTATTTTGGGGACAAAAAGGAGCAAAGCATGGAACAGGAGAAAACAGTGAAGTCAGAACTCCTGCACCAAAAGCTTCAAAGGAAAATACAAGCTGGTTACAGGCCATAGAGGGCCTTAAGAAGCAGATAAGAGAAGTGGAGGAAAAATTGAGAAGAGAAATGAGAACAATGCAAGAAAATTACAAAATGAGAGTCAACAACCTGACTGAGGAAAATCACACCTTAAAAAATAAGACTAACTCAAATGGCAAAAGAGGCTCAAAAAGTCAATGAGGAGAAGAATGCCTTAAAAAGCCAAATTTGCCACATAGAAAAAAAATCTCAAAAGCTCAATGAGGAGAATTATTGCTTCAGAATTAGACTGGAGCAAATGGAAGCTAATGACTTTATGAGAAATCAAGATGCTGTTAAACAGACCCAAACAAATGAAAGAATAGAAGGCAATGTGAAATATCTCATGGGAAAAACCACTGACCTGGAAAATAGATCCAGGAGAGATCATTTAAAAATTCTTGGACCTCCTGAAAGCCATGATCAAAGTAAGAGCTTAGAAATCATCCTCCAGGAAGTTCTCAAAGAAAACTGCCCTAATGTTTTAGAACCAGAGGGCAAAATAGAGGTTGAAAGAATCCACCCATCACCTCCTGAAAAAGATCCCAAAAAGAAAACTCCTAGGAATATTATACCTAGGTTCCAGAATTCCCAGATTAAAGAGAGAATATTACAAGAAGCCAGGAATAAACAATTTGAATATTGTGGAAACACAATCAGGATAACCCAGGATCTAACAGCTTCTACACTGAGGGATCAAAGGGCTTAAAATATGATATTCTGGAGGTCCAAGGAACTGGGATTAAACCAAGAGTTATGTACCCAGCAAAACTGAGTATCATGTTTCAGGGGAAAATATGGTCATTCAGTGGAATAGAGAACTTTCAAACATTCTTGCTGAAAAACCCAGAGTTGAATAGAAAATTTGACATTCAGATACAAGAAGCAAGAGAAGCATGAGAAGGTAAACAGGGAAAAGAAATTATGAGGAACTTATCAAAGTTGAACTATTTACAATCCTACATGGAAATACAATAATTGTAACTGATGAAATTTTTCTCAGTATGAAAATAGTTGAGGGGAATAGAAATTATATATATATATGGGTATATGGGCAAATGAATACATATATGAATGTGTGTATATATTTTTACAGGTATACATAGAGGGAATAGGACCAATTTAATAGGAAGGGATGATACTTAAAAGGTGAAATTAAGAGATGAGAGAGGAGATAGGGAGAGACAAAATAGAATAAACTATCTCATATAGAAGAGGCAAGGGAAAACTGTTACAATGGAGGGGAAGAACAGGAAGGCAAAACGGATTGGGTCAACCTTATTCTCATTTAATTTGGCTCAGGGAGGGAATGACATACACACTAAATAGGGTATCTCACCCTACAGGAGAATGGGGGGGAGGGGATGATGGAAGGGAGGGCAGGCTGGGGGGGGAGGGAAGTTGGAAGCACTCACTTTTGAATAGGGACAGGATCAAAATAGAGAATAGAACAAGTGGGAGGTGAGATAGGAGGGAGGGAAGTATAGTCAGTCTTTTACAATATATCTACTATGGTAATGTTTTGCATTAGCTACACATGTACAACCTATGCTGAATTGCTTATCTTTCCAGTAAGGGTGGGTGACAAGGGAGGAAGGGAATCAATCTGGAATTTAAAGTTTTAAAATCAAATGTTTAAAAAAGAAATATATACTATTAATGCTATTTTACATGTAATTGGGAAATAACATATACAGGCACTGGGGCATAGAGATACACCATGCCCTACTGGAATAGTCAAAGGGGGTATGGGAGAAGATATGAGAGAGAGCAGATTGAAGGAGGGGATATCCTGTGGGACCGCTATTTTGGGGTGGTGGGTAGGGGAAAAATGGGGGAAAATTTGTAATTCAAAATCTGGTAGAAATGAATGATGTAAACCAGAAGTTCATAAAGTATTTGGGGAAAAAAAAGAATACAACCTTCCTAGAACATGTATACAAAATATAAGAGAGACTCTTCCAAAGTTGTCAAAATCTTGGTTTCTACCCCCTCCAGTGAATTATTAGGGTTGTAAGAAGGAATCAAAAAAGAATTTACTAAGATCACAAAGTTCTGTGCAAGAAACTGAAGACCATAAAAGTACAAGATGGTTTTCTTCACTGCTACCCACTGAAGGCAAGGAATACATAAGAGAAAAATGGAATTGGGAAGGGAAGGGAAGTCAAAAAGATTATGGTGAGGGGCGGCTAGGTGGTGCAGGTAAGTAAGAGCTCTCGCCCCAGAGTCAGGAGGACCCGAGTTTGGTTCTGGCCTCATACACTTAACACCCACACAAAAAAACTAGCTGTGTAACCTTGGACAAGCTAACCCCAATTGCCCTCCCAAAGGCAAAAAAAAAAAATCATGGTGTCTGAGAATGGGAATTGGATTTCTAATCAAAGTTTAAAGAATAGGAATGACAGGTTCCTTGTCATGATTAGAGTACACCTAATGAAGGTTAGAAATAATTATTTACCCCATTTCTGGTTAGGATAACATTGTAAAAGGTCCTAGAAGAACCCAATTCTCCCATAAACACTCCAGCAAAAATTTTTTCAAGGGCACCAGATGGAGCAATGATCAAAAAGACAAAATAGGAATACCAATAAACTCCACCATCTAGCTCAAGATTTCACAAGAAGACCCACAGAAACTTAAAGGCACTGGGAAAGGAATTACTCCAAATGAATTGAAAGTAATCATGAGCTCTGGAAAATGGAGCCTGAAGGCTAATGGGGTCTTGGCCCTGGCTTGTGAGAGCATGAGCAGGTGATAGAACTAGCCCCTGAAGAGGTGGCTGTGCAGGGAGACAATACCAGGGGTACACACAGATACACACACACACCCACACATACACACACTTCATGACACTCAAAGTAGGCTGAAGCTAGGGCCTTTGACTGAGCCACAGTAGATATAGTACAATGCAGCTCCTGGGCAGCCTATGCACCAGAGACCTGAAAACAGATGAGTGATCACAGACATCAGATTAAGGCCATTCAGAGTCATAGTAAGAGACAGTCAGGCAGACTCCTTGGTTCTTCTCAAGGTGCCAGGAAAAGGTGCTTCATTGGACTCCTAGAAACTGATTGCTTGCAGACATGGCCCCTAAGATAAACTGCATCATTACCGTGTCTCAGAACATGGGCACAGGGAAGAACGGGGACCTGCCCTGGACCCTGCTCAGGAATAAATTCAAGTACTTCCAGAAAATGACTACAACTCCTTCAGTGGAAGGTAAACAGAATTTCTTGATAATGGGGAAGAAGACATGGTTCATCCTTCCTCAGAAGAGTCGACCTTCAAAAGACAGAACTAATTTAGTTCTGAGCAGATGACTGAAAGAACCTCCTCCTGGAGTTCATTATCTTGCCAAAAGTCTGGATGATGCATTAGACCTTCTTGAACTTCCAGAACTAGCAAACAAGGTGGATAAGATCTGGGAAGGGGGAGGCAGCTCTGTTTATAAGATATCCAGGTGTTCTTACTGATGTCCAAGAAGAAAAAAGCATTCAGTATAAATTTGAAATATATGAAAAACATGATTGATATGAAAGGTTTGAAGGCTGCTGTTTCCAACAAATTTTTCCATTCAAAATTAAGTTGGGGGCAGGTAGGTGTGAGCACCAGCCCTGGAGTCAGGAGGACCAGAGTTGAAATCCGGCCTCAGACATTTAACACTTATAAGCTGTGTGACCTTGGGCAAGTCACTTAACCCCAATTGCCCTACTTTCTTCCAAAAAGAAAAACAAATTAAGTTGGTATGATGTTAGAATAAAAACTATTATTAGAAAAAAAAATCAGCCAATTCCTAGTTGGGAATTGATTGTGCAAGGAAGAGATAGAAACATACCTGAAGATAACATCTTCATTGGGCTACCAGGAGATGGAGGCAGAAGCCATGCATTGAGACAGAGGTTAAGGCCTGATCAGAGATACCCCATTTAAAACTTCAGCAGAACCAGATCCAGATAGCAAAGGAGTCACAATCAACCAGAGTTCCCTTATCTCATAGGAGAGTAAGTGAGGGGTTAGGGTATAATAGTAATGAAACTTGAAGTTCCTTTTGTATTGCTAAACTGAGAGGTACTTAGCACTTGGTAATTAATCAAGCCTCTGTTAAAGAAACAGAAGGTATGAACCCCAGTTGCTAATGTAACAGGAAGGGGTTGCTTGAAACAGGAAGGGGCTAATGCCGTGTGTGTGTGTGTGTGTGTGTGTGTGTGTGTGTGTGTGTGTGTGTGTGTGTATGTGTGTGGTGGGTGTGTGTGGTGTGTGTGTGTGTATGTGTGTGGTGGGTGTGTGGTGGGTGTGTGTGTATGTGTGGTGTGTGTGTGTGTGTGTGTGGTGTGTGTGGAGCAAGCTTTGTGGAGGGAGAGCTGCTGCCACCAGGGAGGCTGAACAGGAAAGGCCCCCCAGGCTGGAGAGAATGATTTTGATTTTGGTAACCTGGGTGAAGTGATTTTGATTATGGGAACCAGCTGGAGCTTCTGCTAAGGAGCTGCTGAGGCTGAGGGCCAGTCAGAGTTTCTGGGAACTGCCGAAGACATCCAAGGGCCAGCTGGAGCTGCAAAAAACTGAGAAAGCATGACTGTGATGCTGGTACTTTGAATGAACCTGTTTGTGGCTTTGTTGAGCCTTAACTTCCCTGGAACAGAGACTGTGAAAGATTTAAGGTGGACTGGATGCTGGGAACTTTAGTGTGGAACAGGAAGAGCTGGAAAAGGACCTGGGAGCTGTCTGCCTTTGAACCCAGGTAACAGTTTGGTGAATCCAGGTAGGATCTGGGACCATGGAAGGGGATCCAGGGAATCTGAGAGACCACCCTGAGTCAAGCTGAACGAAGACTTTACTTGGATACTGTGTATTGACTGAGAAATTGTCATTTACTAGTGGCCTAGGGGTGGAGGGCTTGTGTATTTTCTTTTCTTTTTTTTTTTTTTAAGCAATCGGGGTTAAGTAACTTGCTCAAGGTTACACAGCCAGTTATTTCTGGGTGTGGTGCTGAGTATCTGAGCCCGGATTTAATCCAGGTCATCCCGACACTGGAGCCAGTGCTCTTACTCGCTGTGCTACTTGGCTGCCCCTGTACCTTGATTTTCTGTAAATGTTTTGCTTTGATTTGTTTTTGAATAAATAGAGTATTCTCTATACTGTATAATCAAAACCTTGAAAGTTGTTCACAGTAGCATTGTTCTGGAAAGCTGCTCGTACTTGGCTTTACATGGGTTCTGGCTGTGGTACATTTCCTAGCATAAAGAAAATGAGGCTACAAATATGAGTAAACATAAGAAATACTCATTGTCTCTCCCCCCCCAAGGAAACAAAGTTATTTATTGCTACACAGCTTCATGTTAAATAGTAATGTACTTTACTGTACAGAGGAGCACATTTTTGATTTACAAGATATTTACAAAAGTAGAAGTCCAAGGTTTCTTGCAGAGCAATGCAAGCATTTACCAATGATTGTCCCTGGCTCAGCTTAAAACAGTCCCCTTTTACCTCTGAGAAATGTAGCGAGAGACAATGCCAAATACTGGCAAGCACCTGGCAATGTGGCTTGGTAGTTCTTTTATCTCACTTATAAGTCTGTTACCTATAGCAGGATTTTATTGTGTGCACAATGAAAAGGCATCACTCCAGGAGTTTTCTTTTTACCACATAGTTCTAAGGAATAAGAATTGTATAACATTCAACCGAAAAGAAATACTAATTGTCAAGAGAAGACCAAGAGGTAGACCCAAAAGAAAAAAAATGGCACAATAATAAGTGCAAATAGAATCTTAGGAAAAAGAATAAGTTTGGCTTAAAGAACAAATGGGAAAAAAATGAAGCAAGAGATACTTTTGACCCAGCAATATCATTACTAGGCCTATACCTCCAAAAGATTTTTAAAAGGGGAAAGTACAATATGTATTAAAATAAGTATAGCAGTTCTTTTTAAGTGATAAAGAACTAGCAACTAATTTGTTAGCCATAAATAGGGTTGAATTATGATATATAAAAGTAATGGAATGTTATTGTTATATAGGACAAAATAATGATCTCAGATAAACCTGGCAACTTGTGTATGAACTGAATAGCCAATAAAGTGAGCAAAATCAGAACAACTTATACAAGACAAACAACTTAGAAAAATTTGAGCATTGTGATAAACACAATGACCAACCATGACTCCAGAGGACCAATCAGTAATGAAGCATACTACCCTATCTCTTGACAGAGAAGTTATGACCTCAAGGTGAAGAAATGAGACATATTTTTGGACATTATCAACGTGAGAAAGCATAGTAATAACAAAAACAATGAAAAAATTTAAAAACAAAATGAGAGGTAACCAGGAAAATTACATTATCCTGTAAGGCACTATGCAAAACAAATCAGCATCAATATTTAATATATCTACACCTAATAATTGCATTTAAACACTTTAAGCTCTTTATAGCTTGGCCTATATCTTCGCACACAAATTTTACATGCCCCCACGTCTATCATGTACCCTATGTCCCAGCTAAATGACACACTTGCTATTCTCTATACAATATATTCCACCTCTCATCTCTGTGTTACTGCCTATAAGTCTTTTCCTAGTGTCCCTCCTACTCTCCAGTCCCTTCTCGCCAGTAATGTTCTCTCTTCCTCTGTCTCTCTCTTGAAATTACTTTGTATTATGTTGCATATATTTTGTGTTTACTTGTTTTTGTGCTGTATCACCCCAATAGAATGTAAGCTTCTTGAGGGAAGGGACTACATCATTTGATCTTTATATCCACAGAGCCTAGCACAGTCTAGGTGCATAGTTTGGGCTTATTTAATGCTTGTTGAATTGGAATTCATCTCTTCACGTTTTACCTCATTTTTTAGACTGTTTTTAGAGTTGTCAAGCTTTGCTTTTTCTGTCTGTCTTTTTATATTTTGTTCACATTGATGTTTGTTTTAGGTTAAATGTCTACAGAACAGAAATTATTCCTGGTTAGCCTGGTTATCAGAGTGTAATGTGAATGAGGGTAAATGCAGTGTGTTTTAAGATAAGAAGATTATAGTAAGGGTAGAAATAAAAATAATTGTATAAAAGATTACTATTCTTCCCCACCACCACCACTAAGAGGGATTAACTGACTTTATGGTGACATTCTTAGTAATAATAGAAGATTGACACTGAACCTTCAACATGTTCTTCCTAGGTCTTATGATTCACAGCATAAATTTTCCAAATGCTTGGCAAGATTCAAAATGCCAGTTCCAATCATGGAATCTCAGTATTCTTCAATATCCATATAGCAGAAAAAAACTAACTAGACCATGCAATAATCACACTCATGACCTTGGCCTTAGAGAAGTAGTACATAATGACTTCAGCCCCATCACAGAAATTTGCAAAATTTCTCCTATGTATAATCAAAGAGGCACAGCAGTATGCTGGCAAATGATAGGTATCCATGTGGTCACATTCTATGGAGTTCTTTTTGCCTCAACATGGATTTTTGTTCTCAGTGGAGTAGGGTGACTTAATAAATGTTACTTTCATTTTGGCAGAATTTCCCTTATTTCTGAAATGAAGATAGGTTACAGGATCACAGATTGAGAACTTTACCAGCCTTCAGAAATCAGCTCATCCAAGTCATTCATTTACAGGACAAGCTGTTAGAGGTTAACATTGCCCCACTTTTGTTTTTGTATTCCTACACCTAGCCTGGCACTTAGCTAAATGCTTAATGAATGATTGATTTGTTAGTTTTACAGATGATGAAAACCAAGGTGTAGAAAGGTTAAGACCTTGCCACCTGGCCACAGAATAACAGAGAACCGAAATGATATACAAACCCAGGTTTCATGATTTCAAATCCATTGCATTGTCCCACATTGCCTCTTAGTATACAGCTTCTCTTCTTAGAAGTAGGTAAAATATGGTCACGATCATACCATGTCCAGCATTTACCACATGCTTATCAGAATTGGAAAGTTCATTGTGTAGTGGAAGTCGGTGTCACCCTGAATCTCTTTGGGTTTGATGCTGCACTATGAGTCAATTATGTTTCTTAAGCTGATCTGCATGTTTCTTCTCTCAAGGTCATGGTGATATGTGGGAACCCTCATTACACATACCTTCTCAACCTCAGAGCAATATTGGCCAATTCTGGAGCCATAAGCTAACAGCACTCAGTATGCTGAAGATTGTTTGGTGTGAGATACCTAGATAATATCTCATTGTCCCACACCCTCTAACAAAAATAACAGTCAGATGCCCTCCTACACTACTGCTTTGGAGATGTCATTTAAAAGCCCATTGTAGGTTTTTAGAAGCTTAACATTAAGCTGCTTAAATGTTTGGAATCCAATTAACAAGCTATTGGTTGCTTCACTTTGCTTTTTTTTCCAACCCAGGCACCATTTGCTCATTTGAACCTTTTGTAGTATAAAGATAATTTTCATTGACTAGGAAGAAAGATGAAAATAAAAAGCCACCAAGAAGATCTTTCTCTGTCATCTGTAAACTTTAGGCCAGGAGTGGTATAGGTCCTTGTGCTTTTTTTTGCCTCAGGCATATTTTTAAAAGGCCCCCCTTTTTGTTGTTATTCTTTATTATTAAGATGTTCTGTCACTATTTCCTTTCTTTCCCTGTCTCTCTGTTTCTCTGTCTCTGTCTCTTTCTTTCTCTCTCTGTCTCTCAATCTCTGTCTGTCTGTCTCTCTTGTGTTTTTCACTGATGATGCTTCCATCCTTTATAAATGGAAAGCCATGCACGAGCAGTTTTCCAGAGGACTGCAGCTGTGAACAGCTTTCAAGATTCTGATTACATAGTATAGTGAACTCTCTATTTATTCAATAACAAATCAGAGCAAAACATTTACAGAAAATCAAGGTACAGCATTCATAATGTTACAACTTATCACAGAAAATCAAAATACAGCATTCACCATATTTAGTGATAATAACTTATCACTAAAACGGCTGCATAGTTTTCACCAAAGTGGTCACATAGTTTTCAACAAAGTACAATCATTTAGTCAATCACAAAATCCTTAATTTGATCACAAAGTACAAAAGTCAAAGTTCTCCACCCCTAGGTCACATTAAATCATAATCTTCTCAGTCAGTACACAGTATCCAAGTAAAGTCTTCTTTCAGCTTGGCTTGAGGCTGGCTCTCAGCTTCCATGGTTCCTCTTCCATGGTGCCAGCTCCAACTGTCACCTGGGTTCAAAGGAAGGCAGCTCCCAGTTCCTTGTTCAGCTCCTTGTCCAGTTTCTCATCCAGTTCCCATTCCGTATTGAAGTTCACAGTGTCCAATCCACCTCCAGTTCTTCACAGTTCCTGTTTCTGGGAAGACAAAGCTTGACAGAGCCACAATAATATTCATGCACATCGCTGGCACCATCATCAATTCATTATCTGTCTGTGAAATCAACTCAAACCCAACAACAAGTTCTGAGAACTCAACACAAATCATCAACATAGAAATCAACACAGACCCACAAACAAAGTCCAAGGGGTCAGCACAAATCATCAATAAAGTCCCAGGACCTCCAAAACCCTTCTCCAGGACTTTTGCAAAAATACAACCAGAAAATCTTCTTTCAGTGCTTCCAGTAGGGTCCCAGGGTTTCTGTCCAAAGTATCACAAACATCAACACAGACAGAGCAGATAAACAGAGTGCTGGGATACCCCAAGTTTTCTCCTTCTTGACTCTGCCACCACAAGAGTCCTCTTCTCAGTTCTGCTGTCTCTAGCCTGGAAATTCTCCTTATATATGGTCATTAGCTCCTCCCCTTCCTGTTGCAGGAGTTCATGAGTTCTCGGGTTCACAAGTTATGAGGTTCACATGTTCTGTTTCTTAACAGACTTGATACAAGGCTCAAAAGAAACTTGAACTGAAACAAAGTGTTAATTCAATAGCTGAAACAAGGTGTTAACTACTTCTTTGCTGGCCATTACAGTAGATAACCCTTTTGATGCTGAATCCCATGGAAAGTACTCTCAGGGAAGCTACAACAATATTTTATATGCATCTCTTTTGTTTCTTGGTCAGGATGGATTGCAACCTGGGTGTCAGAATGTCATTGTTAATGGCTTCCCATCCATCTTTCTTAGAGTCTCCCTTTCCCCATTATATCTTACACCTATTGTCTATGAACTTGTTGAACTCTGTTCTTCTGAAGCCTATTTCATATCCCAGCTCTGCTACTCACTCCATAGGTGGACTTGAAAATGTGGGTGACTGCAGTGGACAATCTCTACTCTTCCATGTGTACTTTTTGCTACACATCCTAGAAAACATTAGCAAACATCTTTGTTGAGTATGTATCTTCCCGTTTTTTCTTTTTAAAAAATATTTTATTCTGAACTTGAACCCCAAAAGGAGCATTTCCATGTACACAACAAAACGCAAAAAGAATTATGTATGTATATGTGTGTGTGTACATACACACATTATATACATGTCATGAGTCTCTGTTTTATATATATTGCTTTTTTTGGAAAAAAATATAAAATGAATTTTCACATTACTTTGAAAACTGTTTTCCTTACCTGGGCTTCCTTCTGTACTTCATTCTGTCCCATCTGGCATATTTGGTAAAATATATTAATGGCCTTTTTTTATTGGCATGTCTATTATTAATACCTCCTCTATCTTACCCATCTCCCTCCTCCCTAATTAAAAAAGAGGTTGGGGGGGGGAACCCTTTGCAATCAATTAACATAGCCAAGCAAAGCAAATCCACTCAGTATCCAAGACCAAAAATGCACGTTGTTTTTTTTTTTTTCTGCATCTTGACTCCATTGCCTCGCTGTCAGGAAGTAGATAGAGCATGGGACCTGTAATCAGAAAACCTGAGTTCAAATCCTATCTCAGATGCTTTAATAGCTGTGTGACCCTGGGCAAGTCTGTCTTAGTTTCCTTATATGTAAAATTGGGGTAACCAACCTCAGTGGTCAGATTGGCTAAGATGACAAAACAGGAAAATGACAAATGCTGAAGAGGATGTGGACAAATTGGAACACTAATGCATTGTTAGTGGAGTTGTGAACTTATTCAACCATTCTGGAGAGCAATCTGGAACTATGCCCAAAGGACAATAAATAAGTGTATACTCTTTGACCCAGCAATACCACTTCTAGGTATAGAAAGAGATCATAGAAATTGGAGGAAGACCCATATGAACAAAAATATTTGTAGCATCTCTTTTTGTGGTGGCAAAGACTTGGAAATCAAGGGGATGCCCATCAGTTGGGGAATGGCTAACAAGTTGTGGTATATGAATGTAATAGAATACTATTGTGCTATAAGAAATGATGAGCAGATGGACTTCATATTTACCTAGAGAGACTTGTACAAACTGATGCTGAGTGAGAAGAGCAGAACCAGGAGAAATTTGTACACAATTACAGACACAATGTATGTGTGATGACCAACTTTGATAGACTGGGCTCTTCTTAGCAATACAAGGTTATAAGACCACTCCAAAAGACTCATGGTGGAAAGAGATGTCTACACTCAGAGAAAGAACTGTAGAGTTTGAATCCAGAATGAAGCAAACTACCTGCTCTTTTTCTTTCTCTTGTTGGGTTTTGTTTCCTCTTTCCCATTGTTCATTCCATCTGATACAATCCTTCTTTACAACCCAACTAATGTCTAATGTGAAAGTATTTGCAGATCCTATTTGATTGTATGCCACCATGGTGGGAGGAAGAGAGGGAGGGGGAGAAAATTTGAAACTCTAGGGATCGTAGAACTGGAGCTTGTAAACTAAAAGTAAACAAACAAATTAATAAAGACAAAAAATGGGGTAATGATAGCACCTACTTCCCTATATTGTTATGAGGATCAAAAGACATATTATAAAATTGCAAACCTTAAAGTGCTTTTACAAATGCATATTATCATCATTATCAATAGTCCTTTGGAGACACGATTAGTCTTTGCTTCGATCTGCCCTTAAGGTTTTCAAAATTGTCTTTACAAAGTTCTAATCATTGTGAAATCATTCCCTAGATTTTGTTTGTTTCACTGTTTATCAGGTCATACTATTTGAGATTTTCTGGTATCGTTTTTACAACATAATATAATTCCCCATTGCATTCACATGCTATAATTTGTTCAGCTATTCCCAAAATTATTGACACCCCCTTAGTTTTCAGTTCTTTGCTCTTATTTTTCTCCCCCTCCCAGTCTTTTGCGACTCCTTCAGAACCAAAATATTGATTTTTCTTGGGGTGTAGGGTATGCTCAGGCATGACTAGTACCTCTGGTGTGAGGGCTTGCTGAGCCCTTGTCAAAGCTGCTCATATAACTTTAGCATCCACCTGTTCTTCCCAACTCTCACCTTTGGCTTCAAGAAGCTATAGCAAATACAGTGGCCACACCTCAGTAAACCGTTTTGGGCTAAACCAGGTTGAGGGCAACTGAGGGGTCTCAAACCCATTAGTAAGTTAGGGGCGTGTCTACCCCAAGCATGTGAAGACTTCTCCTGGTGGAATGGGTGGATAAGAACAATTTGTTCCTATGGCCATGAAGACAACTGAAGCAGGTGCTGTGCAATGTTTTAGAGTTTGGTTAGATATTGAAGATGTCAAGGTTATCCACTGCATCTCAAGCCATATCAAGCCATCCCCAGTCATCTTGACTCTGTCCTGCCACTGGACTGTGATGACCTTGGAAGAGAGAGTGAGGCAAATAACTTCATACTACCCTGCCTCACTTAAATCCAGTTTATACATGAATCAAAAGACATCACCCATACCATTTTACCATTTTTACCTATCTTAAAGTCCTGTGGTGACAGGCAAGTGATGAAGCAGCAGGTGTATTTACACTGGGAGCTGTAGTTACAACCTTGCTCACAGGCGGCCCAGGTCAGAGGGTTGTATTCTCACCGGAAGCAGCAGTGGGATTTGGAAGCTCCCTGGGTGTCTGAGCAGCCTTTTAAGGATCATAATGCTCACCTCCTGGTGTGAGGAGGAGGTTAGAAAAGGTGCCCTAAAAGTTTTCTGCTTACCCTTACTGCAACAGGTAGGTCTCTCACCCTACAGTAGAACCAAAATAAATAAATAAATAAACATGTACAAAAACTTCTTCAAAGATGATTCCACTCACCATCAGTTCATAGAATATGTGCACACTTATAGACAACACAAACTCTGGTAGACCTGAAAGATGAACAGCTCTTGCTGGGAGAGAATTCAGCAGGTATCACATCCAAATAGCAGCCCTGAGCAAAACAAGGCTGGCAAATCGAAGACCAGCTTGCTAAAGTCAGAGCTGGATACACATTTTTCTGAAGTGGTCACAGTCAAGGGGAATACTGTGATGTTGCTTTTGTAATCAAAACTTTCTGGTCAACAAGCTGGTATGCCTACCAAAAGGAATGACAATGTGATTGTCACTGTCAGGCAAATGTCATGCCACCATTATCAGTGTTTATGCTCCCACCATGATAACCTCTGATGAGGTCAAAGAAAAATTTTATGAAGACCTGGAGACACTTATCATCAATATGCCAAAAGAGGACAAGCTTATAATTCTTGGGTGACTAATGTTAGAGTAGACTCAGCCTGCCAGACATGGTAGGAAGTCCTTGGGAGGAATGGAGTTGGAAACAGCAATAGCAGTGGACACTTACTATTGAAGATTTGTGCATCTCATGGCCTTCTCATCATCGACACTGTCTTCCATTTACCTAAATGCAATAAAACTTTGTGGATGCAGCCTTGCAGCAAACATTGGCATTTAACAGACTACGTGATTGTAAGGAGAACCAACAGGCAGGATGTAAAAATATCAAAGGCAACATGTGGTGCAGAGTGCTGGACTGACCATAGACTTATCCAAGCTAAATATTCACGTTCAATAAAACCGGAGGTCCCAAAGCAAAATGACTACCAGAAAAATTAATGTCAACAGATCATAGTACTTCTCTGAGGGGGAACTGTTTGTTGCTAACTTGGAGGGACAAGTTGAGACAACACACAGTTGGTGACAGTGGAGCAGAAAAAGAATGGGCAGCTTACAGAGATTTGGTATACAGCACTGCATTTGCTGATCTGGGTCAGAAAACCAAGGTCAAATTCAGAAGCAGCTAAATGAAAAACAAGAACTCCAGAGGGTTTACCAACAGGATCGTTTATCTATCTTTAAGAAGGCAGCATTTAGGGGAGGCTAGGTGGCATAGTGAGTAAAGCGCCAGCCCCGGAGTCAGAAGGACCCAAGTTTGGCTCCAGCCTCAGACACTTAACATACACACACACACACACACACACACACACACACACTCACTCAAACTAGCCATGTAACCTTGGGCAAGTTACTTAACCCCAACTGCCCTCCAAAAAAGGCAAAAAATAAAAAAATAACAATCTGTTAAAAAAAAAAAAAGAAAGTAGCATTTAATTCCATCATAAGTAAAGTACAAACAAAGCTTAGAGAGACTCAGGATTCTTGGCTCATTAAGAAAGCACATCAAATTCAGTTTTATGTGGAAAATAACAATCCAAAGCACTTTTCTGATGCCCTGAAGGCTATTTATAAGCCAAAGACCTATGGTGCATCTCAACTACTCAGTGCCAATAGAGGAGCTACATTGATTGGTGATAAGGACATGATCCTAGAGAGATGGACTAAACACTTCCACAGTGTTCTCTACAGACCATCATCAATCAATGCTGAAGTCACTGACTGTTTACCTCAGGTTGAAGTCAATCCTTCCCTAGCTGAAGTTCCAACTGAAGAAGAGGTTTTGAGTGCCATCAGTCTCCTTTCATGTGGCAAAGCACCTAGTGCTGATGCTATTCCAGTTGAGATTTACAAGGTGGGGGAGGTCCATTGTTTGTACAAAAGCTGACTGAAATATTCTGGATTATATGGCATGATGAAGTTATTCCCCAGGAGTTCAAGGACACTGCCCTTGTCCATCTCTGTAAAGATAAAAGAAATAGATTGTCCCTTGATAATCATGAGGGTGGGATGAGGACTCTCTCTTAGTCATTGCTGGCAAGATTTTTGACAGAGTCCTTAATAGGCTGATCCTTCACCTGGAAGATGGTTGTTTACTTGAGAGACAGTATAATTTTCAAAAGAAATGGTTGATACAGTGTTTGTTACCTGACAACTCCAGGAGAAATGCCCAAGAGCAGAACAGAGGTCTGTATATAATATTTGTAAACATAGCCAAGGCCTTCAAGTCATGAGCCCTTATGGAAAATTATATCAAAATTTGGTTGCCTGGAGAAGTTTATCACTATTGTATGTCAATTTCATGACAGCATGCTTGCCCAGGTTCTAGATTATGGACAATGCTCTCACACTTTCCCAGTCACGAATAGATTGAAACAAGGCTGTGTGCTTACTCCTATGCTTTTTAGCATGATGTTTTCAGCCATGTTGTCAAATGCCTTCAGTGAGGGCAAACCAGTTAGCCATCACACTGAATTGAAATTCTTCAACTTGAAAAGGCTGCAAGCCAAAACCAAAATGGAGGGAGTGTTGGTGCATAACCTTTTGTTTGCAGATGATTGGGCACTCAGAGCATCCTCCGAAGCTGAGAGGAAACAAAGAGTATGGATCATTTGTCTGCTGCTTGTGCTAATTTTGGCCTAACATTTAACACCAAGAAAACACAGTTGTTCCATCAGCCAGCACCACGCCATCTATATGTGGAACCATCAGTCACAACAAATGGAGGAGTTTTATATACTGTGGATAAGTTCGCGTACCTTGGCAGCATACTTTCTAGGGGTGTACACATTGCCAATGAGGTTGACATGTGCATTATCAGAACTTGCTCAGTGTTTGGAAGGCTCCAAAGGAAATTATGGGAGAGGAGAGGCATTAGACTGTCTACCAAACTGAAGGTCTACAGAGCCTTTGTGCTGACCTCATTGTTGTAATGTGCCTATGAAACCTGGGCAGTATATCAACACCATGCCAGGAAACTAAATCACTTTTTATAATTTTATAACATTCATTTTAAATTGTAGTTGTTTTTCTTTATTCTTTTATTGTAGTAGTCTTTTTGTAAATTGTTTTCTTTTCTGATTACTGCACTTGGCATCAGTTCCTAGAAGTCTTGCAAGTTCAGGTTTCTGGGTATTCATGCTGTTCATAGCTTCTTATAGCTAGTAATATTCCATTACATTCATAGCAAAATATGTTATGCATTGCCTAGTCAATGGGCACCTATTTTGTTTCCATTGGGCAATTATTTTTTTTTTCAATTTTTTTGCCATCACCACAAGTGCTGCTATAAGTATTTGGGTGTACTGGACAGAATACTGATTGTTAATATTTATTGACAGTCTAAAAATTGTGATTTTTAGCACCTTCTACCCTCTTTTCTACCACAGTCACTGCAGCAACAAAGGGAGCTGCATAAAGCAGGGGTTATTTTGTATTTTTGCCTGTTTCATGGGTTGCCATGTCCAGAAAAATTCAACACCAAGTGGCCAATCTGTTAGTGAAGGGCTTCTCCATGCAGAGTTCAATTGGTTCTGCAGCACCCCTCCACAATTCCCTTTCAAAATGTTTTTTTTTTTAATTAACAGAAATCTATATTCTTTCGTTCTTTTCTCCACTGGGAGAAAAAAAAGAGAAATGGAAAACAAATTCCTTGTAACAGACAATCATGGTCAATCAAAGCAAATGAGGAAATTTGTTAATTTTTATTATTATCTATACTTTGTGTATTGGCATACAGTGCCATATAGTCATAGATCTATAGTCAAAGATATTGTTTCTGACCTTCTATACAATTATTTTCTCTTGTGTGTTAACGAATGCCCCCTTTATTGTTCTTTATGTCATACCTGCCACTTGGTCTGACTTTGTGTATACTTAGTATTTACTTTCTTGAGTACCTGGTGTGTACCCCCAATAGAGTATAAGTCCTTTGAGAGCAGACTTCTTATTGTTACTGCTGTTTGTCCTTCATTCTCGAAGAAGACCAATGGCATCACAAGGGTGATGTCTTCACCATTTAATTTTTGTATTCCCACAGCCTTTACAATGCCTGACAAATAGTTGAAAGTGAATAAATATTTGTTTTCTAAATGAGAAGAGAATAAGGAAGGGTTCCAAAAATGAGTCAGACAACAGGTCAGAGCAATGAAAGGACATCATTGTCTATTATGGACAGATTTAGGATTGATAAAAAAAAAATCAGTTGTCCAAAAATGAAATGTGGGGAGATTAGATTCCCCTTCATTAGAGGTCTTTAAACAATAGTTAGATGACCACTTAAAAAAATTATTTATTTGGTGAGTCTCTCCCCCCCCCCTTTTAGGGTCAGTTAGTAGAACAGGTTTAACATTTGTTTTCTAAATTAAATACAAATTCAAAATATATTATCCCATCCATACTTATCTTTACAAAGAAATTAAACTTTTAAAATCTTAATTTTTTAAAAAAAAAAACACAAGAAAACTGTACATAGGTGTGATGCCTACATTTATTTTAATTTTTATCAGTGTATTTGTTTACATATCAATGAATTAATTTCAATGAAACCCTTCCATTGAAACTTCCCATAAAAAAGGAACGGTTAATCTCAAACAACCCCATCAGTTAATCCCAAGCGACAGAGTGATTTCATTTGACAGCATATGCAATGCTTTATACCCTTTGTTCTCCTCCTTTCTACCAAAAGAAGGGGGGAAGGTTTGATCAGATATGCTCCAGGTTTATATGACCATTTGTTGAGGTTGCTACAGAGAGGTTTCTCTTTCAAGCATGGTTTGGCTATGATGGCCTTTGTGACCTTTTCTGCTTTTCTGCTTCTCTGATTCCCATACAGGCCATAGGGAATCAAACTCCTCATCCATGTAGCTTGTGGCAAATAGAGAACAACTTGTCCAGCAGGGAAGATAAGACAATTTTCTTTTTTTTTGTTGTTTTTTGGAGGGCAATTGGGGTTAAGTGACTTGCCCAAGGTCACATGGCTATTTTTTGTGTTAAGTGTCTGAGGCCAGATCTGAACCCAGGTCCTCCTGACTCCAGAGCCAGTGCTCTATTCACTGGGCCACCTAGCCACCCCTGATAAGACAATTTTCTTTTCTTTCTTTTTTATTTTTTTAAAGCAATTGGGGTTAAATAACTTGCTCAAGGTTACACAGCCAGTTATTTCTGGGTGTGGTGCTGAGTATCTGAGCCCGGATTTGACCCCAGGTTATCCCAACTCTGGGGCCAGTGCTCTTACTCACTGAGCCACCTGGCCGCCCCTAAGCAATTGGGGTTAAGTAACTTGCTCAAGATTACATGGCCAGGTGTTTCTGGGTGGGTGCTAAGTGTCTGAGCCCGGATTATTCGATCCCAAGTTATTCCAACTCTGGGGCCGGTGCTCTTACTCGCTGTGCTACCTGGCTGCCCCAAGACAATTTTCTAATAGCTTAAAGGGGCCTGGGGCAGGGGTGTGCTGGAGCCAGCTTGAACCTACTGAGTGAGAGCCCATTGTTTAATTTCTAGTGTGAGCATTTACAACCTAGAAATAGGCAAATCTTAAAATTTAGGTTTGATTTGTAGTTGTGTTGATATAGACTTAAGAAAGATTTAAAAAAGAATGTTAATGTAGATTAAACTTGAAAGTGTGCCATGTGTATTTTTTTTTCAAGAGTTGTTTAACATTTATGAGCATACCACTTACTACCTAGAGCAGGAATAGGGAACCTGTGGCTTTGAGGCCACATGTGGCCCTCTAGAATCTCAAGTGTGGTCCTTTAACTGAATCCAACCTTCACAGAACGAATCCCCTTAATAAAAGGATTTATTCTGTAAAACTTGGACTCAGTCGAAAGGCCTAACACAAGGACCTAGAAGGCCATGTGTGGCCTCAAGGTAGCAGGTTCCCCACCCAGGACCTAGAGGATAATGGAAAGTCTAATCCCCAGAGAAATAGTGAAGGTCAGAAGGTCAAGAGTGGAAGTCTGGTCAGTTTAGGGAAGAGGCCAGTATCAAAGGGTACTGTCCATTGAGTACTGTATGTGAACTGGTGTTTGCCCTACCCTGTTCTTCTCTGGTCTAAGGAGAATTTGTAGAACCGCAGATGCTAGCATACTTAGAGACATCAAATAATTAATCTGACTCAGGCCCTAATGATGAAAAAGGAAAAATGACTGTGATGGAAGAAGACCACAAGAGTAGAACTGACCAGAGAAGTCATTACTGGGTTGTCTGTTTTGACAATGTGTCATTAGCAAAAGGCAGGTTACACAGAAAATTAAGTGCTAGAAAAGTCAAACAGTTGGCAGTGAATAAGTTTGTGCTGGAGTTGGGAGTGACTCTGACTGTGTGATATGGTGCTGACCTGATGAACAGAGACCTGTAACTTCCTGGACTAGAATAATAATTATGTTCATAAAGTACCTACTATGTGCCAGACATTTTGCTAAGCACTTTATAAATGGCATCTCATTTAGTCCTCACAAAAACCTGGGAAGTGGTGCTATTATTATCATTTTACAATTGAGGAAACTGAGGCAGATGACTTGCACAATGCCACAGGTCTAGTAAGTATCTGAGGCTGGATTTGAATTCAGGTCTTCCTAATTCCAAGACCCATGCTCTACCTATCTACTGTATTATCAAGCTATCTAGTGCCCCAGAATCTCTATTTGAGTATAAAGTGCCCCAGATACTCTACCTGAGCATAAAGATTTGCAAGAAGTGTTTAGTTGTGATGGGGCTTTGGCGTATGTCCAGACCACCTAAGATGGAGACACTTGTATGGAAGAAACCAGGTACCTGCTTCTGGGAGAATACATTCTGTGTTCACCTACCACATGGTTGACTCCAGTGGCTGGAGAGCTTAAACTGTCTGCATCATTAAAATTTGTAGAATGGGATAACCTCTTTCTGGTAGTATCTAGTTCTCCTTCACCCCCAGCACAGGCACCCTTGTTGTACTTGGGTGGGAAAGGGCCACCTTTACCTTCAGCTATGTGCCTGAGAAACAGACTATGGATTTTGATTTTTGTTTGTTTGCTCTTGTAAATCTAGGTGCAGGAAATGGAGTCCTAAACCTGGGACATTGAGCCATAGGGACTTTGGAGCCCAACAGTGATGCTCTGAGAACCAGGGTCCTGGCATGCAAGTCCAAGGAGTTGGGATTTGGAACTTGATGGGACTCATATTGGAACTGAGCTGATATTCCCCCCATCCTCCGACACTGAGGATCTGGCTTATTCCCCCCTAGATGTAGGAGGGAATGTCTGTATGGTTGTTTTTGTTATATCTTTGAAGTAAATATTCTTTTACAAAATGTAATCTATTAAGTGGTTAAATGGAATTGGTGTGCGTGGACCCCTAAAATTGGGGGAACATAATCAATGGGGGGGGGGCTTTTGCCAATTGCAGAGATGAGAGATCCCCCAGTTCCCTAAGGATACTGAAGCACCATGGGGAGGTAGGTGAAAATAAAATACACCTGTCCTTCTGGCAATGAAGGAACAGAGTGGAATCCTTGTTACATAAAAAATAAGGATCACAATGTCTTAAGCGCTCATGTTGAACTATTACTAGAAGTCACCCTCCTGGATGGACAAGTCTTGGCCAAGGGTGTTTCCAGGGCCTCAAATTTATTACTACAAGAGATAAAGAATTAAATACATAATCATGATGGGCAACTACAATAGAAATATGAAGCAGATGTTAAGCCTAAGTCTAGAAAAGAGGCCAGGTCCACATGCAGAAGCTATACTGGAATCCAATGGAGTTCACAGTTCTTATCCATCGTCCTTGCTGCTTGGTGCCTCCTGCTGACCCGTGCCAGCTGGAGCCTCAGTGCCGTTGTCCCAGTTCTCACAGCTGCTGTGTGTTTGTACTGCAAGTGTCTTTCCACAAAGGCCACCTGGTTTCATTTTTTTTGGCCTACCCGAGTACTCAAGGGAGTGCAGCTGTTCTTTGTCCTGAAGAAAATAAGTCGATGAGTCACAAAGGAGATTACTATCCAGAATTATGACATCTTTACATTTCTCTGTGACACTGCTAGGAGGGCGTGAGACGGGGATTTAAATGAAACTCAGCTTCTAGGAGGTCTAGGATTTAGTTGGAATGCAGACCAGGGAGAAAAGTAGCATGATTTTTTTTACACATGCTATAGAGGACAACAGCAACAGCTGCAGTTATGTAGGGTGTTGATATTTTCAAAGCACTTCCAATGTATTATCTCATTTGATTCCCTCAATATCCATGTTACACAGATGTTATTATTATCCCCATTTTGCAGATGGATAAACTGATGCCTAGAGTCACATAACTAGTAAATGTCTGAGGGAAGATTTTAACTCAGATCTGTTTCCAAATCTAGCATTCTATCTATCCCTTTGGGTTGCCTAGTGTCTTGGCAATATTCTATTGTATTATTAATAACGACCTAGTAGATTTTCTGGACAAAGATGTTTTGGCATATATGGATAACATTTCAGATTTTTTTCCTACCAGTTAGGAGGACATGTGTTACAGTGGTCCTCCAGAATCTGTTAAGTTATATTACTAGGCTAAGACATGCAATTTTAATATGCTCTCCTTTATAATCATAAGGTCATAGATTTAAAGTTTGAAGGAACCTTAGAGCCATCTAGTTTAACGCAACCCCTTCATTTTACAGATAAAAAACTGAGGCCCATAAATATAAATGATTTGACCAAAGTCACAAGGAAGAAGAACTGGAACCCAGATCCTCTGATTCTAAAGCAGCACTCTTTCCTCTGTACCATTCTGCCTCTCTTCTCTGCTATTTACTAGCTCTGTGACCACAGACAAGTTATAGAACCTCCCTAGGCTTTTATTTCTTCATCGATAACATGAAGAAAATAAATTATATGATTACCAAGAGACTGCTGACTGATTAGCAATGCAAAAAAGGTCACATATTTGTAGAGATCACCAAAGTTGATTTATTTTGCTTGATTTTATTTATTTGTCATGGGAGCTACAGGGAATTCTCCCACTAAGGAAGGATTTAGTGTGTAGTGATATAGAAGCCAAAAAAGAAAGAAGAGAAGGAAGGAAGGAAGGAAGGAAGGAAGGAAGGAAGGAAGGAAGGAAGGAAGGAAGGAAGGAAGGAAAGTTTAACAGGTATTAGTATAAATAAGGGACTTTTTTTAAAACCTATGCTGTACTTTGTGTCTCCAACAGAACTGGGTATTCTAGTTGCTCATTGTAAAATTTGCCAAGAATAATGCCTTCCATGTTCCTTGGGGACAAACCCATTTCCAACAACCTATTCTTTCACATATACTTATACTTATTGTTATATATGTCTCAAAAATGAAGCAGATATAAACAGTAACAGTGTGGGATTAGGGCATCAGTCAGATTCCAAAAGGTGAAAACATTTTTTATTGCTTTTTGGAGGGGAGAAGAAAGGGCAATTGGGGTTAAGTGACTTGTCCAAGGTCACATGGCTAATAAGTGTTAAGTGTCTGAGGCTGGATTTGAACTGAGGTCCTCCTGACTCCAGGGTCAGTGCTCTATTCACTGCACCATTTAACTGCCCCTGGGTGGAAGCATTCTTGAAGTAGTTTCAAATGATAAATAGAAGACAAGCAGATTGAGCTTAATTACAGGAGCCAAGAGACATATCTGGTTCAATTTGCACTTTTGTGCTTACCAGCTTGATAAATATCTGAGGCACTAACTATACACATAATATTAGATATTATCCCTGATCCTCAAATTTATTAGTCTTGTTATACATAGCCTCCAGGTGACTGTCTCAAACTTATAAAATCTATCCTACGTTCCTCAGTCTTACTTTACATCCTATGACTAGTGGAATTTTTACAAATAATAGCTCAGTGTCTTGACTCTGCTTCATGTGCATGATAGGGTACACTATCAAAGAGGCAGTGAAAAATATAAAGTTTAAAGTAAGATGACTGTATCTTATTTATTAGAAGACAGATGAATTGGAAGAATGAACATGAGAGAGTACAGGACATATTTACATATTAATTGGCAAATTCTACTACAGGGACTCAAGGGAATCCCAACCACCCCTGCCTGATATGGCAAGTCCAGTGAAGTGAAACAAGGAGGAATACCGTCACTCGTAGAAGCAAGGCTGTTGGCCATGATTTGGTATGTTAGGGTCTAATCTAGGCCTGGAAGACTGACTGTTGGCCTAGTGATATAGAAGCAAAAAAAGAAAGAAGGGAAGGAAGGAGTGAAGGAAGGAAGAAAGGGAGGGAGGAAGGGAGGGAGGAAGGAAGGAAGGAAAACTTAGAGGGTATGAATAAGACACTTTTTAAAAAAGTTATGCTACACTTTGTGTCTCCAACAGACCTGGGTATTCTGCTTGCCCAGTATATATTACTATGAGACACCATAGGATGGAAGGTCCTTCCATCTACTCTTCCTCATATGCACATAATTATTTACATGATGTAAATTAGAATGTAAGCTTTTTCCAGTACATAGATATGAGAGAGATAGTATGAAGTCAAGCACAAGCAGCTTTCCAGAGGACTGCTGCTATGAATAGCTTTAAGTTCTGATCACATAGTATAGTGAACTCTCTATTCAGCAATAAACTAAAGCAAAACATTCACATAAACCAAAGTTCAACATTCACAGCTATATAACATAACAATTTACTACTAAAGTGGCCACATAGTTTTAAACAAAAGATATCATTCAGGATACAAAGGTCTCCCACCCCTAGGTCACATTGTCTTAATCTTGTTAGTCAGAAAATCTTCTTTCTTCTTGATTAAAGACTAGTTTCCAATCATCCTTAAGGGGTACAAAGTACAAAGTTGTCCCACCCCTAGGTCACTGTAAATCATGATCTTGTCAGACAACACTAAATACCCAAGGAAAGGTCCTTTCATCTTGGCTCCCAAATTCCGCAGTTCCTCTTCCATGCTCCCAGCTCTTGCCTGAATTCACCCAACAGTCACCTGGATTCATAGGTAGGCAGCTCTCAGCTCCTCATCCAGCTCCTATTCCATACTGAAGCTCACAGAAACCAGTCTACCTTAAACCCTCCACCGTTTCTGTTTCTGGGAAGACGAAGCTTAACAGAGCCATAACAACATTCATGCACATTGCAAGCACTATCATCTCAATACACATTCTGCCTGTGAAATCAATACAAGTCAACAGACATAGTGCTTCTGTTTGACAAAGTTATACAATCAACAGAAGACTTATGTCTGACAAAGTATTCAAATCACAAGTCAACAGACAGAGTGCTTCTATCTGACAAAGTACACAACACAAATCAACACAGACAGAACAGACAAAGAGAGTGCCAGACACGGTAAGTGTTCTCCTTCTCAGTTCTGCTCTGTTCCAGTTTGTGCTTCTGCTTTTATATGGTGGTTCTCCTTCCTGTTCTACCCTTCCTGTTGTGTCAGCAAGTTCCTCCCACCTTCAAATCACAGGCAGGGCACAAAGGCAATTGAAGAACTGAAACAAGATGCTAAATACTTGAATAACTGAAACAAGGAGCTAAGTAGTCCTTTGTTTGCCATTACAGAGAGAGAGAGAGAGAGAGAGAGAGAGAGAGAGAGAGAGAGAGAGAGAGAGAGAGAGAAAGAGAGAGAGAGAGAGAGAGAGAGAGAGAGAGAGAGAGAGAGAGAGAGAGAGAGAGAGAGAGAGAGAGAGAGAGAGAAAGAGAGAGAGAGAGAAAGAGAGAAGAGAGCATTTATTTTGTGCTAGGCATTATGTTATGCACTAGGGATACAAATAAAAACCAGTAAGATTGTCTCTTCCCTCAAGGAACTTACATTTTAATAGGAAAAAACAACACATAACTGTATTTTCTCCCCCTACATCTTACACACACACACACACACACACACACACACACACACACACACACACCTTTCAGTTTCCTGTTATGCATTGTCTTCTCTATTAAAACGTAAGCACTTTTAGGACAGGACCTCTTTATCTTTCTGCTTGTATTTGTATTCCAAGCAATAAGCCCAGTGCTGAGCAAGTAAGTACATTAGCAAGTAAGTACAAGTAACTGCAGTAAGTCAATACTTAATTAATACTTGTTGACTTGACTTGGTTATGAAGCCAGGTTTAGGATGGGATAGGATAATTGAAAAGTTCATTTATCAGAGCACAGTTTCCCAGGGACAGACTTCATGTTTCCAGTGGAAGGAAGATGAGAATGTTATATTTCAGGTAGCATGAAATAGAAATAGTTACTAGTAATTTATTAATAAATTCTCATTGATTGAATAAGTTGTAACCTGTTAACATGCTATATATATATATATATAAAACATGCTCTGGAGCCTTGAGATTGGTTCAATTAAGAGTTGAATCACAAGTTCAGTCCATGAACCAACTTGGGCACTTTTGTTCTTTGTAAGAAATCATAGCCATCTATGCAGGGGCAAATTTGGCCATTATTATCTTTATGAGAATAGGTCCCAATTTAGCCGTAGGATAAATCTATTTCTCCACTTCTCTTCCTCTGTCTTTTGCCCCCTCAACCAAGTACAATACTAAACAAAATCCCAAAGTATAAATATGAGAGTGAAGGTAACAGAAAACACCTTGCTTTTCCAACACTAAAGTCCTTAAAAAATGAGAAAGCCTCTCTAATATACTTTAGAAAAAGAATTTTCCTTGTACAAAAAGGGAAAGTTGTGAAGTCATCTTTGGAGTCATTAAACACATACCCCACACCAATCTGAGGCAGGGGTGGGGTGCCATGCCACCACTCCAATCTGGCTATGGACTTGGAGATATATCATTACCAACCCATCCCTACAGGACAACCGTTAATGAGTCTTATTTGGACACAAGTTTTATGAATGGATTTTCTTCTCCCCACCCAATTCCCAGTTCTGTGCTTATGTTGATTCACTACATAATCACTCAGTTGGAGAGACCTTTGCTAATAAATATAGGAATTGAAATGAATGAAACTGATCAAGAATTATTCTAAAACTTTTAGAATTCACATTAATAGCTCCCATTCAAATTGTTACAGTATATGCCCCTAATTTATTCAACCAAATGGCCAAGTAAAAATATTCATCCTGGGCTGGGTAGGTGGCACAGTGAACAGAGCACTGGCCTTGCAGTCAGGAGGACCTGAGTTCAAATACAGTCTCAGACACTTAACACTAGCCATGTGACCTTGGGCAAGTCACTTAACCCAATTGCCCTGCATTCCTCCCACAAAAAAGCAAAAAAACAAAAACAAAATATTGATCTTTAGATGCTAGGAATAGTTTAGAGACAGAGCAGTAGACTCCCTTAACAAACCAGCCCTGCTGTACCCATTCTTTACAAGTTCTCTTTGCCAATCCCTGTCATAGCATGCTAAAAAAATCAATTTCACAAATATAAGATGGGGAGACACTCTGTCCAAAGATCTGAGGATTTTAGTGGACCATAATATCGATAGAAGTTTAGTTTGATATGGCAGCCCAAAAGTTAACATATTAGACTTCATTGAAAGACAAAATGTCCAGGGCTAAGATTTGTACTCCAAAATTTAGAGTAGGGTTCAGTACACTGAGAAAACCTCCCCCTGTGGTGTCTAATGATTTGTCCTTTGGTCCTAGTATATGAGTTCTGCATGTCCTGCCCTGGGACTGAGGCCATTGGCACTAACCAATGTAGGGGTATTGCTATCTTTTGTATGCACAGGAGGGCAAAACCTCTATTTATAAGAAAGTTGAGGAAAGAGAGAATGGTGCTAGTTCCTCTCCTGTCCTGGGGCAGTCTAAAGCCAGTACCTATATAAGCATGGGAAAGTAGGACTTTTATTTCTTGTATTTGGAAGTTGAGTTTAATAATACTACCTATACAAAACATTATAGTACTTGCAAGAGGGGAAGAGAAGATACATGGGAGCTCTGGGGTAGAGCAGAGTGACTTATAGAGATATAGATATTCTTTTTCCTCTTTGTATCTACGGCTTGTGTTTCCTCTGTGCTTTCCCTCTTCTCCACTATTTTACCCCACTCTCTCAACTCCATCCACCTCAGTGTCACTCCTCTAAAGGACCTATCCTGCCTTTTCGTTTCTATTGCTCCTGATATGAACTCCATTCTATAACTAACTGTTTGGGGTTTCTTTGTGTCACGAGACACTGGAGGCGAATGCCCAGAGTTGCCCTCTCCGATCCCCTGGGAGTTGCCCTGACCTTCTGACTGACTGGGGTCAGACTTTAACTGGGACCAGACTTTGACTGACAAGCTAACCCCTCTTATCCTAAGGGAAGGGGAGGGTGGATTTCATGAAGAAGAGATCTTGAATTAGGAGGGAACAGGCAAATATCAGAGAAGCCACAGAGTAGAGGGTGTCCCAGGGAATTAACTCAACAAGGGGCAGAGCAGAAGATTAAGAAGGCAGAAACCAAGGATAGCAGTCACCAGGGAGAGTGGAGTTGTAGCAGCAGTAAGGTCAGCAGCACAAACTCTAGGGTCACATGGTATATCTGGGCAGATTCTGGTTTTGATGAACTCACCCAGAAATATAAACGTAAGACTGGTAATTTCTCACTCCTCTCCTCCCTCTTCCTCTGCCTCTCCCTTCTTAGTAGAAATTAACCTCTCTTTAATGTTTATTTTCATTTCTGTTCATCTTGCCTTTAAAGCTGGTTTTCAGATAAATTGGCAACCATTACATTACTTATCTATATGTTTCATTGCTTAAATACAGCTGAGGAAGACAAAGGATCAGAGAATGCTTGTAAGGAGATTTTACAACTGGAATATCTATTTGCATGGGCAGTTTTCCTGGCTAGGGACTCAGAAGTGTAGAAAGAAAATTATTGCTTCCATTTGCCACCTTCCAAGAATACTTAGAGAAACTTAGACCTGGGCCTAATCAGCAGTTTTGGCCAGTGAGAAAGAGTGGCGACTTCTCTGCCAGTCCAGCGTAGTATCATATGACTGCCACAACTGTTAGATTTCTATTAGAACTCCTCTTCATCACACTCCCTTCATCTTCTTTCATCCACGGATATCTAGTTCCCCCAAAAGATGCTGCAACCCTAGCCACCATATCTGGCTACCCCATCTACTCCACCTTTGTTGTGGTCATCAATCTAGTGACCTCCAGGAAGACAGCAGTCTTTCTCCCTTTCTCAAAGAGTTTGTTAATTCACAGCCTTCATCTCTAGCCTAACTCCTACCCCTATACTTGATCACTTCAATATAGGACATTGACATTCCTCCCCACCCCCATCACCACATACACACACAAATGCTTTGGCCTCCAAGCTTATCAGTCTCATCAACTGCCATAATCCACATTTATATTCTCATCTAGTCACACATGACTTATCATCTAAAGCTAGTCATTTCCATGACCTAGAAATCTATAATTCTCCAAGATAACAACATCCTATCCTTCCATCAATCCCTTTGTGTAATTCTTCCTAAACCTACTCTGCATTTTCACCTGCTTTTACAGGTGTATGTGTATGGGAAATGGGGAGTGAGTGTGAGTATGGGCCTAAGTGTGTGTGTGTGTGTGTGTGTGTGTGTGCTGGGAAAGTCTCTTGCACTGGTACATTTCACCAAACTTCCTGAAGTCCTGGGGACAGAGAACACCAGAGGATGAGACGATGCTGATTCTATGCCACAAGGTCAATGCTAGCTGTATCCTGAAACCTTATGAGCCCTTTCCTATTATTTTGGCCTCTTCCTGCTCTTGATCCTTTCTTCTTACACAGTGCTTCCCTCCATGGACCCCATGGTGGAACTTATTCTTCCTCACATGTGATGCTCTATTTCCCATCATTATGCCTTTGTACCCATGTTCCCATTGCTGGGAATGTTCTCCTTCCTCACCTCCAACTCTTTGAATCTTTGAATCCTTAGTGTCCTTCAAGACTTATCTTAAGGACCATCTTCTGTATGAGGGCTTTCCTACCTCTCTCCTTGCCCCCACCTGCTGGTGCTTTCCTCCTCAGTGCTACCTTGTATATATCCATTGGGATGGAAGCAATATTCTAATATTTGTTCCCCATTCAAGTTAAGCTAGTTTTTCCTTAGAAGATATCAAAACCCTCAAGACCTGATTGTATGAGGGCACTGAAAGCTCAGTGTATTGATATCACATCCTGGTTGCCTGAAGGCATGCCTCATGTTTGTCTGATGAACCTTGATTGCAACTAAGGAATTTCACTGAGATAAAAATCATATTCTTCTCCTCGATTTTTAATTAAACCTCCTTTTCTATATTGTTGAATGACCTACAAATGTCTCATTGCATTCCAGTCTTAAGCCTAAACTATTAGGGGCCTGAACTGAGTCATTTCCAGCCCTGATCAGTCCTCTATGTGTCTATTTTCTTCCCCATTAGAATATGTTTCATGAGGGAAGGACAGTTTCACTTTGGGCTTTATGTCCCCAGAACTTAGCACTATACTTAGCACATAGTAGGCACTTAACAAATACTTGTGGATTGACTCTTCCATTGTGTGTTAGGGTCTTAGAACCTGGCAGTGAGAGCTCTAAGGATTCGGACACAATGGATGGCAAACCACATTTAGCCATGGTAAGGTGTACTGAGCTGGCAGCCTGACAAGAACAAATATGACCAAATACGACAGGACTATAAAACTAAAAAAGAGTGTGATGAAACAAGATGTGAGTAGAAGAAATACTTGAAAGGCAGCACAGAACAATGAGCTCCTGGAGGTTGAGGACCGCATCCTATTAATTTTTATGTCTGCCTCACGGTCTGGTGCACAGGGACAGCTCTTACTCAGTGTAGGAGGTAGCTATGTTGGAACTGGAACCAAAGCATGTCAGTTTAGCTCCAAGAAAAAAAAAACTCTTTAAATAAAAGACTGGATGCAGCCATTTATGACATTTTGAGCCACTGAGGTACAAATAGATATGGTGGGGACTAGGGAGGAGGTTTGATTACTTAATAGCTCTGTGACTGTGAATTAAGTCATTTGACATCTCTTGGCCTGAGCTTCCTCATCTGTAAAATAAGGGACTTAGACATGATTAGTTCTAATATCCATTCTAGTTCTAATCCTAAAACCAGACATATGGTAGATACTTAATAATTATTTGTTGAATTGAATTGAACTGAAAATCATGGTTCTATGTAACTTCTTTTGTTGTACTAGAGTATATATTGCTTTAAATGAAAAGGCCCATTAGGAAATGATGAAATGACCAACCATGATTCCAGAGAGCTAACAATAAACTATGTTAACCATCTCCTGATCAAGAGGTGAGTGATTCAAGATGCAGAGTGAGATATACATTTTTGGACATAGACAATGTGGGAACTAATTTTTTTTTTATGCTTGACTGTATCTGTTTGTACAAGGGTTGGCTTTTTTTCCCATGGGAGTAAGGATAGGGGTGTGTGTGGAAGTCAGAGAAAATAAATGCTGGTTAACTGGAAAATTAGTATATTTTTTAAAATGATAAAAAAGCAAAGATTTCAGAAATTTCATAGGATGACACATGAATGGCTGCAGAGTGAAGTAATCAAAATCAGGAAGAAAATTTACACAAAGACTATAGCAATGTAAGTGGAAAAAGAAAGGAGAAATGGAATACCATGTAATTTTAATGATCAAGCCTGGTCCTGAAGAAAAGATGAAAAAACGTACCTCCCTTCCTTGAAGAGGTGGGAGAATATAGGTATTGAACATGATATATATCATCAAACTTGACTGATATATTGGTTAGTTTTCCTGAACTGTTTTTCCCCTTTATTTTTTTATTCTTTGTTATAAGATATGGTTCACTGAATAGGGAAGAGGTATAGACATTCTTTTTCGGGGAGGGGACTTGGACTAATTTTATTTTTTATTTATTATTTAATTTTTTCCAATTACTTGTAAAAACAATTTTAACGTTGGTTTTTAAAATTTTGAGTTTCAAATTCTCTCCCTTCCCATCTCCTTCATTGAGAAGGCAAGCAATTTGATAAAGGTTATACATGTGTAGTCAGGCAAAACATATTTCCATATTAGTCATGTTGCTACAGATATATACTGAAATGAAGGTGACAGAAAAACAAAAGATTTCAATAAAAATTTAAAAACAAATAAGAGATCATTAGCTAGGCCTTGGAAATCCTTTTGTAATACAGATCCAGGATTTTAATGGTGCCTGTGATATTTGTCCAACAATAGCAACTGCTGCTGCTTCCCTTCTCTGTTAAGATTAGTTTCAATCCTAGAAAAGCCAAACAAAACAGGCCAGGCTGTACTTTCTTATTCTTCATCTCTTTTTACTAATACACCAGAGCCTCAAGAAAAAAATGACTTAAGGTTTAAGTTTTGACTCATTTCTGTGGTCTCCATGTGGAAGAGTATCCAAACTATAATTTAAATCAAATATGGAACAGTTATTTTTCTCTCACACAAATCAAATGCTGGGCACATGAGATTAAAAAGTGAGCATTGCTACTTTGAGATGATGAATCAGGCTCCTTTTCAAATATTGAATAGAAGAGTCACTAACTCAGTGAACTTTTCAAAAAGTTGGAGTGACCCCCATCCCTACCTTGGTCCCTTTCTCTCTCCTATCTGTGATTTCATCAAGACTTCCTGAACCCCTTCTAAGAAGTAGGATGCTTAAGACAAAAACACTTTAAAAGACAGCAGAGCTGCCATAAATATTTTTGTATATATGGGTCTTCTTCCCACTTCTATGATCTCTTTGGGATACAACCCTAGAAGTGGTATTGCTGGGTATGAAATTATTTATAGCCTTTTGGGTATAATTCCAGATTACTCTCCAGAATGGTTGGATCAGTTCACAACTCCACCAGCAATGGAAATTAAGGAGGTGCCCATCAATTGGGGAATGGCTGAACAAGTTGTGGTATATGCATGTAATGGAATACTATTGTGCTATAAGAAACAAGGAGCAGATGGACTTCATATTTACCTGAAGAGGCTTATACAAACTGATGCTGAGTGAGAAGAGTAGAACCAGGAGAAATTTGTACACAATTACAGACACAATGTGTGTGTGATGACCAACTTTGATAGACTGGACTCTTCTCAGCAATGCAGGGTTATAAGTCAACCCCAAAAGACTAATGATGGAGAAGGAGGTCTACATCCAGAGAAAGAACTGAGTTTGAATCCAGATTGAAATAAATTACCTGCTCTCTTTCTTTTCTTGTTTGGTTTTGTTTCCTCTTTCCCATTGTTCATTCCATCTGATACAATCCTTCTTTATAACCTGACTCATGTCTAATGTGAAAGTATTTGCAGATCCTATACTTGAGTGTATGCCGCCATGGGCGGGGGGGGGAGGGGAGGGAGAGAGAGAAAATTTGAAACTCAAGGAATTCTGGAACTGAATCTTGTAAACTAAAAGTAAACGAATGAATTAATAAAGATCCAAAAATAAAATAAAATAAATAACAGATCTGAAAAAAAGGCAGCAGAAACAATCTTTTTTGTTTCTCTCTTTGGAAGTTAAGATTTAAATGTGTGAACATGAAGCAGTTATCAGGATTATTGAACAGCCTTTTTCCTTTCACCTTTGCTCTTTATTGTTCAAATAATTCCCTCCAATTCTACATCTTTTGGTAACCTGAGTCAGGGGTAAGTTGTTGGATTGTCCTCCAAAAAGTGTGGCAGTCGATAGAGAGTACCTCTCTTAGCACAGCTGGCACTGACTGAGGACCCAGGTCTCAGTCTTTTTGACTCTAAGGACTACATCCCAGCCTGGACAAGTCCATCTCTGGATCACCATTCAGTTACCCATGCTCAGAAAGGGAACCCAAAAGAGGCAGATCTTTCAGGGTTCAGTCTTATCCATGCCAATACAGATGCTTTAGCTTCCTTATTGGTTATACTTCTCCATGCTGCCAGGAAATTGGCTCTGCCACCAAACCTTCAGGGAAAGGCTCAAGTGGTCTTGACAAAATCATAGATGAAAGAGAGAAAGGGTGGGGGGATGTTACCCTATTGTTTTTCTTAAGGCTCTTTTTTACTCAGGGTTTAATAAGGATATCTATTTGTCACCTCAAAGCACCACCCCTTTAAGCATTTAGTGATATGTTCCTGGAGTTCCTAGAAGGTTTTAAGGGAATTCTGGGCACACTCCATGAGATGACCCCTAAGTCTCATTTCCTTGCTTACACCATAGGGTGCAACTCATGCTACATTTAACTTACACTTACATAAAGGAATATCTATTACTTTCATATTCAATGAACTTCCAGAATCTAGCTGGTAACTGCATCAATATTCAATGAAGCATTGTGACAACAGAAAATGTGCTGTATTTGGATTACTGCATTTGGAGTTATGGCGTCCAAGTTCAAATCTAGGCTTTGTTGTTTGCTTCTTTTTTTTGTCTGACCTTGGGCAAATCACTAAACCTGACTGGTCCTTAGTTTCCTCACTTTAAAAATGAGTGCCATTGTATCTCATGGTTCCTTTCTACATCTAAAGTTTTGGTCTTAAGAGCTCCTAAACAAGCAAGTTCCTGAGACATGGATGTTTTCTACTAAGCAGGAACATTCATTGAGTAGTGACTTCAATACTTCAATGGATCTGTAATCTCAGAGATGTGGGATCCCCCTAATTAATACTGTGATTTGTCTATACTTCTTATCTTGTGAGACTCTTAGAGGACATAATTTTTTTTGGAGGGGGGAAGGCAGGGCAATTGGGGTTAAGTGACTTGTCCAAGATCACACAGCTAGTGAGTGTCAAGTATCTGATTTGAATTCAGGTTCTCCTGAAGCCAGTGTTGGTGTTCTATTCACTGCGCCATCTAGTTGCCCCAAGTCCATGATTTTCTATCAATTATCCACAAGGACCACCTAAGGCTTCCTCTACATCTTTTGACTTTACATAAAAATCGAAGCAGGACTCAAGCTCTGAGTTCTTGACAAGCTCACCTCATTGGGTGATCATGTATCTTTTCAAGTGTATAGTTGTACCAGTTCTTCTGAGTATAATTCATTGGCAATATGCAGAAGTCTATTTATTTTCACCATGTATCTTCCTATTATCCTTTGACTGAACCATAATTTTGATTCTAGGAAGACTGTTATTCCATGATTGGCAGTCATAAACCATCACTGAAAGATTACTGGAGATATAAAAAAAGATGGGAATTTTGTAACAAGGAGAAATTTGGGGTCCCTAAAAGCACTGTGTGATCTCCTGAAAGCCATCCCACCTCTTTAATGCTGGACCCAATCTATCATGCCTTTGTGATGTATGCCAGGATAGATGTACTGATGAATCTGTTCTGTGGGCCATCCCTCCAGCTGAGTTGTGTGGACTGTACAATAGGTGTTCTTACCCACTTGATTTTCCTGATGAGAGAGTTATGATTAATTCTTCTGAGTGATTAAGGACCTCTTTTCAGTCTCTATAACATTCAATAGGTGCATCTAAATGAGTTCATTTAAAGCAATCCTTATTTCTTTTCATTTCTATACTGGACACGAATAATAACAGTTGCAAATAGCCTTGATAAACACATCTCCTTGATTTATTTTTTTCATGGTTTTTTTTTGGAGGGGGGAAGGCAAGACAATTGGGGCTAAGTAACTTGCCCAAGGTCACACGGCTAGTAAGTGTTAAGTGTCTGAGGCTAGATTTGAACTCAGGTCCTCCTGATTCTAGGGCTAGTGCTCTATTCACTGTGCCACCTAGCTACCCCTCCTTGATTTATTAATAATCAGATAAGTAATTATATATTATTAAGAGATAAAAGTGACAATCAGGTTAAAATACCTAAATATTAAGAATCAGAGGAAAATGAAACTGTTATCTCTGGTATTTCATCTATTGAGGGGTCTTGAATGATCTTAACATATGTATAAGATATATCTTTTTATAGAAGAGATTTATGATAACATTTTACTCTGCTGAATCAAATGTTCTGGTTTTGGATTATTTTTAGTGAAAACAAATTAAGCACAGTAGAACCTTGTATCTTCTGCACTGTTCAGTCAGTTGCATGACTGTAAAAATATGGCCTGTTATGCAATTTCATTTGTGAAAACTGTCCTGTTGCTTTATATATTTTATGCTGATACAGAAAATCATTTATGAGAGCTAGCTCATTTTCTTATGTTTACATCAAGGGTACCTTTGACACATGTAAAATATTTTCATAGAGATTTGACAGAGGTGGAAAAGTAGGCATATGGGTCAATAGCTATTAATAGCTTCACAATTTCCCTTTTCCAGTAGTAATATCACTTTAAATGTTTGGTTAGATTTTATTCTCTTCTTTTTCAGATGTCATGAGAATTGATCTCTCAAAGCCCTTGAAAGCATGTCATTTTCAGCACTGACTCCCTCTGCCTAATCCGAGTGCAATTAATATCTTTGTTTTCTGGTTTTCCTCCCTCATGTAGCTCATTTGGAACTCAGACATATGTGCGAATATAGCGGTTCAGTCACTGATAAAGAAAATAGCTTGTTTTAGGCATATTGACAAGTTTTCCCCATTGTCCCTCTCCTTGTTAACCTTTTTTCCAGTTTCATCCTTAGGTGCTCTAGGAATGATCTGACTTAATTGGATGTTAAAGTAAGGTTTATGTAAACTCATTCTTCCCTTCAACCAGTTCTTGCCTTCTTATGACACCACTCATAATATTCCATGTTTTCCTCCTCTGAAGATTTCACAAATAAATTTATATTCTAAACTAGTATTACTCTAGGCTGCCCTCTGCTTAGGAAAGAGGTCATGCCTTTGCTAACTGAGGTGATTTCTAAGTTCTTTTGGTCTCCTTAGAAGTCTAATCGCTTTACATTTGTTAAATTTTTTGTAGGTAATGGCAATATTCCATGTTGTTTCCCAATTCTTTATGTCTCCCCTTTTTTCAGTGTTAATAATTTATTTAAATAGGTCAGGCTAGTGTTGTTTTGATTGCACCTAATTTCTTCTAATTTTTATTCTAATTTGCTCTTGATTTTGCAACTCAAAGGTCTATTTGTACACAGTTGATTCTGAGCCAACTCACATATTGGTAATAAGTCACTTTCTATCTATTAAAATACAATTTCATATTTTAATGTAGTTATTAAATTCTGGCTATGTCTGAAACATTCTTCATATAGAAAGTATCTAAAACATATAGGTTTTGAGGTCTCTGGCCTTTTTTCCTCTTTCATTTATTAATTCTAATCTATATTTTTCAGCATATTTTTTGTGATTCTCCCCTATGCCCATTATTGCATTGAAGTTATTGACGATGAAGGTATATGTGGATGCTTCAGTACTTTTATTCTTCAGTGAATTGAAGTTCACAAACATTGTCCATGACCAACTCCGTTGGACTGAGTGATCACTTAGATATGCTTTTGCCACATAAGTTTTCCTGAAATTTATCAGAGCCCCAGTTGCTGACATCTCTTAGGCTAGGAAAGTCTACTCTTAGGATCTCTTCTCAGGCCACCTGCAAGCTTGACTCTGTCCCAAGGTAACCATTTCTTGTTCTGAGAGGAAAGAACTGAAAATGAAACTGAAAAGGTTTTCCCCTTACTTCCTACATAGCCTGTGTGTGTCTGCTTTTCTATATGCTGTTCTGTCTTCTGAAGAGGGAAAGGCAGAAGGGAAATGTGAAAGAGAAAGAACTAGTCTATCAGCATGCTTTTATGGCACCAAAGGGTGGTTTGTAGCTCCTCTGATAAGAATTCATCTTGGAGAACACTTTATTTACAGGGAACTGAACAGAAGTTCTATGATCTCTCAGCAAAACACCAGTAGGCACATCCACACTCTTCTTAGGGATGCGAACCTTAAATGCCTCCAATGATGGGCTCATTCTATAATCTTATCAAGTTGATGAGGAAACTCATAAAACTGATTAAGGTCTATCCTGATCAACCTCCTTACACATGGAATTTTCAAGAAGGAAAAAGAAATAATTCCAATGATCAGGAAAAGGGGAAGTTGTAGATGCATGGAGAATTTACCAGCCAACTTAGATTTTTAAGAGACAGGTATAGCAGATGATGTTAAAGATATGTCACAGAGGATGAATAACAAAAGTGTGTCATGGACCTATAAGAATAGTGTCAGGACTTCTAAAGCTCAGGATGAATTAAAAAGAACCAACAGTTAATAAAAAGAGACTTAAAAAAAGTTACATTGAGGATAAGAGGTAGGAAATGGGGCTGCTCCTTGAAAGGGACAATGATGACAGAGAGAAGACAGAACTTCCCAGCTCTGTTTTGCTTTTTTTTTCCCACGCCAAAGAGAATAATCTTTGGACTAAAAGGAACAGAACAAAACTAGATAATATGGAGCTGCTATGTATGATAAGTATGGAGATCACCTAGATGCCCTTAATGAGATCAAATCAACAAGCACCAAGTGCTTGCTATGTGCCAGGCAATGTACTATGTGCTGGGGATTCAAAGACAAAAGTGAGTCTCTTCGTTCAAGAAATGACATTCTATGCAGAGGTGGAAGTCAAGAAAGAGGAATATAGGAAACATGTATATAGAAAAAATAAATATAAAATATATGTGAAATTTCTGAAAGAGGGAGGGTGCTAGTACTTGGGGAAAATCAGGATAGGACTTGAGTAGGAGGAGACTCTTTAGTGGAGTTTTGAAGGAAGCTAGGTAGGGATTCTATTAGGTGGAGGTGTAAAGGTGGTTCATTCCAAGTGTGAGGGCCAAGCCTATGCAGTCATAAAGAAGAGAGTTACATTGTCCTGTGGGAGAAAAAAAAAGTAGGCTAGTTTGATTAGAGTATGGTATATGTTAAGGAGAGCAATGTGTGATGAGTCTGGAAAGATAGGCTGGAGCCAAATTATAAAGGGCTTAAAATGACACATAGAGAAACATACATTTTATCCTATGGGCAATAGGGAGCCACTGAATATTCTTGAGCAAAGGAGAGACATGGGCAGGTCTACACTTTAAGAATATTCATATCAGCTTTGTGGAGCATAGCTTGGAAAGTGGAAGGGGGAATTGAGACAAGGAGATCAATCAGGAGGCTATTGTAATAGACCAGGCAAGAGGTGATGGGAGCCTACACTCTGATGGTGGGTAAGTGAGTGGAGAGAAGGGTACAGATATGAGAGATGTTTATGGGGGTTGAATACACAAGACAATGGATATGAAATCTCATGTGTTCACAGAATGAATATGAGAATTAAGGGTGTGTGAAGAGTTAGTTGAGTATAACTCAGAGGCTATGAACTAAAAAGATGGTGACACCATTAATGGAAAGAAGGAAATTAGGAAAAGAGGAGGATTTGGGGGAATGAAAGTGAGTTGTTTTGGACATGATGAGTTTAAGTTGCCTAGGTAACATTCAATCTAATGATCAGATTTAGAGTTCCCAACAAAGACTGGGATTGGATATAGAGATCTGAGAGTCATCTGTACAACAATGATAATTGGATACAGAGTTGTTGACGAATTCACCAGGATACAAAGTCTAGGGAGAAAAGAGAAGAAAGTCCAGGACAGAACCTTTGCATAGGGAGGTGGACTATGGGTGAAAATACAACAAAAAAGACAGAGGAGTAGTTAAACAGGTGTCAGGAGAACCAGGAAAGATCAGTGTCATGAAAATCCAGAAAATACACAGGTGAGTGTGTCAAGGAGATGGTGGCCAATAGTGTCAAATACTGCAGAGAAGTCAGGAAGGTCAAGAAGGATGAAGACTGAGAAAAAGCAAGGCCCTTAGATTTGGCAAGTCAGACACATTGGTGATCTAGGAAAGATAATTTTCTTTTTAGTGATAAAGACTAAAAGAAATTGAGAAGTGAGAGGTAACAAAATGGAAGCTGTGAGCTTAGTTAGTTTGGGTAGGAGTTTGGCTATGAAAGAAAGGAGGAAATATAGGTTGATAACTTGAGAAGATGGTAGAATAAACATTTTTAAGAACAAAAAGAAATTTGGTTATGCATTTTGGCAGCAAGAAAAAATCAGTGAACAAGTAGAAATAGAAAATACGAGAGATATAAAGTCTAGGGGCAGGGAGAAGACATATGATGGGATACAACGCTCAAGTATTGTAATTGCATTGACAAAAAGGGTTAATTCTTCCTCTGAATCTAGAGAGGAGAGAATGGAAGATGATCCTAAATTGATATGAAAAGGGGTGGAGCCAAGATGGCAGAGCAGAGGCAGGAACTCATTTGAACTCTCCTAAATTCCCCTCCAAACAACTTAAAAAGAATTCTTCTAATCACATTCTCCAGCGGCAGAACCAAAAAAAGGTTGAGTGAAACAATTTTCTAAACTAAGACAAATAGCACCACAGCAACACCAGCAGCAGGCCTTGGAGGCAGCTGCATCAGTGGCAGCAACAGACTTCAGACCTCTTAGTCCACAGACAGAAAGAGGGTCAGAAAGGTGGTACAGTGAATAGAACACTGGCCCCGGAGTCAGGAGGACCTGAGTCCCAATCCGGCCTCAGACACTTAACACACTTACTAGCCGTGTGACTTTGGGCAAGTTGCTTAACCCCAATTGCCCTCCAAAAAGCAAAAAAAGAAAATTGGTTAGAAAGAGATTATGGGGGACATTTTGCTGGCACTGGGTAAAGGGCCCTGTTGCATTACCCATACACAGTTCTGGGCCACAGTTCCAGGACAAAGAGGAACACAAGCAAGGGGAAGAAGGGGTTGTGGTCAGAGTACCAGGGCATAGAAATGTGCTTGTAGTCACTCACAAGGGAGTAGGAACTCTGATCTTAGTTCTAAGACATAAAGGAACACTAGCACTTGCAGGTGAAGAAGAGCAGGAGACTTGGTCACAGTTGCAGGGCTAAGAGGAGGGCTAGCACTTGTGGTTACAGGGATACAGCCTTCCTGGTTAAAGACCAGAGCGCAGGCCAGGCAAACAGTAACCACACCTCTCTTTAGAGTAAACCACCTTAAAAACATCAAAAACTTACAGATCTCCAGAACTAGCTCTGAAAACAGCAGCACAAAAAAACTGCAGTTTGGGTCAGTACCACCTCCATCCTGGAAGCAAAGCCCAATTTCAACATAAAGATAAAAGTTGAGAAATAGGCAGGGGAAAAATAAGGAAACAACAAAAAGAACCTGGCCATAAAAGTTACTATGGATGCAGGGAGGTTCAAGACAAACTCAGAAAAAGATAATGATATCAAAATAGCCACAAGCAAAGCCTTAAATAAAAGATATGAATTGTTCTCAGGCTCAGAAAGAATTCCTAAAAGAGAAAATGATTTTTAAAAATCAAAAAGGAGAGGTAAAGGAAAAATTGGGGAAAGAAATAAAAATATTGCAAGAAAATTATGAAAAGAGACTCAACAGCTTTGTTTTAAAAAAAGGCACAAAAATACTAAAACAAAAAAAAAAAACAGAATTGGCCAAATGGGTAAAAGGGACACAAAAATCCAATGAAGAGAACTCCTTAAAAAGCAGAATTGTTCAAATGGAAAAAGAAATATAAAAAAATTCACCAAAGAACAGAACTCCTTAAGTAGTAGAATTGGCCAAATGGAAAAAGAATTACAAAACCTGACTAAAGAAAATAATTCCTTAAAAATTATAATTTGTTAAATGAAATCTAATGACTCCATGAAACATCATGAAACACTAAAATGAAATTTTAAAAGTGGAAAAAATAGAAGAAAATGTAAAAAAACTCTATGGAAAAACAACTGACTTGGGAAATAGACCCAGGAGAGATAATTTAAGAATTATTGGACTACCTGAAAGCCATGATTTAAAAGATAGCTTAAACATCATATTTCAAGAAATTATTGAGGAAAATTGCCTTCATATTCTAGAAGCAGAGGGTAAAATAGAAATTGAAAGAATCCATTGATCACCTCCTGAAAGAGACCCCAAAATGAAAACTCTCGGGAATATTATAACCAAATCCCAGAGCTCAAGAAAAAAGATCAAGGAAAAAATGTTGTAAGCAGCCAGAAAGAAACAATTCAAATATTCTGGAGCCACAGTCAGAATCACATAAGATTTAGCTGGTACCACATTAAAGGACTGAAGAGCTTGGAATATGATATTCCAAAATACAAATAATTACAACCTAAGATTATAATTACTTATCCAGTAAAATTGAGTATAATCCTTCAGGGGGGTTGGGGGGGGTGGATATTCAATGAAATAAATTACTTCCAAGCATTCCTGATGAAAAGACCAGGGCTAAATAGAAAATTTGACTTTCAAATACAAGACTCAAGAAAAGCATTAAAAGGGAAACATGAAAGAGTCTTGTAGGGGAATAAATAAAGTTAAACTATTTACATTCCTATATTAGAAGATGATACTTGTAACTACTAAGAACTTTATCATTCTTAGGGCAGTTAGAAGGAGCATATGTAGACAAAGGACATGAATGTGAGTTGATTATTATGAAATGATTTCAAAAAAATAAAATTAAAGGGAAAGAAAGAGCGATGCATTAGGAGAAGGGTGAAGAGGGAGGAAGGATGGGAAAAATTGTCTCACATAAAAGAGGTGCAAAAGAAAGAGCATTTATGGTGGAGGGGAAAGTGTGGGGGGAACACTTGAAACCTCCTCTTGTCTGACATGGCTCAAAGAGGGAATAACATACACACTTAGTTGTGTATAGAAACCTCTTACTCTATAGGGAAGTAGGAGGGGAAGGGTATAAGAGAAGCAGGGGGTGGGGCTGATAGAAACAAGGTAGTTTAAGGGAGGCAGTCAGAAGAGAGTCAGAAACAAAACAGATTTTTGAAGAGGGACAGGGGGGAGAGAGAGAGAGAGAGAGAGAGAGAGAGAGAGAGAGAGAGAGAGAG
>NW_027185903.1:22933284-22974419 GCF_028583685.1 Petaurus breviceps papuanus | reverse complement strand
AGAGAGAGAGAGAGAGAGAGAGAGAGAGAGAGAGAGAGAGAGAGAGAAACACAAAGACAGAGAGAGACAGAGAAGGATAAAAAGAAAAAATAGAATAGAGGGAAATATGCAGTTACTGTGTTTCCCCGATAATAAGACCTATCCCGAAAATAAGCCCTCCCCTTACTGTGTAAGATTCCTCTGAAATAAGCCCTCCCCTGAAAATAAGCCCTATTGAGATTGCTACTGTAGTGAAGGTGATCCCCGGCGCTACACGCTACATTGTGGTACCCTCTGTATGCACCGTCCGTCCCCCCCCGTGAAACGCACGCCGCGCTCCGAGCTGCATCCAATCAGAGTTGCAGCAGTGAGCGCGTCATCCTGTTCTTCCCCAGTGATTTGCTTATTGAATAAAGGTACATTTTTTTGTTCACATTTACCTGTTTATTAAAATTGCTGTCAATGTTCATTAAAATAAGCCCTCCCCTGAAAATAAGCCCTCTGGTGTTTTTCTGTCCAAAAAAAAAATAATAAGACAGTGTCTTATTATCGGGGAAACACAGTAGTAATCACAACTGTGAATATGAATGGGATGAACTCACCCATAAAATGGAAGTTGATAGCAACATTAATTTAAAACAAGAATTCAACAATATATTTTTTACAAGAAACACTTGAAAAAGAGAGAAACACACAGAGTAAAAATATAGGGCTGAAACAGAATCTATTATGCTTCAGCTAAGGTAAAAAAAAAAGTCTGGGCTAGCAGCCATGTTCTCAGACAAAACAAAAATAAAAGTAGACTTAATTTCTTAATTTTAAAAGATAAGCAGGGAAACTACAATTCAAAATTTTAAAGGAAAAATTAAATGAGTTATAGGAAGAAATAGTAAAACTATATCAGTAAGGGAACCTCAAATTTCCCCTCTTAGAACTAGATAAATTTATCTATAAAATAAACAAGAAAGAAGTTAAGGAGATGAATAAAATTTTAGGAAGGTTAGATATGATAGACCTCTAGAGAAAATTGAATGGGAATAGAAAAGAGCATACTTTTTTTTCTAAGCTGTCTATGGCACCTTCACAAAAACTGATCATGTATTAGGGCAGGGTGGGTAACCTTCAGCCTTGAGCCACAGGTGGCCCTCTAGGTCCTCAAGTGTGACCCTTTGACTGATTCCAAACTTCATAGAACAAATCCTAGGATTTAATATATGATATATGAACACAATTACAAAACTATTTTCACAAATAAAGTCAGATCTAAATAATTGGAGCAATATTAATTGCTTATGAGTAGAACAAGCCAATATGATAAAAAATAATAATTCTACCTAAATTAATTTATGAATTCAGTGCCATACCAATCAAACCACCAAAAAGGTGGTTTTATAGCACTAGAAAAAATATGAACAATTCATCTGGAAGAACAAAAGGTCAAGAATATCAAGAGAATGAATGAAAAAAATAAATGTGAAGGAAGATAGCCTAGCAGTACCAAATCTTGAACTATATTACAGAATGGTAATTATGAAAACAATCTTGTACTGGCTAAGAAATAGGTGGATCAGTGGAGTAGTACAATACATAGTAGTAAATTACCATAGTAATTTCATGTTTGATAAACTCAAAGATACAAGCTTTTGTGAGAACTCTCTATTTAACAAAAATTGCTGGGAAAACTGGAAACTGTTTCTACAGAACCTAGGTATAGATCAACATCTCACACTGTATATCAAGATAAGGTCAAAATGGGAACATGATATAGACATAAAGGGTGACATCACAAGCAAATTAGGGGAGCATGGACAATTTTACCTGTCAGGTCTATGGATAAGGGAAAAATTTATGACCAAACGAGGTAGAGAGTACTGTTGTTGTTCTTCAATCATGTCTGACTCTCTGTAATGGGAATGCAAATTTGGAAGATCTTCCCTGCCCCTAGGCTAAAATGCACCTGAAGCCTGGGGAGGGAGGCTTGTTTTTCAGTAGATACTTCTTGATTGGCCAGTGAGTCAATAAGGTTGTTACATTCTCTGAGCCAGGAGAAGGCTATATAAGCCCTGATGTGTAGCTTTGTTTTGGGACTCACTTTGAGAAGTATTCTGTGATTTGATCTGAGTTCTGGGAAGCCGTAGTTGAGAGTCCCCCGGCTTTGAAAAACCCAGAATGTGGAAACCCAGATGTTGACTGGGTATGGATGTAATGGTTGGACAGTTTGGAAATCTGTCTACTTGATGTTTCTGTCTTGATAATTATGCCTGTATACTTTGAGGTTCAGGGCGCTGACCTTTTCTCCTGAACAAGGTAAACGATATATGTCTGACTGATTAAAGTAAGCTTGTTAACCCATTTTGAGTTGCTTTCCTTTAACAAAGCAGATCCAAGAACCTGTGTGAGCAGGCACCCTGCAGACACTGGGGTGCTTGCTGCTACACTCTCTGAGACCCCATTGGGGATTTTCTTGGCAAAGATACTAGAGTGGTTTGCCATTTCCTTCTCTAGCTCATTTTGCAGATGAGGAAACGGAGGCAAAGAGGGTTAAGTGACTTGTCCAGGGTCACACAGCTAGTAAATGTCTGAGGCAGGATTTCAACTAAGGAAAAGTTGTTTTCCTGACTCCAGGCCCAGCACTCTATCTACTATGCCTCTTAGTTGATCAATAGAGAGCATTATGGCATGTATAATGGATAATTTTGATGACATGAATTAAAAAAGTAATACAGTCAAGATTAGAAGAAAAGAAGAAAGTGGGAAACAATCTTTACAGCAAGTTTCTCTGATAAAAACCTCATTTCCCAAATATATAGAAAACTGAGTCAACTTTATTATTATTCCCCAATTGATAGTCAAGATATTAATACAGAGTTTTCAGAAGAAGAAAATCATGGCAATCAATAGTCATATGAAAAAATGATCAAAATCACTATTGATTAGAAAAATACAAATTACAACAACTCTGAGGTAGTTACCCCCCTCACCCTATCAGACTGGCTGATATGGCAGAAAAGGAAAATGACAGAAGTTTCAGGGGATGTGGGAAAATTGGGACACTAATACACTGTTGGTGGAGTTCTGAACTGATTCAACCGTTCTAGAGAGCAATTTGGAACTATGCCCAAAGGATGATAAAACTCTGCATACCCTTTGACCCAGCAATACCACTACTAGGGCTGTATCCCAAAGAGATCAAAGAAAAAGGAAAAGGACCAATATGTTAAAAATATTTATAGCAGCTTTTTTGTGGTTGCAAAGGATTGGAAATTAAAAGGATGCCCATCAATTACAGAATAAACTGAACAAGTTTTGGTATATGATTGTGTTGGAATATTACTCTGCTGTAAGCACTGATGAGCAGGATGGTTTCAGAAAAATTTACATGAAATGATGAAAAATTAAATGAGCAGAACCAGAGTGCTGTACACAGTAATAGCAATGTAATAATGATGATCAACTGTGAAAGACTTAGCTACTCTGATCAAGACAATTCCAAAAAACTCTTGATGAATAATACTATCCACCTCCAGAGAGAGTGATGAGCTCTGAGTGCAGGTTGAAGTATACTTTTTAAAATTTTGTTCTGTGTTCTTTTTTGCAACATGGCTAATTAGGAAATATTTTGCATGACTTCACATATATAATCTATATCAAACTGCTTGCCTTCTCAAGGAGGGGAAAAGGGAGGGAGGGAGAAAATTTGGAGCTCATAATTTCAAGAAACAATTTAAAAAGTTTTTACATATAATTCAGAAAAATAAACAAAACAAGAGAAAAAAAATAAAGTGATATGAAGGACAGAATTGATCAACTCATGACAGATGACCTTATTCTTTTTTTCAGTGAAGTGTGAAATAAAGTTCTTGCTGAGTGGGAGAGTGTAAGGAGAAATGTGGGTGAAGGTACATGACCTAGGTCAACTATCAAGCTATCAAGCAATTAGAAGTTACTAAACCCCTGTTATGTGACAATTACTAGGAATACAATGTTGAAATCAATAAAGTCTGTGACCTACATTTTTTTTTCTTTTTGGAGGGGAAAGGTAGAGCAATTGGGGCCAAGTGACTTGCCCAAGGTCCCATGGCTAGTAAGTGTTAAGTGTCTGAGGCCATATTTGAACTCAGGTCCTCCTAACTCCAGGGTCGGTGCTCTATACACTGCACCACCTAGTTGCGCTGAATAGCCTACAGTTGAATGGAGAGACAAAATTTACATACATAGGTGGCTAAATGATGCCTTGGTACATCTAAATTCAGGATGATCTGAGTTCAAATCCTTCCTCAGACACTTACTAGCTAGGTGATCTTGAGCACACCATTATAATTCTTCTGCCTCAGTTTCCTCATCTATAAAATAGAGATGAAAATAATAGCACCTATCTCCCAGGGTTATTGTAAGGATAAGATGAGATGTTGGTAAAGCACTTTTCAAATCTTAAAGATAAATGTTACCAAAAAAAATAAATGTTAGGTAATATTAATAGAGGAAGGGGGTGATATAAAAGGCTTGAGGAAAGAAAAGATTTGAAACCATATCTTACACTACTGAAAGAACTAGCAGGAAATCCACCAGTTGGGCAATGACTCTCTAGACTGTTGTAAGGGTTATGGGATTTAAAGATCTTCCATGCCCCATGGACGTGCTGACATAGCAGAGCAAGAGAAAGTGAAAAGCCGAGCTAACGGTCCTGCGGTTGGCAGTTGGTGGCGGTTGCCTTTTTTTTTTTTTTTGAGTTAGGACCCCTGCTGAGGACTGCCAGGGGCCGGAGCTGCTGGGAGTGTGCTTCCAGGACGCTGGGTGGTTGCTGTGAGTGGGGAGAGGAGGACCTTTGCCTGAGGTAGCCTGTTCTGTTTTAAAGGCTTGAAAATGTGGGTGCTTTCTACTTTATCTACCTGTGCCAATGTCATAACTACTCTGATGGCTTTCACTTTCTGGTTTTGGGACTGAGTCTTTTGGTATCTTAATAAATTTTCTAGTTTATTTCCCCAAATGGCAAACCTGACGTATTTTGTGATGGATAATTATATCAGCATATTTGTAATCTCTATAGGCATTGTGAATATGGCATTGCTGATACAACTGTAGTACATAAATTAAATGAAATGCTATTATTTCATGAGAAATAATGAATATGAAGAATTCAGAGAAGCATGGGAAGACATATATGAACTGATACAGAGTGAAGTAAGCAGAACCAAACAGCACACAAAATGACTATAACACTGTAAATGGAAAGAGGGAAAAAAAATGAAATCAAACAGTGTATAATTTTAATTACCAAGTATATTCCTGAGAAAAGACTTAGTCTTGGCTTGGCAAAAACTGGAGATACTAGGGATTGGAAGCTATGACTAAAAAGTTTTCATAGAGATATTCTCCTTGACTATAAATATACATAAATGTCTGTGTATAGGTATATTTACTTTTGTGTGTGTATATATGTATATATATACATATATATCTATATGTAGATGTGTGCACCTGTACTTATAGATATATATCCTAGTGTCTATAGCTAAGATAACTGACAGGTTACAATGAAGAGATGAAGGCCAGAATATGGGAGCAAGAATCAACAATGCTCCACAAAAATTAAACACTCCCAAACCACCATGAGACCGTTGAAAGGCAATGATAAAATTTTATTGTTGTTCAGTTGTGTCAACTCTTCATGATCTCATTTTGGGTGTTCTTGGCAGAGATACTAGAGTGGTTTGCCACTTCTTTCTCCAGCTCATTTGACAAATGAGGAAACTGAGGCAATCAGGGTGAAGTGACTTGTCCAGGTTCACACAGTTAGTAAGACTGTCTACAATTGGTGCCTCCATTTCCTTTCCTCTCACTTTCTTCTTTACTCTTCCCAGTGTGATTGAGGTGTTTACTCAGTTAAAGCAGAAGTGTTTACTCCTCTCCTGGCCTGTGCTCTGGTCTGTGGGTGACCACAAGCACTCTTTTCTGCCCTGGAACTGTGAGGAGAGCCTCTCCATCACTATGGCCACAAGCTCTGTTATGCTAGTGCTTCCCTTCACCCTGGGCCTGCCACCTAGGACTGTGACCTGGATCCAAGAAAGGGCAAAGCAACTGAGTCCTGCAGCAGTGCTAGCAAAGAGGCCCCTATAATCTCCTTCTGATCAATTGTTCAACCCCCTCAGCCTCTGTGGGCTGAGGGCTCTGGAAACAGTGACTCCCAAGGCCTGCTCTCGATTTGCTGGGGCTGGGGCTGTGCTGGCATGGTCTGCTCTGGCTTGTGCTCCATTCTCACCCAAGTGCAACAGACATTTCCGGCTCACCTTCTAAGTTGTCTTTGGCTGGAAAATTATTTCACCCCATCCTTTTGTGCATTCTGTTGCCCCAGAAATTGTTTTATGGCATTACTTAAAGGTCTTCAGAGGGATTTTGGTGACAGCTCAGGTGAGTTACTGCCTTTTATCTACCATCTTGGCACTACCTTCTCAATTATCTCTCTTTTTTTTTTTGGAGGGCAATTGGGGTTAAGTGACTTGCCCAAAGTCACATGGCTAGTAAGTGTGTCAAGTATCTGTGGCAGGATTTGAACTCAGGTTCTCCTGACTCCAGGGCTTGTGCTCTATTCACTGAGCCACCTAGCTGCCCCTCAATGATCTCTTAAATGCAAATGTTATCACTTTCCGAATTCCCATCCTGATCTCTACAGCCTTTGACACTGTTGATCACCCTTGATACTCTCTTCTTGAGACAGCTGGTGGTATAGTAGGAGTGCTGAGCCTGTAGTCAGTAAGAACTGAATTTCTTACTAAAATTCAGTTCAGTAAGAATTTCTGGTTGCAGACACTTCATAACTGTGTGACCCTGGGCAAGTCGCTTACTTCTATTTGCCTCAGTTTCCTTGATTGCAAAATGGTGATAATAATAGCACCTCCCTTGAGGGGTTGTTGTGAGGGTCAAATGACAAAGTATTTTGGGGGAAAAAAGCACCTAGCATAGTACCTGGCACATAGTAGACACTATATAAATACTTATTCTTTCTCCTTTCCTTATTTCAACTTCATAGTTTTATATAGGAAACTCTTGATCATATGTGTTAATAAGAAATATGTACATTGCAAAACAACATATGTTTATATTTAGTTTTGGGGGTGAAGTCACACACAAATGCACACACTGAGACATGTTTATCCACTTGGTTAACCTATTCCAGAGCCAGGATAAAGTGTTTGTGTGCACTAAACAAGTTTCCATTTGGAAATTGCATTCCCAGCATAATGGTATACTAGAAACTTTGGTCCTCCATCAGAACATATACAAATCGGTCTTGCAAAATAAATACCCATATGCCACAGAGAACAGAGTCTGGCATTGGAAGGGAAGCAATATTTAAAATATTCTTCCTTTCTGGGTACCCCCATACCCTCACTTATTGTGCTATGGAGGGATATTTTGCCTAACACTAATCCCATCTCTAGTGCCCTTTTAGCTCAGTATTACTGTGGGAAGATTAGAATTAGGATGGTAGGCAGAAAAATGATCCAGATTTCTTGGTATAATATGCAAACTATGAATGATCAGGAGTTAACTATGCTATATATAATTAATTTATTTAAAAAGTATGTGGGGTTTTTTATTTATTTTTAAAAGCAATTGGGGTTAAGTAACTTGCTCAAGGTTACACAGCCAGTGATTTCTGGGTGTGGTGCTAAGTATCTGAGCCCGGATTCGATTCCCCAGGTCATCCCAACACTGGAGCCAGTGCTCTTACTAGCTGAGCCACCTGGCTGCCCCTAAGCAATTGGGGTTAAGCAACTTGCTCAAGGTTATACGGCCAAGTGTTTCTGGATGGGTGCTAAGTGTCTGAGCCCGGGATTCAATCTCCAGGTCTTCTCAACACTGGAGCCGGTGCTCCCCCTATGTGGGATTTTTTTTTAAAGCAATAAGAGAAAAAAATAGCTTATTATCATAACACACTTCTGAGTGTGTACATATGTCAGTAAGCTCCTTGTTTTGACATATTAAGAAAACTGGCTATCCCAATATTCTAACACACCCAAAGAGTTAAGTGAACATGCATCTTATTGCATTTAAAAAAAAAGTCACACTAATGACAGATAAATTCCAAATAACTTAATGTTTCTTAAAAAATAGTGTTTTCACCACAAAACTTGTGAAACCCAACACAATAATAAAAAATGTAAATGATATCCTACTAATAAAACAAAATATTCTTTGCTTTATTGGCAAAAAATATGTTAATTTTTCTTTTAATCTGAGGAATTAGGAATTAGTTGTTCATCAAACTGGGTGATTCTATAGGTTCTATATTAAGTAGTCAAGGTACTAGGAATTTTTTAAAAGTGAAAAATGTAATTAATAATAAAGTGATAAATATAATGTAATCTCTTTTTTTCAACCTCTGCTTGCCCAGTTCTGTTTTCAAAGTGATTTCTCCAGTGCTTCGGTGATATTTTTATATGCAGTACTATATTTACTTAAATAGGAGAAGTTAGAGATATTTTTAAAACCTAGCAAGAGATATTCTTGTTGTACAGAAGAATCATAAATGTAGTTTTAAAACCTTGTTGACCTTCCTCATTTTACAAATGAGGGAATTGAGGCCACTGAGATTAAGTGTTATCAAAAGTCATAGAGGAAGCAATGCCAGGAGTCAAATGTAGATCATCTGATTCCAAACCTACCTCTCTTGATGATTTACTACCCTGCTCCCTTTTTTTTTTAAGCTATCGGGGTTAAGTAACTTGCTCAAGGTTACATGGCCAGGTGTTTCTGGGTGGGTGCTAAGTGTCTGAGCCTGGGATTCGATCTCCAGGTCATCCTGACACTGGAGCCAGTGCTCTTACTCGCTGTGCTACCTGGCCACCCCCAACTACCCTGCTCCTTAAAACATATTTTCCCCTTCAAATAGATAATGTTCCAAAATATCCAGTATTTGTTATTTAGAGAGCTAGAGAAATCTCCAGATGTTGTACTGAATATAGATGAGAGAAATAATTTTCACCCTCTGTCTCAAATGACTTTCATACCTGAGGTTACACAATAGCATCGTGAAGAAAAAACTTTGCAGGATACTTGCAGCACATCGCTCACAATTAAAATCATTGTCCAGTTTTTACATTGTAAGGAGTTTTTATTACAGACAGCTTACACAATATATGTAAGACTGTGACATTTGAGAAGAAAGCAACTCTTATCTCACTTATTTGACTGGCATTGTTGCAAACTCAAATCAATATGAACTATCTTTGCACTGCAATAGTCATTTAATTAATTTCATTCAATTTCCAGTTTCCATGGGAGAAAGGATCAAGAGAAGAAAGACTGGAGCCAGGATAAGAAGAAAATTGTGTAGGGGATTTGAAGAAACTGAAATAGTCCAGGGATTGAATTTGGGGAGAAGAAATTTGACAAAATTTGGAAGAGATTGAAGAATTTTTGAAGAAACACTATCTCTAGTTCCAGATAAAGTTTTTTTCTCTTTGCATTGACTTTATTTCTTTACCCTGTTACAAATTTGTATAATTAAACAAAGCTCATTCCCACATTGACTGTGAAAAAAAAAATGGCTCAGTCTGCTCTCTATTACATCTTTATTAGGAAGTAGGTAGCATGTTTCATTATGAGTCCTCTGGAATTATAGTTGGAAATTGTGTGAACCACTGTGATAAGATGATCATAATTTTTGGAATATATATGTATATTATGCAACAATATATCATTTAATATTATGCAACAATATATTTCTTATTATATATTGTAATCAAAGTTCATTTTGAACATGTGCTCTGAAGGCAATACACAAAGCAGTTTTATAAACTGAATAAATAAAATTAACATGCAGTTAAACATCCAGATCCAATAAGTGATGGAAAAAATACTGAATTCTAGAAATTGGTTGCAAAACTACTCACATAATGTATTATTGCATAATATATATATATTCATATATGAAGTTAGTAAAGTGAATCTCATTCAGTCACACATCATTAAAATGACTTTGATATTTGCTGCAAATCCATTTTATGGGAAAACATTTAAATAAGAACCATAGTTTACATGGGGTTTAAAAAATATTAATATTTCTCTTATGTTTATATAATAGAAGTTCCATTTTGTTAATACTTAATGTAAATTTTCTGTGTATTTTCTAAAAGAAACTAGCTTATTCTAATTACATACTAGCTTTTAACAATAAAAAAATACATTATATGTGTATGTATGTACATATGTATGTGTGTATTAGGCATTAGGCGAATGTATTTTGTTTGATTATGCATATTTGTTAAAAGAAATCCGTTAGTTTGTTTTTTCCTCAATGGTGTGTGTGGTGATAGGAAGAAGAAATAGATTTCTGTTCTTTTGTTTTTAAAGAAGAGATAGGGGTTGCTACAGATTCAAAATGTTGTGAGCACTTTCAGATGAGGTCACTGTTTTACTTTGTTACAAGAGACTGCTAAGTGGGAGAATGATTTCTAAATATTTATAATGTAAAAACAAACCACATCAATACATTTCAAAGAAAAAGAAAACGGGGTGGAAGTTGCAAAGAAGCCAAGTGAAGCTTGATACCAGGGGAAACTTCCAACAATTAGATAGCATGGAATGGGATCCCTTGAGAGGTGGTAGGTTCCCTTCCTTGGAGGTTTGTTAGTGGGAATATCTTTTGTATATGGTTTGGACTGTTTGATCTGGAGTCCCTTCTAACTCTCAAATTCTGTGATTCTGTGAATGAGTTTAACCTTCACATAGGGCACAATGGACTGAAGATGATGAAAAAGCCGAGCTGAGAGGTTCTACCAACAGTGTCAACTTTTGGGCAGTTACCTTCTAGGTCAATTAAGCTTTGGTTCACACAGTGAGGCAGACTATAATTCAAGTAGGAAAAGGCATAATATTTTATGGACAATTAAGGCTATTTTCAGGAAGCAATGACTCAATAGGCAACTTTTGGTATCTCATTAGAACATGCCGCATTTGGGATACAATGGTGCTGTAGGAGTGATGTAGAAAAAAGGGGATTTTATCAAGAATCCTCAGGAAATTTGATGTTGATATTGTAGGAATATTTTAAGCATAACCTTGCCACACTATGACAATAGAAACAGATTTAGAGTAACTATTTTTGGTAATGCCAAGGACACGAAGCTCCCTTTCAGAGGAAGTGTGGTAAGAAGAACCTGTTACAGAGGGCCATGTTCAGAGGGATAGTATCTATACGTCTATCCCTTTAGTTACTATCTTTTTGACCCTTAGATTAGGCCTATCATTCAAGCTTATGATATGGTTTTGTCATCAGGCACATAAGTGGTTCAGTGAATATAGCATTGGACCTGGTGTCAAGACAACCTGAGTTCAAATCTGTCTTCAAACACTTACTACCTGTGTGACTCTGGGCAAGTCACTTAACTTCTGTCTCAGTTTCCTCAAAAGTAAAAAGGTTATCCCAGGGCTGTTATTAGGATCAAGTGAAATAATGTTTGTAAAGTGTTTAGTAATAGTTCCTGGCACATAGTAGGCAAAGTGCTTATTTTCTTCTTTCTCTCTTCCAATATATTGGTTTTCCCCAATACTTAATGAGTTTTAGGACCCTGGGCAAGTTATTTAATTTCCCTGTCTGATTTTCCTCCTGTGTAAAACAGGGCTGTACTATCTTCTCTATATCACATACAGGCATACCTCATTTTATTGTACTTCACTTTATTGAATTTTACAAATATTACTTTTTTTTTTTTAACACTGAAGGTTTCTGATATCTTCATCAAGCAAGTCTGTCAGCACCATTTTTCCAAAAGCATGAGCTCACAATGTGTCTCTGTGTCATTCTTGGTAATTCTCGCAACATTTCAAACTTTTTCCTTATTATATTTATTATGGTGACCTGTGATCAGTGATCTTTGATGTTACTATTGTAATTGTTTTTTGGGAGCCATGAACCATACTCATATAAGATAGGAACTTAGTCAGTAAATGTTGTGTGTGTTCTGACCCTTCTACTGACTGGTTCCTCCATTACCCTTCCTCTCTTCAGGTCTCCCTATTCCCTGAGACAAAACAATATTGAATAATATTACATAAACTTAGTTGATAAACAGCAGCAGGGTTTGACTTTAATTGACTCTAATTTTGAAAGAAATCCTACTGTGGGTAAATGCTATCAAACAGCATCACATACTACAGAGAAATCTTTCATTAAAGGAAGAGTCAATCTAATCAGAAAACTTTGATGTTGTCTTACTTTAAGAAATTACCACAGCCACTCCAACCTTCAGCAACCACCCCTCTGATAAGTTAGCAGCCATCAACATTGAGGCAAGACCCTTCACTAGAAAAAGGATTGTGACTTGATGAAGGCTCAGATGATGGTTAGCATTTTTTTTTTAGCAATGAAGTATTTTTAGTTAAGCTATGTACATTGTTGGTCTTTTTTTTAGACATAATACTATTGTATACTTAATAGATTACGAAAGTATAAACATAACTTTTTGTATACACTGGAAAATAAATTTTTGTGACTTGCTTTATTGTGATATTCACTTTATTGTGATGGTCTGGAACTGAAATTGCAATATCTCTGAGATATAACTAGTTGCCATGAAGTTCAACCAAGATTAGGAATATGAAAGTTCTTTAAAAGCACTATAGAAGTGGAGGTTCTTATAATAATGGCATCTGTATTTGATGCACAGTTCAATTCTATTAAATGTACTTTGGCATTTAAAGCCCTTCACAATTTGGCCCTTCCTACCTTTCCAAACTTTATTCCCCTCCATGCACTCAAAAATCCAGATATGATGCAAAACCATATCATAAACATTTATTAAGCACTTACTATATGCCAGGAACTGTGCTAAGTGCTTGGGATTCAAATAAGAAAGAGAAAGACAATCTCTGCCCTCAAGAAGCTTACTATCTAATGGAGGAAGACATCACACAAAAGGAAGCTGAAAATGGGGTCTGGGGATGACAGATGGTACATGGAGCAGGTGGGGCATGGTGATGGTAGTGGAGGCAAAACCAGTAAGAACAGCTCGTGGCAAATGAAGAAACGAACTTATCGTGGGGGAAGGGCATCACAATAATGGTTATGGTGGAGTCAAAAACAATCAGAGCAGCTGGTGGCAAATGGCACCTTACTTACTTTCCCTCCCATGTAACACTCCATAAGTTTGAACTAGCATTCTTCCATTCCTAGAATATTTTCTTTCCTCACCTCTGCCTCTTGGCCACCTTCAAGACTCAGTTGGAATTCCACTACCTGCAATTTTGTATGTATAGAGACATCTGATTGCTGTCTCCCTCATCAATAGGTAAGCTCATTGAAGGAAAGGATTGTTTCTACTTTTCTTTATGTTGCCAACAAGCAATTAGTACAGTGCCAGATCTATTTTAAGTGTATCATCCCCGGTGACATTTTGGAAGAGGATTGAAAAATTCAGATAGGTGTGAAACACTGGACTTTGACTAACAGGACTAAGGAGGGCCACTATAGCATGATACAAGATCAAGATGTCCTGGACTATTGGCTGGACAAACAGCGGTTTTCAATGCTCGACATAGCCAGTGGGTATTCTAAGATCTTGATGTCAGAGAATGATAAGGAAAAGATAGTGTTCTTCTACCCAACAGGAGTCTCTAAGTCTGAGTATTTGCCTAAGAAATTGCTGAATCCATACCATTTTTCAACATTTCATGGAAAACATGGTTGGTGACATGAACTCTTTGAAGGCTTGGTTGATTGCTTCTGCTTTTGTGGATCCAAGCAGTTGACACTGGTGCCAAACTGGGAGATAAATTAGAAAAGTAGAGTGGTAGTTGCCAGAAAAGCATTGTACTTGTCAATCGAGGGCCACTGACAGTGAAATTCGTTGCATAAATTAGAATTACTAGTTATAAAGTGAATTTTTGCTGAGGAGTTTGGAAACTATATATATAGATCTCAGTTCCAAGTAAATGCAGACAATTAACTGATATGTTTTGACCAGCACTAGGTTGAATGATTCTGCCCAGAGAGTAGTGGTGCTAATGACCTACAAGTTCGGTGTGCCAGGGAAGAACAGTGTGTATGCAGAATCACAGAATTAGTGAACTGGAAGGGAGTTAATCTAAGCTATGCCCCTCAAAGGGATCCTCACTTTAAGGGGTCTGGCAAGTGGTCATTCAACCTTTGCTTGAAGACTTTCAGCAGAGGGTTGCACTTTCCCATAGGGCCTGTCCATTCCTAGGGAAAGCAGAAAGGACATGTGTGACATGAAGGGAGCTGGGCCTCTGGGAGATCTGGGATTTGCTCTAGCAAGTATGTCATCAATGAAAATGTTATAGCTTATTTCCAGGGATGTGCTGATAAATGTTTATCTGGCTCTCTGAGAACACGACACACTTTTGGGTTTAATCTGCATTAACATTTTCTCTATCACTTCAAGTCTAGACAATCAATAAAACAATAAATTAAGCCCTGGCTAGGTAGTAAGAGCTAGTATAGGAGGAACATCTAGATGAAGAGATAGAAGCCATGAAAAATGGATACAACTCAGAAGTACTCAAGCTTAGCTCCACAAATAGCACCCTCCTACTGAGTTCAGAAATTGGAGATGTACAAGGCAATACTGGCCCAGACTTCAAATGACCTAATACTGGGTAAAAGAAGGCCATTGGGACTGACCAAAGTCATATTCTGAAAACATTCCATAATGATTTTATCTTATCTTTTCATATTGATTTTAAACATTTCGTCATAGAGAGACTTTTTTTTGGAGCTGGATAGAATTGAATCCACTAATCCAAGATGGCAGAAAGTGCATATGAGAAGTGTGTAACTTGTGCTCAATATGTTCAAAGGAAAGAGATATTGACTTGCTTACCTGGAGAACATAAGCACCAACAAGCCATTGGAGATGGTGTGTATAGACTTATTTTTTGAAGAAAAGAAAAAGATAACTAACATCCTACTGGACCATTTGACTTGCTATACATAGGCCTACCCAAGCAAGCATCATACACCTTCCACAGTAGCCAGTGTGTTATGGGCAATAGTTATCTATGGATGGTGTTTTTGCCAAGATTTATTCTGATCAAGATTGCGAGAACAGAAATGAGATACTGGCATCTTTTAGTTATTCAAAATGGTGCTAGCTTTGACTGGATTCAAGACATCTAGGAATATACCTTATTCTCCTAAAGGGGACCTACAGTTAGAACATTTTAATCATACACTATTGAACATGTGGAGACGATGAGATTCACTAACAACAGCATGCAACATTTCTAGGACATGTATATAATATTACCATGAGCAATGACATAGGCTTTGCTCTGTATCTGCCACTCTGTGAGTGAGAGGCATGTTTGCCTATTAATCTATGCCTTAGAGGCTCTAAAGTTTAAAGGGATTTGAAGACTCACACCAGTGTATCATTTGACTAAGAGGCCAGTTGAGGGAAGCATTCTACCAAGCCAAGGAATATTTCAGCCCTAAGAGGAACCAGAAATCATATAATGGTCAGTTTCACTGTGAAGGACTCTAGCTGTGAATATGGTACTGCTCTAGAATTTGGGTGTTCTGGGAAACCAAAGTAGTGGAACATTAAGGACTTGCTCCATACTAAGTAGTTGAAAGATTGGTCAATTTGCCCATTTACAATTTATAACTTGAGAATGGTTCAGCCTCACAAAGATGATGCATCACAACTACCTGTATCCCACAAGAGAGTTAGTTATGCTCTCTGGAAACCAACAGGGGAGGGGTGAGGAATCAAGCTCTAAGAAGAGTCTGTACACTAACTATAACTGAAAAATAGACATCAGACTAGGTCCGACATGGCAGGAACCAAGATAAAGATGGGAATGAAGATGAAACTATACATTAGTACCCTCTTGAAGCTGGGGGAACCTGCCATGACTGCTCCTGACCTTACAGGAGAGGGTAAAATTCACTATCCCATTCCTACCTAATAGTCCAGATGTGTCATATCTAAGGGAACTAAGACTGCTTATACCTCCTGAAACATTAAGGAGTTAGAACCAATGGCATTCAGCCTGAGCCATCTGAAGATCCAGGACTGAGACCAAAGGACAGTGGGTCTGAGGACATCAAGGGTACAGAGCTGACTAGAGCAAATCATCACAGAATTATAAGAACCATTTGGCGAGTGATCAGGCTGACATATGATAAATAAATTACATGTCACCTGGTGCCCACTAGTGGTACATACATAATATAATTTGCATGTAACCCCAAAATATGATAAAGTATAAGCTCTCCATTCACAAGCCACTGCACTAGTTCAGGCACTCATTACCTCTTGTTTGGACTATTACAATAGCCTTCTAATTGACTTCTTTGCCTCAAAGTTCTTCTGAGTCTAGTCCATCCTTCACCCAACTGCTAATGAGACTTCTCTAAAGCTTTGGTCAGACCACATCTTGCCCCACCCCAAACACTGGACAAACTCCAAGAGCTCTCCCATATCACGTTTAAACTCTTCCTTTGGCATTTAAATCTCATGTTAAAAAAGTGAAGTAAGCAGCTCCAGGAAAACAATGATTATGACAAGGTAAAAAGAACAACAAAAATCATAAAACAAGTAAAAGTCAATGTTGGGAAATTATGAACGAGCATAACCACAAAAAAGAGAAATATGAGAAGATCCCTTCACCCAACTCCTTTGCAGAGGTAAGAGAACCACGGGTACAGAGCGGCAGAAACACACACATACACATATGTCTACATAGTATACATACAAGTACATGTATAGTTAAAAAAACTAGCATTATCAAGTGTTGAGAGCAAGTACTGTAATCATCAAGAGCTGTAATCCCTGTAGTCATGTGAAATGTATCGGCCAAGTACCATAATCATTAAAAGGAGAGGTTCATTCACATCTATCTCTATCAAGCAAGTATTTTGATAGGCCCCAAGGTAAATGTCATTAACAACTGTTCAGATTGCTAAAGGGGACTCCCCCCAAATTATAGCAAACTCTTCAGAACCTGTTTCTAACAAAGATAAGTGATCAAAGAAGATTCTCTTTACTGTGGGGGAGTCACTTGAGGTTGCTAGCCTCTAATGTCAAATTTCCTCAATCCATAAAACAAGGGAACTGATTTCCAAGGTACCTTCTAGTTCTCATTATGGTTTAAAAATGCTCACTGACTGATCATATGCCAAGGGGCCCAGAAAATGAAAAGATATGTTGTAAATGAAAAGCAAACATGGGAAGGAAGAAGTGGCCCTTCTCCTTGCCTAGACCATCATTTCTCCATGTACCTTTGATTCCATTCTCTCCCATTTTCTCCTTTTCATCTCCACTGCCTTATTTTTAATCTCTCCATATCTTCTCCTTCCCTGCTGTTTATAAACATATCTATGTCTCCCCCATCCCTAAACAAACAAACAAACAAAAATTCTTGCTTGATCCAACCATCCTTGCCAGTTGTGGTCCTGTCATTCTCCTCCATTTTGTGGCTAAACAGAAAATCATTGAGGCAAGTGCCTCTACTTCTTTTCTTCCCACTTTCTTCTAAACCCTCCACAATTTGGCTTCTGGTTTCACCATTCAACTGAAATTGCCTTCTTCAAAATTTTTAAAGATCTCTGATTTACCAAATCTAATGGTCTTTTCTCAATTCTTCTTGACCTCTCTGCAACTTTTGATAATACTGATCGCCTCTTCCTGAATACTCTTGCCTCTGAGTTTTGGGACACTACTCTCTCCTGTTTCCTTTCTACGTAACTGCTACTTTACAATATCCTTTATTGGTTCTTTAACCATTATGTCCTCTAGTCATGTATGTCCCCACACTTATGTCCTAAGTCTTCTTTCTCTTTTTCCTCTCTATTATGTCACTTGATGATCTCCCAAGTTCCCATGGGTGCACAATTGTGCATCACTCAATGCCTTTTGGACATCTCAAACTGGATGTCCTGTAGGTATCACAAAAACAAATACAAGCCAAACAGAACTCATTATTTTTCTTTTTTTTTAAATTTATTTATTTTTAGTTTACAACATTCAGTTCCACAAGCTTTTGAGTTCCAAATTTTCTCCCCCTCCTTCCCCAAGATGCCATGTAATCTGATATAGGCTCTACATATGCATTCACATTAAACATTTTCACATTAGTCATGTTGCAAAGAAGAATTATAACCAATGGAATGAACCAAGAGAAAGAAACAAAATAAAAAAGAGCAAATAGTGTGCTTTAATCTGCATGTAAACTCCATAATTCTTTCTCAGGATGTGGATAGCATTTTCCATCATGAGCCTTTTGGAGTTGTCTTAGAACCTCGTATTGCTGAGAAGAGGTAAGTCTATCAAAGTCAGTCATCACACACTGTTGCTCACACTGTGTACAATGTTCTCCTGGTTCTGCTCCCCCCTCTCAGTATTAGTACATGTAAGTATTTCCTGGCTTTTCTGAAGTCTGCCTGCTCATCATTTCTTATAGCACAATAGTATTACATTACCTTTATACATTACAACTTAGAACTCATTATTTCCCCCCTCAAAACCCTCCCCTCTTTGAAACATTTTTTTTAAACCTGTTGGTTTTCTCAGTCACCCAGGCTTGCAATTTTTATATTATCCTTGAGACCCCACTCTTACTCATATCACATATTTGGTCTCTTGTGAAATATTGTCATTTCTACCTTCATTTCATTTCATTTCATTTTTTTTTTTTTTTTGCTTTTTGGAGGGCAATTGGGGTTAAGTAACTTGCCCAAAGTTACACAGCTAGTTTATTTTTGTGTGGGTGTTAAGTGTCTGAGGCCGGAACTGAACTCAGGTCCTCCTGACTCCGGGGCTGGCGCTTTACTCACCGCCCCTTTCATATCATTTCTTGCGTGTGTCCCATTCTTTTCATTCACACAGCCACAACCTGAATTCAGGTCCTCATCCACCCCTTTTGTGTGCCTTCTAACTGGCCTCTCTTCTTCAAGGCTCTCTCCCTAGTCCAATCCATTCTCCATTTAGCTTCTAAAGTGACTTTTTAAAAAAAGCTTTGGTCAGACTGTGGCACCCCTCTCCCCTCCAATAAATTCCAGGGGCTCCCTATTATCTCTATGGTGACATTTAAATCCTTACATTTGGAGAGATCTCCATAATAAAGTAAAATAAGCAGATTCACGAAACAATATATTTGTTGTCTTTGTCATTGTTTAGTTGCATCGACTCTTTGTGACCCTATCTGGGGTTTTCTTAGCAAAGATACTGGAGTGGTTTGCCATTTTCTTCTCCAGCTCCTTTGACAGATGAGGAAACTGAGGCAAATATGGTGAAGTGACTTGCCCAGCGTCACATAGCTAGGAAGTGTCTGAGGTCAGATTTGAACTTAGGAAGATGGATTTTCCTGACTCCAGGTCCTGCACTCTATCCACTTCAATTACAACAATATACATAGAAGGAAAAACGCACTACAAGAAAAATTAAAATGAATGATGTTGCAAGATTGCAAAGATGCACAGCCTAGATTGAGGAATAAGAATACAACTTCCCCTAACTCCTTTGCAAAGTGAGGGGCCCAAAGGTATAGAGCATTACATATTGTTAGATTTTAAAAAAAAAAATTACTGATTAGTTTTGCTGATGTTTTTTTCTTCCTCTTTTTCTTAAAAAAAAATTCTATGTTATATGGAATGGATGTCTGGTTGGGACAGAGAGAGGGATATAAGGGGGAATTTTAGGTAATGTAAAAAACAAAAGGCATCAATAAAATCTGTTTTAAAAAATTAAAAAATACTCTTTTTGACCTAGAACCTTTCTACATTTCCAGTCTTGTTACACTTTACTTTCTCCTACAAGCACTCTAGGATCCAGCTACTCTGACCTTCTTACTTCTTCCACTTCAGCTCCATCTGTTTCCCTGTAAGCCCTGATACTGGAAGTCCCCTGTGCCTGGAATACTTCCCATCTTCACCTCTTCCTTTGAATTTCCCAGGCTTCCTTCAAGAAGGAAGCTCAAATCTCACCTTTGGCAGTAGACTTCTCCCCACTCCTCCCAGACAGTTGATAGAATAGTGTCTACAATATACTATCCATATCTATACATCTCTCTATCGCTATATATATATATATATATATTTCTATCTATCAACTTACCTTTATTCTTTGCTTTTTTGGGGAGGGCAATTGGGGTTAAGTGACTTGCCTAAGGTCACACGGCTATTTTTTGTGTTAAGTGTCTGAGGCCTATCCAAACCCAAGTCCTCCTGACTCCAGGGCCAGCACTCTATTCACTGCACCACCTAGTGGCTCCAACTTACATTGATTCTAAAGTGGGAAACCATCAGGAAAATAACTAGGTACATTTTATATCCGTAGCTATAGTTATATGTATAGTCTATCCACTCATCTATTGAGCTATGGCTATAATCTATGTATATGGATCTATAGATCTATTTGTGGCTATAGATATAGATATTGTGATCTATCAATAAGGTTATAGGTAGATATAGATCTAGATATTTTATTACCTAGTTATTTTCATGTATGTTTCCCCTTGTAGAGTATAAGCCCCTTGCAAACAAGGATTATTTTTTGTTTATAGTCCTAGGCCTAGCACAGAACCTGGCACGTTGTAGGTGCTGAATAAGTGTGTGTTAAACGAATGAATGGAACTAGCCAGATCTTTCCATTTCACATTCCCCTATATTGTACATCGGAGGTCATCCACATTTACAAGGGATGGCTAAGCACCAAGAAGATATCAAGTGGTGGTGGCATTTTAGTCCAAAAGAAATGAATAAATAAATCGATCAGGAGAAATATTATTAATACATAACCTAGAATATCTTAAATAGAAGCTGTTTGTTCCCTGCTCCCCACAGTTCTGTTCTGGGAAGTGTGAGAGATTTGGCTTCAGGTTCCAGGAAGGTTGTCGATATTCCTTGGCTGCAGCCGCCTAGCTGAAGGCCTGCCAGAGGCCCCACTCTCTGCCCCTTCACTTTGGAGCTGGGGGCCCCAAGAGATCTCTCTCTCTCTCTGTGTCTTACCCCGTACCTGGCCGCGCCCCGGCAGGCTGGGCCGGGCTGTACCGCCCCAGCTGTCACGCTACTGGAGTGGGAGGGAGAGCGGGGCAAGGGACTTCCTCGGTTGCTTTTTCTCCTCCCCCTTTTTCTTTTCTATTTTTTTTCCCCTCCTCTCCCTGGTCTTCTGTGAGGGCGGCAGGGGCCGCTGTGTGGAGGTCGGCTGAACAACTCCCTTAAATCCATTGGTGTGCGCTCGGCTGAGCTTCGCTCCGGCTCTGCTCGGTTCCCAAGACTTCCCCTCTGCGCCCTGCTCTGCTCCACACAGCGCCAGCCAGTGAGTGCTACTTTCTCTCGGGTGGGAAATGAACTTTCTTTGGGAGCGGAATCTCCCTCCAAGGTTTGGGATCTGGGCGAGGGATCGGGAGAGGAGGTGAACAGAGTAATCTGGGGAAACCTGAAACCTCCGAGAATCCAGGTGCCCTGGGATTTGGATGCCTAGGTTTCAGGAAGAATAGGAATGGGGCCCTCGCACCAGGGTGGGAGTCACCTTTTAATACGGCTTTGAAACGAGAGGACCTTCTCTCAGCTGAAGGTCCCGTGGTGCTGCTGCCTAGCAGGGTGGGGTTGGGGAGCCAGGGGCCAAACCGTCGTTTGTGGCGCACGCCGGCCCCCCTCTTTTCCTCCTCTCGCTACTGTCCCAAGGGAATCAATTGACAGATTGATGTGGTCCTCCTCCGATGGAGGGGAAGCTGGTAGGAAGTTCTCTGGGTTCCGGGATGGCAGGTTTCGCCCTCTATGGAGTGCCCCTGCACGGCGCCTGCACCCGGCTTCCAACCGCGTGGATCCGGGGAGAGGGAAAGGTGCTCAGTAGGGTTTGCCCTTGAAGTACAGAGGTCATCATAATTTGACCGCACTAATGACGGGCACGCTCTTGTCCTTACTTTTACCCCTAAGTGTGAGCTCTCTGGATTGTCAGAATTCCCTAGCTTCCTTCCTTTTCCTAGTCCTTCTGCGTTCCGGCAGCCCGGAATTCACTTTGGGCGTTGCACTTGGCGCCCGGTACTGTTTCTTTGACTTCCCAAACAGCATCCTGTACGGGTAGCTTTTGCTGGCCGGAGAAGGATGTTCATGAGTAGTTTTTACTTGTAAAACTGGTCAGACCAGAGATGGGAAATAAGAAAAGAGCTGTTGCTTTTTTTATTCTTCCAAGTTCTTGGATAAGGGAAAGCGCCCTTGTAGTTATTCAGCTTTTATTTTGTTATTTAGTGTTTACTATTTGCACAACATTGTCTTAGGTACAGTAAAAGAATGCAATGTGTATAAAAATACAATTAGTCTTCGAGAAGCTCACAATCCAATTGCCTAAACCGAGTACTCAAAACAATTTAAAACCTTTCCCCAAAATAGTATTCCTCGCCATTGGGTCCTTTCTCTGTGCCCTAAACTTGCTAATGTCTCCCGTCTTGGTCCTTCTTGTTACCCTAAGGCACCATTCTGCTATTCTACCCCCTGAGATAAATGGATGGGAAGTACTTTGTTAACCTTAAAGGGATATATGACACATATATTTTTATTTACCACAAACTTTCTTGAAAAAAAAATTCTATACTTGGGGCTCACTCTACTTTTTTTTTTTTTTTAAGCAATTAGGGTTAAGTAACTTGCTCACGGCCAGGTATTTCTGGGTGGGTGCTAAGTGTCTGAGCCCGGATTCGATCTCTAGGTCTTCTCAACACTGGAGCCAGTGCTCTTACTCGCTGTTCTACCTGGCTGCCCCCCACTCTACTTTTCTTAACACATTTTATCTTCATTCCCTTTGAAGTCTGACTTCCTGTTCCAACCCTATTGGAATTGCTCTCTCCAAGGTCACCAACTATCTTGCTTATTGCCAAATCAAGTGTCCTTTTTCTTAATTCTCTTTGTTGACCTCCCTGCTGTTTTAAAAACTATTAACTCTCCCTTCCTTCTCTTCCTCTGGTTTCTCTTTTTGTGGTTTCCCAAAACAACTATTTTGGTTCCCTTTCTAGTTCTTTGGATGTTCTACTCTATTTCTTTCCCTGACTTCATCCTTCCCTCACCCCCCCTTCCTCCCTGAATCCATATAGTTCAAGACTCAGGCATCTGCTACAGGCTTTCTCTTTATATGTTCTTTCCCTGTGGTATTCTCATTCAAGTTCGTGATTCCAACTATCTTTTCTTGATAATCTTCTTATTTACCCTTTGCTGCCCCAATTTCCCTCCTGAATTACACCACAGCATCTCCAGTTGCCTTCTATTTGGATTGTTCCAGTATCAACTTTTATGAAATGGAATTCCATTCATCTTTCCTCTCAGAACAAATTTCTTCTCTGGACTCCCTGTTCCTCAGTGGTCCTACCTATTATTCTCACAGTCACCAACATTATTCAAAAACTTGGAGTCATTTTCGACTCTTTCTGTTACCTTAGTCTGCTCCCCCACACCTCATCTCCAATGTCCTAAGTCCTGTTGATTCCATTGCAAATATTTGAAAACAAGTTTTGTACCTAAAACTCTCCTGCATTAAGAAGTCCAATATCTCCACATCCTACAGAATAAAGTCCAAACTCCATAGCTTCATGTTCAAGGCATTCTAAAATATGGCTTTAACATATCTTTCCTACCTACCTCATCTCCCACCTCACTCTTATTTGAACCCTTTACTCCAGGCAAATTGGTTTATAATATTGCCTGTAATGTTGGCACCAACCCATCCTCTCTTCTTGATATTCTGTTCTCCCTATACTCTCCTAACACTACTCTCTCCTGGTTTTCTTAGATGTCTACCAGATTCATTTTTGGCTAATTACTCCTCCCACCAATTAACCATGACTGTCACTAAAAAATTCTGCCTTTAACTCTCTTTTCTTTCCCTTTGTAATTGCATCCACTCCCATTTAGTTTACCAAACACTTATTAAATGTCTACTATGTTCTAGGCACTGTGTTAGAAGCCGGAGACAAAAAGTTGAACAATCCCTGCCCTCAAGTAACCTACATTCTACATGGGGGATATAATGTGAACACAAGTAAATAACAAGGAAACACAAAGTAAAAATAATTTCAAGAGGGAAAGAGTGCTAATAACTGGAGTTATCAAGAGAAACCTGCTACAAGAAGTGGTGCCTGAGCAGTGCTTTGTAGAAAGCCTGAAGATGTAGAAAGGCAGAAGTAAAGTGGAATTTCATTCCAAGGAAGGGAACACAGCCTGAGTAAAGGTTCAGAGGTTGGAGATGACTTTCAAGCCAGTTTTACTGGAAAGGAGAGAGCAAGAAGGAAATTCTTTCCATTTTTTGCTTTTTGGAGGGGGGAAAGCAGGGCAATTGGGGTTAAGTGACTTGCCCAAGGTTATGTGGCTGGTAAGTGTTAAGTGTCTGAGGTCAGATTTGAACTCAGGTCCTCCTGACTCCACGGCCGGTGCTCTATTCACTGTGCCACCTAGATGCCCCAATTCTTTCCATTTTTGCTTTTATATAGATGATCCCTAGGTATGTACAATGGATACTGGTCTCTCTTCTAGCTTCATTCCTGAATCCAACTGTATGTTCAGCATCTACATCTGTATAGCCTTCTACTACTTCAAAATGAACACATATGAAACTAATGTTTCTCTCAAAATCTTTCCCTTTCCTCAACACGCCTATTTCTAGAGCTGGCATTGCCCACCATCCTCTCAGACTCCAAATTTCAGACTCATCCTTGACTCTTCCCTCTCTCTTTGCTTCCAAATTCAGTCAGTGACCAAGTCGTGTTGGATGTTTCATAGGTCCCCTACTCTTCAATCATGTAGTCACAACCCCAATTCAGGCCCTACTTTTCCTTTTCTGGGCCATTCAGTTGCTCTTCATTGGTCTCCTTGCTAAGTCTCTTTCAATGTAAGCATAACACAGCTTCCAAAATAATCCTGGAAGGAAGATTACATGAAGAGAGTACAGGTCTGATCATGTTATTCCCTTGATTAAATGCATTTAGTGACAACAAGGGATTTTCTTTAAGACAAAGTACAAACTCCTTAGTCTGGCAATTAAGATACTCCAAACTCTGGCTGCAATCTACCATTCCACCTTTATCTTACTCTCTTTCTCTTTGTTCTAACTAAATTTAATTTCTACATATTCACTAAAATGACTCGAATGATCTCTTCTCCAAAGGTCCGATTCCAAGCCACATTCTTTTGCAAACACACCTTCATCCACCAAGTCACTCTACCCTCATCTCCCCAGTGATCTCCAATAGCACCCAATAGTCTGTCATTGTATCTGGTAATTCTCAGATGCTGTTCAGTGTTGTGTTCTGTCTCTGCAGCAATACCATAAATTATCTGAGGAAAAAAAGGAATCCTGGCTCTGCCACATGGAAGCAAGGAATGTAGGCATATCATTTAACCCTGAAGGACACACATTCCTCTTCTGTAAAATGACAGTGTTGGGCTAGAATAATAGATTCATAGATTGTAAGGCTGAAAGGAACTTTAGAGACCATTTTTCCTACATCATTTTATTGAGGAGGAAACTGAGACTCAGACTTGCCCAGAGTTCCTTTTGGTGAGTGTCAGAGCTAGGTCACCCTAAGGAGGCTGGGAGACGTGTCATGACTTCACCAAAGTTAGCACAGGTGGTAAGTGGCAGAACTGGAACTTGAACCTGGTTCTTTTATCTAGTCCACTCTGCCATTTTGTGATTTTCTGATCCCTAGGACCTAGTATAGTATCTTATGAATAATTAGTGTTCCATAAATGATTATAGATGATGAAAGGCAAGTTAATTTTCTCCAGGAAATGTATTGAGGGAAGTCAGTTGGGGTTGAGAATGGAAAACTTACTGAAAGATGTGGGTTTTAATTCAGGTCTTAAAGGATTTGAAGAACATATATATGAATTTAGAGTAGAGCTTGGGAAAAAGGAAAGCATTGGGAGTAGAGAAAATGGCCTATAGGGAAAGAATGAGAAAATCACTTGCAATTCATGGGCCACCAGACCAGTCTAGCTGAAAGCAGGTCGTTTTTAAGAGAATAATGAACAGAGAGGGAGAGGTCAATTGTAGAGGACTTTGAAAATTAAATTAATGAGTTTTGTTTAGATAAGAACTAAAATGGAATCACAGTAATTTCTTGAGTTAGGGAGTTACTGAAAGCTATGGAAAAAAGTTGCTGTTGAAGGCATGAGAAGAATTAATTGGAGCGGGGAAATGAGGGAGGAGTCTTAACCATCTCTAGGTTTGAGGCCCAATGTGGGCTTGAACTATATCTGAGAAAGTAGAGAAAAAGCTGGCAAACACCAGTTAGTCAGTCAATAAATATTTATTAAGTGCCTGAAATCTGCCAGGCACTGTGTTGAGCACTGAATATACAAAGCAAGGCAAAAAGGCTATCCCTTCTCTTGAAGAGCAGACAATCTAAGGGGGGAGGAGTCAACCTGCAAACAACTCTGTGCAAACAAGCTGTATACAGGATGAACAACAGAGAGAAGGCATAAGAATAAAGAGGAATTGGGAAAGGCTTTCTATGGGAAGCCAGGAGGCAGAGATGAGGAGGGAGAGCATCTCATGTATGGATGGGGCAACCATATAGTTCCCCCAGCTGATGGGGCCTTCTCCTCTAAAGCTGCTTTATATAATATTCATATTGGACATTTTTATTAACTATAAAAGGGATAGAAAGAAATTTTTTATTTTATTTAATTTTACTTTTAATTTATGGAATAAAACAAGCTTTTCCATAACACAGCATAATAAACAGGATTGCACATGAAACTGCAAGTCTATTATTTATAACTTGCTATTCCTTTTAAAGATATAATAAAGTTATCATGTACATTTCATTTTTTTCCTTTCCTTCCCTCCCCAGAAGGCTACCATTGTCAAACAGTATATGCATATATATATATACACACACATACACATATATACATGTATGTGTGTGTATGCATATAATGTGTGTATGTAAAATTATTCTATATATGCTTCTATTTATCAGTTCTTTCTCTGGATGCAGATAGTGTCTTTCTTCATATGTCCTTTATAAGGGGCAGCTAAGTGGTGCACTGAATAGAGCACTGGCCCTGGAGTCAGGAAGACCTGAGTTCAAATCTGGCCTCAGACACGTAACACAAAACTAGCCATGTGACCTTGGGCAAGTCATTTAACTCCAATTGCTCTACCTTCCCCCCTTCAAAAGAAAAAAAAAGCCCATATGTCTTTTATAGTTAATTTGGATATTTATAATAGTCAAAATGACTTATTTGCTCAAGGTCATTCTTAAAATAATATTGCTGTTACTGTATACAATTCTCCTGGTTCTGTTCATTTCACATTTGCATGAGAAATATGGTTGAAAGCAGTTTAAGGAGAACACAATCACTCAGATACAAATGCTCAAGGAGAGCCAAAAATTGGATGAAAATATACTTCAATGGCCCAAATACTGCATGAAGGTTGCATTTCATTGTTTTCCATCAACTTATTATTAACATATGATTGTTTTCATGGTTAAAAAGGTTATAACTGAGGAAAATATCAATAATAGAACTTTTTGGGGTTCAATAGAACCCCAATATTAGTTCAACAGAACTTTACTACCGTAAAATAATTATTTATGTTATACCTGATAAACATGTGGGTTTGGAGTTTTTCATCCTCTGTTAGAGACTGATCTCTACTTATGAAGTGGCCCTGGTCTGAAATGTTAAAAGCCAGATCAGAGGAAGCAAAAAGGGAAGATGTGGCCACCACATGAAGAGAGAAGAAAAGGAGACAGAAAGAGTCAGCTGTTTGAAATTAGTAGAACGGAGTCAATAAGGAGACTAGTTACTTCAGGTAGAGTTTGATTAGAGTTGATTGAGGCCAGTCAAGTTAATCAGTCAACAAGCAACCACTCCAGTATCTTTGTCAAGAAAATCCCCAAAGGGGTAACAGAGTTGGATGTGACTGAAAAATGACTGAACAATATGTTGGGACGATAAAGGAAGGGGTAAAAAGCCCACCCCAACTCATCCCCCCCAAAATAGATAATATATATCTTTCTTGAGAAAAAAACCTCCCTAAGAGTCAACTTTTGATGTGTAGGGTCAAGGAAAGAAAGGTATTGTCATGAAGCCACGGACTTGAAAGATCAGGAAGGTAGTGCTGACATTTATACTGATAGTAATATTTCAGAGGCAGAAAAATCTTGTTTGTTTGTATGTATGTGTATTTTGTGTAGGTACTGACTTTTTTATTCTGTTCTGTTCAAGCTAATGCTTGTCTAGGACTATGCTAATTAGATACTGTGGACTTTCAAAATAATTTTACAATGTGCTTTTTCTAGAGAAGTGGTATCTGATGGAATCCTAATAAAGCTGCCCCCAGCCCCAGTATTCTAACTTCCTCATATTTCTCACAGAACAGCAGGCATGTCCATGTGATGGGATCCCAGCCACTGCCCCTAGCTACCTACTGCCCTCATATCCAATTCTCATATTTGAACAGGTGTGTTCTTGTACTCAACCACAATTACATCATCCGTTTAGCCCAAGACAGGATCACAATATCTAACTATCTATCTTGAGCAGACAGGACCACAATAGGTAGCCAATTGGAGGTCGGCATGACCAGAATATTTAACCAGTGATCCATAGAAGGGACCCCTCTGCTATTACCTAATCCCTTAACAAGCCCCTCCTGCCTTTTTAATATTCATAATTTCTGTTATGTAATTGCATCTTTACCCTATAAAAATCCATCTTGGTCTCTCTGAATTTGCTGGTTCTTCTTGGAATTTAGCTCACTCTGAGAGAGGCATCAATCTCAATAAAAATATCTATAATTGGATTGGAGATGGTCTGACTGAATTCTTTGAGACAGTTCTACCACAACACATCATGAAACCACAACACTGTCAGAGGTAAATAGAAATGGGTCAATAACCTGTACCTTAAGTTCTCTTCAGGCACATATTGGCTTAGAAAACCACATGTTGACATTATATTTTATTGTATTTTTTATTGATTTTGTTAAATAATTCCTATTATCTTTTAATCTGGTGTAGAGGCTCCATCCTGTGCATGACAACCACCATTCTAGAGCACTGAGGTTGGAGTCTTGGCTCTGGCTGTTACAAGCTGGGTGACTGTAACGGCAAGCACCCCAAGCGTCCTCAGGGTTGCTTCCACCACAGGTTCTTGGATTTGCTTTGTTAAAGGAAAGCAACTCAAAATGGGTTAACAAGCTTACTTTAATCAGTCAGACATATATCGTTTACCTTGTTTAGGAGAAAAGGTCAGCACCCCGAACTTCAAAGTATACAGGCAGAATTATCAAGACAGAAACAGATCAAGTAGACAGATTTCCAAACTGTCCAACCATTACATCCATACCCAGTCAACATCTGGGTTTCCACATCTGGGTTTTTCAAAGCCAGGGAGGCTCTGGACAACGGCTTCCCAGAATACAGATCAAATCACAGAACACTTCTCAAAGTGAGCCCCCAAAACAAAGCTACACATCAGGGCTTATATAGCCTTCTCCTGGCTCAGAGAATGTAACAACCTTATTGACCCACTGGCCAATCAAAAAGTATCTACTGAAAAACAAGCCTCCCACCCCAGGCTTCAGGTGCACTTTAGCCTAGGGGCAGGGAAGATCTTCCAAATTTGCATTCCCATTACAGTGACACGGGGCAATTCCCTTAATCTCTGAACCTCATCTTCTTCATCTGTGAAATGGGGACGATAATATTTGTTATTATATTATTATAAATGTTATATAATATTATCTGTGAAATAATAATCTCACATCACAGAGAAGCAGGAAAATTTGGGAAAACGTTTTGAAACTTGTCCCCCATACCTGGAATGTTCTTCCTCTTCACCTCTGCCTCCTGATTTCCTCAACTTTCTTCAAATCCCAGCTAAAATACTTTCCCAGTCCCCCTTAATTCTAGGACCTTCTCTTTGCTGATTATCTTCATTTTTTTAGCTTGAACCTGTGCTTGTACCTCGTTATTTTCATGCTGTCTAGGGACAATGAGAGGTTATATGACTTGCCCAGGGTCAAACGACTAGTACTTATCAAAGACTGGATTTAGGACTAAAGTCTTCCTAGCACCAAGTCTGTACTCTACATTGTTTCTCTTACTTGTATTTAACAAATACACATAAGACAATTGGGGGATATTTAATATATACATATGGGTGTATGGTTGTGTGTGTGTGCATGCACACACATTTTCTTTTTATTTAGAGGAAAATTCTGTAAGTTCCTTTGAGGACAGCCTTATTCATTCCTTACATTGCCTTACATACTGGAAATGCTCAATAAATAAGTGAATAGATGACAACAAGAAGTCTGAGTTATGGAACAGTTTCCAGCACAGATAAAAAGTGTCAAAGGCTGACTTTAATATTAAACACTACAGGAAAACTCTCATGGGTTTTTTTTTTTAAGTGTTTGCTGTTCTTCTCATTAATTTCATGCTTTTCTTTAGAAAAGTTTTTCTTCCAAAACCTCCATTCCTTGTTTCTACACACACACACACACACACACACACACACACTTACACATACATGCACACTCAGACACATACACACAATCACACGTGCCCATATTTGCATATCTACGTACACTCACACACACTTAGACATATGTACACATGCACATTCACACACATGTATCCACTCTCACATGCATAGACACACATACACATGCACACAGAGTTCTTTCTGGATTTGTAACATGAATCATGAATTTAAAGAAGGGTCTCCTGAATATGTCTGGATTCTGATCCAGATTCTGCCTTCTCTGTGACCTTGGGTCACATAGTGAAGTTTCTTGATTTTTTTTTTTGCCTTATTTACCTGAATTGTAAAATGAAGGCTTTGGACCAGATATTCTCAAAGGTTGTTCTAGTATGCATATGTTTTATGATCCGACCTGGAGCATCACTGGCTTTCAGAGTTTGGGGCAGGACAGCCTAATACAGTCCATACTCTAGTGCTTCCATTAGGGTACATTCCTTCCCCAAAGCAGAATGTTCATTGTCTTCACTACAGCAGACAGTGTCTGAAGTTGCTAGTTACAGGTTGGTGTGCCTCTCTCTTTTTTTCCCCCTTTTTTTTGGAGGGGGAAAGGTAGGGCAATTGGGGTTAAGTGACTTGCCCAAGGTCACACAGCTCATTCTTGTGTTAAGTGTCTGAGGCTGGATTTGAACTCAGGTCCTCCTGACTTCAGGGCCGGTACTCTTTTCACTGCACCACCTAGGGGGCCCTCCTTTTTTTTCCCCCCCTTTTAACATCTTGTTTCTGTCTTTCAAGGGCTGGCAGCCACCTTTTAGTACTTTGTTCATTCCTGGGGCCAAAGGCATTTAGGTCCTGAAAGGGAAACTCCATAAGAAAGTAAGCCCTAGGAGGAATTACTACACTTCACTCCTTTGCAAATTACTTTGTATTTTCTCTCACAATGAACTTGCCTAGACTTAGATTCCTTCTTGCAGTCTCTTGTAATTCCTCCTGACACTTTCACTGAAGCAGCTAAGAAGGAAAGAGTTTTATGGATAGGTGGCCTCTGATAAAATTGATTGGGGCCTGGGGGTGGGAGAATCCCTGTCATTGTTTTTAGTAAATGAGATCCAGAAGCTGGAGGATTAACGATTTTAGCAGAGAACCAGGACTCAAGCAATCGAAAGGGAGAAAGGCTATGTAAGGAAAATATGGCACTTAACTAGAGATATATTTTTGAACATTGTTTCTGGAGGACTGCTGATGCCTGTGCCTTTTGAGGACTTCTATATCCTAGGTGCTGCATCTCTCCTTTTACTTGTCGCTCTGTGTCTGTTTAAAGCTGTTCTCATGACTTGAGAAATTTAAAACTTGAAATAGTACTTATACCATTTAAGTAGCTAAGTGATTTGCATCTACCTATACCATTGGTCAATCAACTTTATTTTTTATTTTTCCCCTTTATCAGTTCATATAAGTAATCATGGCTGCTTACCTACCTCCTCACACTTTAGGCATTTAGTTAGTATCTACAGATTTATTTAAAAATTTTTTTAACCTAATCTTCATTTCAAAATCTATAATTCTCTTCTCCCTTACAAAGAGAGCCATCCCTGGAAAGAAAGAACAAAAAAGAGAGGGAGAGCGGCATGTCAGCAAAACTAACCAAAACATCACCTACATCTGATAGTATATGGAGTGTCCATACTCATGGTCCCTCCACCTCAGCAAAGAGGGAAGGAGGTGCATTTTCTCCTCTTTGATGCTGAGTGTGATCATTATGATCACATAATGTTCTATTTTGTTTTTGCTGTTGTCACTGTGTCTGTTATGGGTTCTGCATGTTTTACCTCATAGAAATCTAAGTGGCATGGTGGATTGAGCTCAAGGCCTGAGTTCAAATCCAGCCCCAGACACTTCCTAATTGTATGACATGACCAAGTCACATCACCTTAGTTTGCCTCAGTTTCCTCATCTGTAAAATAAGGATAATAATAGCACCCACTTCCCGAGGTTATTGTGAGGATCAAGTGAGATACTAATTGTAAAATGCTTAGCCCAGTGAGTGGCACATAGTAGATGCTATATAATTATATGTGTTAGCTATTATCTTTCCATACAGCTCTGTATTCTTCACAGTTGTTATACCTTATGGAGCAGTAATATTTTGTTACATTCAAGTATCACACTTTGTTTAGATATTTTCTAATTAGTGGACATCTACTTTGTTTCTAGCTGTTTTCTACTACCAGAAGTGCTGCTATAAATATTTTGACATAAATGTTTCTGTCTTGTACCTTTAGGATCTCTTGACCAAAGGGCATGGATATTTTCCTCACTTTTATTAGCACAATTACAATTTGCTTTCCTGAACGGTTAGACCAGTTCACAGTTCAGTCTACCGTGTATTTGGGTGACTGTTTTTTTCCCCACAATCCTTCCAATATTGATTCTTCCTATCCCAAAACCTGAATTTTATGAATAGCAGTTTTTGGAAGCTGGTGTCTTTGAGTTTGTCAAACAGTAGATTACTGTGGTTATTTAGTACTGTGTCTTGTATGAATAGCATTTCTCTTATTATTAGGAATTTGGAGCATTTTTTCTTGCGATGTCAGCATTTTGCGATTCTTCTTTGGAGGACTATTGGTTCCTATCTTCTTCCCCCTTATTTATTGGAGAATGTGATGAGCACTTAAAAAAGAAACCTAATACGCACTTTGAGAAGTCCCTAGGGATGATTAATTTCTTCTGAATGACCCCCATCCCTGTTAAAATGTAGATATTCTCTAAACATTGTTAAAACAAATAACTGACACTTTAATATCCCTACATTACATGATCTCCTTTCAACCTCAGCATTGATACTATGAGATAAGTTTTATAGATGCTATTATGCCCATTTTTCAAACGATAACATTGATAGAGATGAAATAATTCCTCCAAAGTCACAACACTGATGTGTGTTGGAGATAGGAAATAAATGTAGTTCTTCCTAATTCCAGGTGCCTTACTCTAACACCCACTAACAAACACTCGTAACCTTCTAGATAAACAAAGGAAGACATCAAAACCCATATGATTCATTTGAAATCTAGGTATCTAGTTTTAAAGGTATTCTTTAGTTTAAAATGGACTGATTCTTTGTTTTTGAAGGAATCGTGTCCACTTGAAAATGAGTCCACCTTGTGATATAAATTTTTCTGCATGTTGATCATTCAAACATTTGACCATTCTGTGAATGTGGTGACTTCTAAGGACTTTTTCTTGTTCCCCTGACTCTAATAATGATGATAAACTTTTAAGAAAATCATTTAGAGTAGGAATATATTAAGCCGAAATGCCAGTTCTCCTTTTTAGATTATGTTTTTGTTTAGCCTACTGGTGACTTTTAGATTTAATAAAGTGCCAGGATACAGGTCCTTTTAGGGAGTTTAGAGCAGATTCATATCTGATTTTAATGAGTAGCATATGAATTGAAGCCAAGAATGCGCATTTACAGCATTAGCTAAAGTCTTTAAACTTGAAAAATTCCTAAAGACTTTGAACCAATGTGAGTGAAGCTGGCAAGCGGAATCTTTCATAGCATTCCTAATTCTAGACACACAATTAAGTGGCCTTTATTGAAGGCATAATAAGCTCCCATTTTCTAGATTGACAAGAATAAGCTACAAGAGCAGATCAAGGTTATACAGTGGGAAGACAGAAAGGACAGAGGTACAAATAAGCTGTACCTCCTTAATTCACTTAATCTGATTCTGAAGTCTCTATGACCTATGGTGTTTTTATTTTTAAAGATTGATAGAATCATAGAGTATTAGAGCTGGAAAGAATCTGAAAAATCACCTGGCTGCATGTGTTCCTTTTATAGGTGAGAAAATCAAGCCCCTGAGAGAAGTAATTATATGATTCATTTGAAATTTAGGTATCAAGGTTCACGTAAGTGAATGTAAGATTGGGAATAGAAATTGGGGGATCCTGTATCACAGCTCACTGTGGTTTCCATGACATCATAGAGGGCTTTGTTTATTCTCACATTCAATCTCACTTTCTCTTTTTCTTCCTTTATCCCTCATTCATTCTTTCTCACTTGACACATAGTAAGCAAATGTTTACTAGTGGATTGGATTAGGCTTTAATAAGTATTTTCTCAAGGTCAGTCAACAAGCATTTATTAAACACTACTATGTGTTCAGGCATTGTGCTGAGCTCAGGAGGGGGAAAGAAGAGCATGGCTAGAAGTATAGGACAGATGAGCTAGCTTAGGTGAAACAGCAGGGCTACCATGAGGGAGAGACAGGAGACAACAGGTACAAGGGAAGGTCAAGTTACTACAACCACCTTGACTACCATATCCCCTCAGACCCTGATGGAGACAGCTGAAGACCCTGAGTCAAGAGACTTGAAAATAGCAATGTCCACCAAACCATCATACCTGCTTCCAGCACCCCCTCCCACCATCAGTGTGGGGGGAATCAAGGTTCCTTACCACCTGCTGCTGCTATTCAGTTATGTGTGACTCTTCATGATCCCATTTGGGGTTTTCTTGGCAGAGGTACTAGAGTAGTCTTCCATTTCCTTCTCCCGCTCATTTGACAAATGAGAAAACTGAGGCAAACAGAGGGAAATGACTTGCCCAGGGTTGCACAACTATTTGAACTCAGGTCTTCTTGACTCCAGGGCCAGTACTCTATCTACTTTGCCACCTAGCTGCCTTACCACCACAGTAACAATTGCTGACCAACTGCCCGATAAGTGCAGGAGCCATGCTGTAATCACTGATCCTGCTTCATGTGTAGCTCTCAGTCATCACGAAATTTTTGTAGAGTAGCCAGCCCAGGCATCTTAGGATCTCTTGATGAAGTATCAAGGCATTCATAGAGACAGATAGAAGTTAGCAGGTGCCAGGCAAGTCAAACCACCATCACCACTTCAATCACTGTATCCCCTCAGACTCCGATGGAGACAGCCCAGTGTAATGCCAAGCAAAGGTTCAAAATACCAGCATAGCTGCTCTCCATTTTATTCAGTGACAAATTAAGAACAGAGAAAATAAAAAAAATAGCATAATTCAAAATACAGCATTCACCAAGTGTAATTCAATAATTTCCAAGTACTGTTCCACCCCTGGACATTACATTCATTTAGTCAATCACAAAGTCCTTCTTCTCAAATGGAGATTAGTTTCCAATCATAAACAAAGTACATTCATTTGGTCAGTCACAGAGAACAAAAGAGTCAAAAGTTTTCCACCCCTGGATCACAACTGAAAAGGCCATCTACCCCTGAGTTACAACAAGCTTAAGCACAGCATTTAATAGCCAAAGAGAGGTCTTTTCTTCATCTTGACCTGAGGCAAGTTTTAAGTAATCTTTGTTCCTGGGGAGACAAAGCTCAGCAAGGCCACAAGATACATTGCCAGTGTCCTCATTAATTCATTCTCTGTCTGCAGAACAGTCCCAGGACCCCTGAAAACATTAGCAAAACCCTCTTCCAGGATTTCTGTAAACATACAACAAGAAAATCCTTCTTTAGGGCTTCTGAACCAGCAGCAAGGTTCCAGAACCTCTGCAACAACAGCACTGTGCTTCACCAGTGGACGAATCTGGCAAAACAACATCAAAACAGACAGACAAAGTACCAGCACAACAGCCATGTCTCCTCAGTCCTTAGCAGCTCTGGGGGGCAGCTCTCAAAAGTCCTGGGCAATTCAAAGTGGCCCTCAGCGATCCTCTCCATCTCTCTACCTCCATGATGCTGCTTCCAAAAGATTCTTCTGCCTCTCTGCTTGTGTCTCTCTAAATTCATGTCATCAGCTCTTCCCAGTTCAGCCCGCTCTTTTCATGTCAACAAGTCCATCCCACAAGTGGGATTCACAAGGTCTGGCTCTTAATACAATCAATCTGAAAACCAAGCCAATCCGGGGGGATCTTTAAATTCCATTACTATTAAACCCAGTACCCAAGAACCTTGGGAGTGGCAATGCTTCCAGCCCAGCGCCCTCAGCCATCATCCTTAAAAGCAGCCCCTGTGGAGATGTAGCCTAGCAGCGGCTCCTGAAGGTGCTATAGCCACATCTACTAAGGACCTAGAAAAGAGAGGTCATCACTAAAATCTTCATTGTCGTTGTCAGATGGTTCAACATCAGAAAGTGATATGATTTTTTATCCGTGAAGTATTATCTGCTTCGCTGCTGTGCCCTAAGAACCAGGGAGCTGTCCATCTGACTTGAAGCTAACCCTTCCATGTAAGTGTGTGTTTTTTTTTTTTGAGAGCATGAAGTTTCTTTTGTTTTACTTTGTTTCCCCAGGGCTTGGCAGAGTTGCTTGGTATACAGTAGACACTTAATAAATGCTTGTCAGATGACTGACATACAAAAAAGGGCAAACATATAGTCCTTATCATCACAGAGCATATACTCTAATGGGAGAGGCAACATGTATAACTAAGTACATACAAAACATATACAGTGTAAATAGAAGGGATATGAAAGGGGAAAATATTAGTAGCTAGGTAGACTGGGAAAGACATCCTGCAGAAAATGGGCTTTGGGCTTAGTCTTAAAGGAAGCAAGAAAAAGAAGTTCTGTATCTTCCCAGTCTTGTTCCTGTAATTTTCACAGGAACACTCTTGACATGAGAGACTCCATCTTGAACTTATAAAAGAACCATAGGTAATTCTAATGAAGGTATGTAAGCATCAGGGCTATAATCTATGGCATGCTCCTACAGACAAATATCCTGGTTTCTAACTATGACCTGAAACTAGTGAATGTTTCTGCCTCCTTTCATTACAGAATTAATTCTTGCTGCCCTTCCAACCCTCCTTACATTAAGTTGGCAAGAAAAGTGATTATGTTTTATATGTTAGCGATAAGAAAACTGAGACCCAAAGAGTTTCAGTGACTTCAGTCACTCAGTGAGTCTGCAGTAGGCCCAGGATTAAAATAAAAGTGTCAATCAAATTCATTGGCTAATATCAGCTAGCTAATTTAATTTTAATATCTAGCTAATAACTGCTGCAATTAGCTACTAAATCAAAGCTAGACTGATGGCTTCTTATAGACAGCTGTCTTCTACTGGCCTAAGTCAATTAGTAGTAGATAGAGAGACAATAAGAGTAGAGATGGAGTGACAATGTGGATAAATTGAGGCAAGGCCTGGTTTGTGGACTGGGAACTTGTCTATCTTCCATGTAATATACTTTTTTAAAAAAACAGAGTAATAAAGCACTTTCATTACAACCCACAACCACAACATATCCTACTGTAATTGTAAAACTATCTCTCCAGTTATGCCATTAATGAAAGAGGCCTTTTAATCTACCCACATGTGAAGAAGGGAACAAATAGTTGAGATCTTTTTTAATTTGTGCATAAAAATTAATACATTAACATATAATTAAACAATTTGTCCATTTCCCGAGATTACGTGGATTCTTCTTCCTATACTCTTTGACAATCCACTGTATAAACTTAAAATGCTAGTTTCTCTGATTTCAAATCAAAGCTCCTCTTATTTATTTCAGATGTTAATAATGGGGTTTTGGAGGAGGGGCAGGGAAGAGAAGAGGCATGGAGTTCTTTTTGTGTTAACTTTATGTGAAATCCAGCAGTTTGCTTTTTGTTATGGGTTTCACGATAGCATTTAACTAATAAATATTTTCAAATTTGGAAATTATCAACAGTTTAGTAAAATAAAAACAAAATAAGCTTATATTGTGTTAAGCTAACAGTAAGGAACAAATCCACTTATCCACAAGGTACATCTTTAATAAGTGAAATTGTTTTCATGCTATTAAGAGTTTATAATACTTTCTAGAGCAGAACTCATAGAAATTGTCCCAAATAAATAAGTTGCTATAACAATTCTCATTGTAAGGCAATGGAACACAATTCCTACCACTGTGTAATTTATTGTCTAGTGGGAGCAGAAACATAATGACTCAGTAAACATAATGAATGACAGAAATACAAAATAAAAGATGAAACCAACTACAGTTGTTCAGTGTTGTAAGTGGGGAACATGAAACAGAAGAAATTCTCATGGGCTGAATGGATATAGACTCAGTCACAGTAAGAGGATAGGATGGGGCAGTGTTGAATGTCAGGCTCTGGACTTTGCTAGGGGAGGAAATGATATCAATCAACATTTATTAAGCACCTGTTGTGTGCTAGGCACTGTGCTAAGTGTTTGAGATACAAAAAGAGGCAAAAACCAGTCCCTGTCCTGAAGAGGCTCACAGTCTAATGTGGGAAATGACATGCAAACAAATACCTTAAAAAACAAGCTATATTTGGGGTGGGTAGGTGGCACAGTGTAGCACCGGCTCTGGAGTCAGGAGAACCTGAGTTCAAATTCGGCCTCTGGCACTTGACATACCGTGTTTCCCCAATAATAAGACACTGTCTTATTAAATTTTTTTGGAAAGAAAAACACCAGAGGGCTTATTTTCAGGGGAGGGCTTATGTTGTCCTGCCTCAGCTCTCCTCCGTGGCACTGCTCTCAATGGCGCCAACAAGCAAATCACTGGGGAAGAACAGGATGATGTGCTCACTGCTGCAGCTCTGATTGGATGCAGCTTGGAGCGCGGCGTGTGTTTCACTGGGGGAGGGGGGGGACGGTGCATACAGAGGGTACCGTAATGTAGCATGTAGCACAGGGGATCACCTTCACTGCAGTAGCAATCTCAATAGGGTTTATTTTCGGGGGAGGGCTTATTTTAGAGGAATCTCACACAGTAAGGGGAGGGCTTATTTTCGGGATAGGTCTTATTATCGGGGAAACACGGTACTTACTAGCTGTGTGACCTTGGGCAAGTCACTTAACCCCAACTGCCTTACCTTCCCCCCTCTAATAAATAAATATCATTTTAAAAAGCAAGCTATATTCAAGGTAAATAGGAAATAATTAACAGAGGGAAGGCACTAGAATTAAGAGAGATTAGAAAAGGCTTCCTATAAAAGGTGGAATTTTAATTGGGAGGTGGGGAAAGTATTCCAGGCATTGGAGATAGTCAGAAAAAATGTCACGAGCTGAAAAATGGAGTGTCTTCTTTGTGTAACAGCCAAGAGACCAGTGCCATTGGATAGAAGAATTCATAGTGGGGTGTAAGATATAAGATGACTGAAAGCCAGGAGGAGGGTAGGTTATAAAGGACTTTGAACATCAAACAGAACATTTTGTATTTGATCTTAAAGGCGATGGGGAACCACTGGAGCTTATTGAGTAGGGGGATGACATGCTTAGACCTGAACTTTAGGAAAATCACTTTAGTAGTTGAATGGAAGATGGGAGAGACTTGAACCAGGAAGCAACAGGCTATTGCAATAGTCCAAGCCTCAGGTAATGAGGGCCTGCCTCAGAGTGTGACAATGTCAGAGGAGAGAAGGGAGCATATTCAAAAGATGTTGCAAAGGTGAAATAACCACGTCTTGGTCATGGATAAGATACAGGGGCGGGGGTGAGAGAAGGGCAGCGAGAAGTAATTCTGGAACAAAAGGAGGCAGAAACATCCACTAGTTTCAGGTCATAGTTAGGAACCAGGATATTTGTCTGTAGGAGCATGGCATAGATTATAGTATTGCAGAATAGACAAGGGACTTGCTAATTTGCCAGGCTAGAGATCAGCGGGTGAGAAAATGATGTTTGTGGTGGTAGCAGGTATTTTTAGGGTACTCTGAGTGCTCAAAGAACAAGGCCTATGTTCCAAATGCTTTCTCTTATGGAGAGCTGACTCATCCATGAATATAAGCTACTAATGGCAATAGTGAAGGATGGACATTGCTAGCGGCATCATTGGAGATAAGTGGAGGTAGTCCAGAGGCTAGTTTCAAGCTTTGAGTTTGGTGTGAAGTTATGGAGTGGAGGTATATAGTTTGATGGAGAGGAAGAAATTTCAGGAAGAAGAAATGATATATCATCCCTGGGAGTAGGAGAAGGGATGAGATATGAATAGTTAGCAAGTAATAGAGGGTAGCAGAGAGAAGGGGGTATGACAGGTAAAGCTTCAGTGAATCACAAGATTGAATTTTTATTTTGTTCAAGAAATAATTGAATTTACTCTGATATTTTTCATCCTACTGTGTTGACTCCCCATCTTCTTTATGACCTTTTAAAACATTTTTTTAGTATTTTTCATTTTAATAAAATATTCATTTCCAAATGCATAATTCTTCCCTGTCAAGCAAACCAACCCTTGTAAGAAAAGAAGAAAAAAAATACAGTTCAATGAAACTAACAAATACATCAAATGAATTAGACCCTATATGCAATGCTCTGCATCCATGATTCCCCAACTATTCAAAGAGAAGAAAGAAGAACATTTTCTCAACTCTTCTCTGGGGCCAGACTTGGTTATTATAATTACACAGTCAATCAGTCAACAAACATTTGCTAACTATCTTCCATGAATCAGGCATTGTGCTATAGATAAAAATAATGAAATAATTTCTATTCATAAAGAGCTTACATTCTATCTTGTGAAATTGTGTGTGTGTGTGAATGTCAGTAAGTATTTATTAAACTCCTACTATTTGCTAGGCACTGGTATATAAAGAAAGGCAAAAGATAGTCCCTGCCCCCAAGTAGCTCACAAACTAATGGGGGAGACAACTTGCAAAAAGCTAGGTACAAAGAAGCTACAAACAGCATAAATGTGAAATAATGAATTGAGAGAAGACACTAGGATTGCAAGGGAAGAAGAAAGGAGAGAAAGGGAGGGA
>NW_027185903.1:22900977-22933184 GCF_028583685.1 Petaurus breviceps papuanus | reverse complement strand
GAGAGAGAGAGAGAGAGAGAGAGAGAGAGAGAGAGAGAGAAGGAGAGAATATATGCAAAACACGTACAAAGAACTTAGGGAGGATGGTCAATAGTGGTGACCATTGTGGTAGGGGTTATCAAATTCTTTATGTAGAAGGTGGTGATTGAATGAAGAAAGGGAGTTTATGAGGCAAAGGTGAAGAGAGAGAGTTCCATGCATTGGGGGTGATCAGTATAAGGACAAGGAACCTGGAGATGGAGTACTGTGTGTGAAGAACAGAGAAGACCACTTTGGCTGGATTATAGAGTCAGTCAAGTTGATAAACATTTGTTAAGTGCTTATTATATTCCAGGCATGGTCCTAAGTGCTTTGTATACAATAATGAAAGGCAACAACATTTCCTTTCCTCAAGGAACTAACATACTAATGGGGGAAACATATATAACTACATACGTACAAGATATTTACAGAGTAGTAAGAAGATAATCTTAGAAGGAAAGGTCCTAGTATCCAGGTAACTGGGAAAGGCCTCTGGCATGGGATGGAATTTGAGGTGAATCTTAAAGGAAAGCAAGAAAGCTAAGATGAAGAATGAGAGCATTCTAGGTATTGGCGGTAGTTAAGGCAAAGGTGCTGAGTTGGGAGAAAGACAGTTGTATATGAGAACAGCAAGTAGACCAGTTTTGCTACATAGTAGAATGCCTGAATGGGCAGCTAGGTGGCACAGTGGATAGAATTTTGGGCCTGAAGTCAAGAAGACTCATCTTCCTGAGTTCAAATCTAGCCTCAGACATTTCCTAGGTATATAACCCTGGGCAAGTCACTTAACCCTGTTTGCCTCAGTTTCCTCATCTGTAAAATGAGCTGGAGAAGGAAATAGCAAAGCACTCTAGTATCTTTACCATGAAAACCCCAAGTGGGGTCATAAGGAGTCAGATATAACTGAAACAACTGAACAACACTGACAGAATTCCTGAGTTGAGGAAAGTATTAGATGACTGGAAAGAGGAGACAGGAGAGGCAATTTGTCTTGTCCTCATTTTCTCAATGTCCCATGTATACAAATGTTCTCAGAAAAAAAAGTCTGACTTCCTGTAATGAGTGGTGTTATTTTTTCTTTTCTTTTCTCCTTCCTGCTTTTGGAGACATTGAGTATTCCACTCATCTCCCTCCTGCTTCGGACTCCTGGAACCCAATTTTCTCTCCCACTTCCTTCTCTTAGAGTCAGAATTCTTCAGTCTCACTCCCACCACTGTGATCCAAAGGATAGCAATTTCTGCTCCTATTAGCAAGGATAAACCAGAACAGAAGAGAAATTCTTAAAGTCCCAACTTGGAAATTGACTTGGATTTTCACTTAGAAACAACTTATAAATTGTGTTTAGGTTCATGGTCCTATTATGAAGAGTGAAGGAAGGGAAGTAATGTATAACGAGGCTGGAAAGATAGGTTTGAGCCAGATTGTAGAGGGCTTTAAAATCCCCCCCTCCCCCCACAAAAGAAGTTTTTATTTATCCTAGAGGCAATAAAAAGAGTCCCAAATAAGCAGTGAAATGGACAGATTTCTGCTTTAGGAGAATCACTTTGGAAGTTATGTGGATTGTGGACTGGAGCAGAGAGAGGTTTGAAGCAGGGAGACCAATTAGGAAACCATTATAATAGTCTAGATGGTTAGTGATTTAATAATAAAGCCATAATCATCTCTGAGAGACAGGCTTTGTTTTGTATTTGCCCAACTGTAATCCTCTTTTTGGAAAAGGGATGAGGCCGGTGTACTCACCCTAACCCAATTTTCATCCATGCTTCTCTGCTTACTCTTGAACTTCCTTAATACTGATTGAAATACATACGTGTGCTTCAAAGGTTTCTGACTTTGTTGATGTAGCTGTTTCCTCTGCTAATCCAAATCATGAGAGCTTTATATCTAAGACTGCCCTTGATCACAGTGGCAGAAAAAAAGTAATTTCTGGTGGTGATGCCTTGTCTGAATTAAGCTAGATTTCAGAAATCCATTCATTCCAGTCATAGCTTTGGAAGACTGATGGAATAAACTACATACTTCCCACCTCTTGGGATGGAGTGGTGGACCTAAGGAGCAGAGCTAACTATGAATTTTAAGACAGGACCAATGTGTTGATTTGTTTTTCTTGATTATACAGGTTTGTTAGAAGAAAGGCCTTCTATTTGGAGGGCATGTGGTGTGATAGGTAGTAACAGACATGCCCAAAAAAGCATCAATAAAACTTTTTTAAAATACAGAAGAATAAAGTACAACAGAGAATGGTAACAGAGCAATTTTGTTGCTATTTTTAAAATTATATATTATATACATTCTTTAAAAAGCAAACCATGTAATGGAAATTCAGAGTTTTACATAATCCTCTTTTTAGTGCTACTTTGTAAATTAACTTGTTTGATTAATTTTAATTTAATAAACAATAATTAATAAATTAATTTAAAATTCATTAAAAATAAAATGTACTTTTTGGGTTTTGTTTTTTTTTGCAAACCCAGGGTCAATTCCGTGCTGTGATGAAGTATCATATTAGGACTTTAGTATAACCTTGCTGAACTGTTCACTAAAAATGCATATAAACCTGAGCTATACTTTTTACTTGGTTAGAAAAAAATTCATTTGCTCTATGAACATAAATTTCAGAAGATGTCAATTCACCATCCTGCATGACTGCTAACTTTAGGATGGCCAAAAGATCTAAAGTAAAGTTATAGTAACAACCCACTTATCCCAGCCCTTCCACTTAATTGTGCAACCTTGGGCAAATCATTTAATCTTTCAAACCTCAGTTTCCTCATTTGTAAAGTGGGTGCAATATTTCCATTAATTGCATCAAAGGGTCATTGAGAGGAAAGTTCTGTAAGGAAAGAACTAAATAAACTGGGGCTGTTGTTTTCCAGTGGTCACATCCAACAACCATAATTATTGGGAATGTCACTGACATCATACAGAACAATGGAATGGGAAAAGGCCTGAACTTGGGAGTCACAGGACCTGAAACTTCATGTTGCTTGTGCCAGTTGAGGTGGCCTTTGGCCAGGGACTTCAACCCTCTGGACCCCAGTTCTTACAGGTCAAAATGAGGGGGTAGACTACCCCCTCAAAATGAGGACTACCTTCCAGCTTGACTGCTATAATTTTATGATGATCCCAAGAGCTGTGGCCCAGAAAGGAGAGAAAATGGCTTCCTAACAGACAACATTGATTCCACAAACTCCATCTCACTGAATCCCATGTGCTCATAGGGGAGCTAACTCCTTCTTTGCTTGTGCCTATTTATTTTTTTAAATAACGTTTTATTTTTCTCCAATTAAGTAAAAATATTTTAACATTAATTAAAAAATAACTTTTGAGTTCCAAATCCTATACCTTCCTACCCTTTCCTCTTCTCTGAGAAGATAAGCAATCTGATATAGGTCGTACATGTGCAATCTTGTAACACATTTCTTTCTTAGTCATTTTGTGGAAGAAAACTCAAACAAACAAAAGAAAGAAAGTGAGAAATAATATGCTTCAGGCTTTATTCAGACACCTTCAGTTCTTTCTCTGGAGATGGATAGCATTTTTCATCATGAGTCTTTTGGAATTGTCTTAGATCACTGTATTGCTGAGAATAGCTAAGTCATTCAGAGTTGTTTATTGTACAATATTGCTGCTACAGTATATAATGCTCTCCTAATGCTCCCTTCACTTTGCATCAGTTCATGTAAGTCTTTCCAGGTGTTTTCTGAAATCATTCTGCTTGTCATTTCTTATAGCACAATAATAGTCCATCACAATCATTACCACAGCTTGTTCAGTCATTTCCCAATTGATGGGCATGCCCTCAGTTTCCAATTTTTTGCTACTACAAAAAGGGATGCTATAAATATTTTTGTACAAATAAGTTCCTCCCTCCCCTCTCCCCATTTTTTACCTCTTGGGCTTATAGACCTGGTAATGGTGTTGCTGGATCAAAAGTTGTGCACAGGGGTTCCTAGGTGGTACAGTAAATGGAGCACTGGCCCTGGAGTGAGGAAGATCTGAGTTCAAATCTGGCCTCAGATATTTAACACTAGCTGCATGATCTTGGGCAAGTCACTTAACCGCAATTGCCCTGCCCTCCCCCCTCCAAAAAGCAAAAAAAAAAGAAGTTGTGCACAGTTTTATAAATTTAGCATAGTTTCAAATTGTTTAGCCATAATTCTAACAAATTTGGCTGTCTAGGTTTCCATCCCATAATGGATTAAAAACAGTAAATTTAAAGGCCGGGGCAGGGAGGAGACAGTCATGATACTATTAGAAATAAGAAATAATTGCTTGGCATGAAGGTAATAAAGAGCCAGAAAAACCCTACAAAGTATACAAATAAGAGTCGCAAAGGTATAGCAGTCTCGGGCTATTCAGTGAAGGGGCAAATAACCCTATTCCTGTAAAAAGCCCCTGAAGCCACCACTCTATTACAACTCAGTACAATATCAGATATGAATTTTCTCAACTGTAAAATGAGGATAACAGTAGCACCTACCTCTCAGGTTTATCATAGGGATCAAATGGAAAAATATTTGTAAAGTGCTTAGCCTGGAACCTGATATTTGGTAGGGGTTATATAAATGCTGCTGCTGCCACTGATGATGATATTTATATTTACAATTGTAGCCTTGAGTCATAAAGAAAAGGTTAAATTGTGCTCACTGTACCTGCTGAAGGAGTACAGAAGGCAAGGGGAGGATAATTTCCCTGCTAGCCAAAAAGCTTCCAGAGATCACTTTGTACTCTTTTTGATGTTATACAAGTTTAACTTGTGTCCTTGGACTGGTGTCCAAGCTTCATGGACAGACAACCACATTCTTCTGGGTGCTAGAGCGCAGAGCTCTGTTTTCATTAAACATTGAGTGAATTCTGTAGAAGGAATAGTTCTTTGATATATTGGTATTGTCTATTTTTACTTCCCTTCCAGCCAGCCTAGTGTAACTAAAACTCAGCAACTTTGAATTTACAGAGGGACCTTGTTAGAAAATATTGTTGTGGCATCTTTTGATTGGTCATTTGGTCTAGCATGTCAGAACTGGATTCAAAATTGGGTTCAAACCCTGATTCTTTCACTTCTACCTGTGTTATCTTGGGAAAATGACTGAATCTCTCTGGGAACGTCTTCTCATGTGTAAACTGAAGTTTGAAGTGAATGAATTCTGTGAATCCTTTGGGGTCACTTTTATCTTTAAATCTCTAATCCTATGGTGATCCAATGATCCTTTGAATGGAACACTGGGTTTGGCTAGTAGCTGGATGAATTGTCACGCATGGAAGATGTTCTATCAGGAAAGAAGATGGAGCAGTGTTGGGACCAAAGACATAAGATCAAGATAGCACTTCACCTTAATTAGTGAAGCTCAGAAACAGCTACTTCAATAGTATAACATTTGCTTGTACTGCATGCTTTCTTCCCCATTTTTTACCTTTTTGGAGGGTGGGGGTACACACCTGTAATGGGAAACTGTCTACCAATTCAAATTGACACTTGCTCACACCCTGTAATTAGTCTTTGAGAGTTGTAGGACATAGTGAATAGCGATCTGGCCACAGAATTGGGAAGACCTGGTTTCAAACCCTACTTATGACACCGTTTAGTCACTGTATGACCTTGGGCAGACCAGTATCCCAGTCAACTTTCTAAGGTGCTTGTGTTTCACATGTATGAAGTGCTTTAAAGTTTGCAAAACACTTTACATACATGACCTTATGTGAACAGCCCAACATCCCTGTGAGCTAAGAAGTAGAGATATAATAATTTCCATTTTACGGATTAGGAAACTGAGCTTCTGAGAGATTTTCATGACAAGTCTACAGTCACGGAGCTGCTGAGCTGGGATTTGAACCTAGATCATCTTTTTTAAAAATTAAATTATTTGTTTTTAGTTTTCAATAATCACTTCCACAAGTTTTACATTTTTTCTCCCTCCCCCCTTCTCTCCCCAAGATGGCTTGCAATCTGATATGGGCTGTACACATACACTGCTATTTAACACATTTTCACATTAGTCATGGTGCATAGAAGAATTATAACAAATGGGAAAAACCATGAGAAAGAAAAAACAACCCAAAATAAAACAAAAAAGAAAATAGTCTGCTTCATTCTACATTCTGACTCCATAGTCCTTTCTCTGGATGTGGCTAGCATTTCCCATCATGTGTTCTTTGAAGTTGTTTTAGGTCTCTGCATTGCTGAGAAGGGCTAAGTCTATCAAAATCAGTCATTGTACACTGTGGCTATAACTGTGTACAATGTTCTCCTGGTTCTGCTCCCCTCACTCAGCATCAGTTCATCTAAGTCTTTCCAGAACCTAGGTCTTCTTGACTGCAATTCTAGCTCCCTTATGCCTTGCTGTCCATAAGGTTTTTACTATATTACCCCCATTTTACAATGGAAGAACTAAGCCAGAGAAAAGTTAAGATTCTTTTTCCAAGGTCTTATTCTTTACTTAACTATTACTTAGTTCAACTAATCAGCAAACATTAACATGCCAAGAATATCCTGGGGATACAAATGCAAAAGTGAAACAGCCCTGGACCTTAAAGAGTTTACATTCTAACATGGAGAACAGCATATAAATATAGAAGTATGTACAGAATATACACAAGGTAATTTAGAGAAAGAGGGAAGGAGGAAGAGAGAGGACACTTTCAGGAGGTGGGACCAAGATGGCAGAGTAAAGGCAGGGACTTGCCTGAGCTCTCCCCTAACCCTCCAAATACCTTTAAAAAATGATTTTAGGGGCGGCTTGATGGCTCAGTGAATAGAGCACCGGCCCTGTAGTCAGAAGGACCTGAGTTCAAATCCGACCTCAGACACTTAACACTTACTAGGTGTGTGACCTTGGGCAAGTCACTAAACCCCAACTGCCATGCCTTCCCCCCTCCAAAAAAATGAAAGGACAAAAAAACTGACACTAAACAAATTCTGGAGCAGCAAAACTCACAAAAAGACAGAGTGAAACAAATTTCCAGCCCAAGACAAGTTGGGAGGTCAATAGGAAAAGTTTGTTGCACTAGGGTGACAGAGCAGCTCAGTCTAGCACAGGCTGTGCCAGCATAGATCAGACCCCAGCAACACCAGAGCAGGCCTTGAGGCAACTGAATCACTGGCAGCAGTGATGGCTTCCAGACCTCTCAACCCACAGACAACAAAGACAATCTAGAAGGTCAGCAGGAAGGGGCTGTTGCACCTGGCTTAGAGTGGAGCAGCGGGCCACACCAGCACAGCCCCAGTCCCAGCAAACCAGGAGCAGTCATTGTGAGTGACTGAATCAGCAGTGACACCAGTAGAAGCAGTAGCTGCTTCCAGAACTCTCGGGCCACAGACAGTAAGGGGATCAAACAACTGGTGAGAAGGACATTACAGGGTCTTTTTGCTACCACTGAGGCAGGACTATTGCTTTGCCCATGCTTAGATTCAGGTCCCAGTCCTGGGTGGCAGTCCCAGGGCAAGAAAGAACACTAGCATAGCAGAGCTCATGGCAGCAATGGAGGGGGGACCCTTCTCACAGTTCCAGAGCAGAAAAGAGTGCAGGCCAGGAGAGTAGTAAGCACCTTTTTTTTAGATCACACTACCTCAGAAAAACTGACAACTTACAGGTCCCTAGAAGTATCTCTGGAAATAGCTACACAAAACCCCTGAAGCTTAGGACAGTGTGCCCTCCACCCTGGAAGCAGAGCCCTACTTTAACAAACAGTTAAAAGTCAACTAATAGACTAGGTATGTGGTATGATGAAATGAACAAACAATGGAAAAAAAAAACTCTTGACTATAGAAAGTTATTATGATGAAGAGAAAGATCAAAACACACACTGAGAAGAAGAGCAAAGTCAAAGCTCCTATATGTAAAGCCTCAAAGAAAAATATGAGTTGGCCTTAGGCCATGGAAGAGCTCAAAAAGGATTTTGAAAATAAAGTAAGAGAGGTAGAGGAAAAAATGGGAAAACAATGAGAGTGATACAAGAAAATCATGAGAAATGAGTCAATAGTTTGGTAAAGGAGATACAAAAAAAATACTAGAGAAAATAACACTTTAAGAAACAGACTGGGCCAAATGGCAAAAGAAGTCTGAAAAACCAATGAGGAGAAGAATGCCTTAAAAAGCAGAATTGATCCGGCAAAAAGCAAAAAATAAAAAAAAAAGACAACACTTTTGGGGGGGCTAGGTGGCACAGTGAATAGACCACCAGCTCTGGAGTCAGGAGAGCCTGAGTTAAAATCTGGCCTCAGACACTTAACACTTACTTGCTGTGTGACCTTGGGCAAGTCACTTAACCCCAATTGCCCTGCCTTCCTCCCTCCAAAAAGAAGAAAAAATCAGAACTGGCCAAATGGAAAAGGAGGTCCAAAAGCTCACTGAAGAAAATAATCCTTTAAAAATTAGAATGGAGCCAATGGAAACTAATAACTTTATGAGAACCAATAAGCAATAAAACAATAGGAAAAAATGAAAAAAAAATAGAAGACAATGTGAAATATCCCATTGGAAAAACAAGTGACCTGGAAAATAGATTCAGGAAAGAGAGGTTAAGAATTATTGGACTACTTGAAAGCCATTATCAAAAAAAGAGCCTAGACATCATCATTATCAAGGAAAACTGCCCTGATATTCTAGAACCAGGGGATAAAATAGAAATTTAAAGAATCTACTGATCACCTCCTGAAAGAGATCCTAAAATGAAAACTCCCACTAGTATTATAGCCAAATTCCAGAGTTCCCAGGTCAAAGAGAAAATATTGCAAACAGGCAGAAATAAACAGTTTAAGAATTATGGAACCTGTGGCGGCCAGGTAGCACGGCGAGTAAGAGCACTGGCTCCAGTGTTGAGAAGACCTGGAGATTGAATCCCGGGCTCAGACACTTAGCACCCACCCAGAAACACCTGACCGTGTAACCTTGAGCAAGTTACTTAACCCCAATTGCTTAGGGGTGGCCAGGTGGCTCAGCGAGTAAGAGCACCGGCTCCAGTGTCGAGATGACCTGGATCAAATCTGGGCTCAGATACTCAGCACCACACCCAGAAATAACTCAAGGCCATGTAACCTTGAGCAAGTTACTTAACCCCAATTGCTTTAAAAAAAAAAAAAAGAATTATGGAACCACAGTCAGGATTGCCTAAGATTTAGCAGCTTCTACATTAAGGGATCAAAGGGCTTGGAATATGATATTCCAGAGAGCAAAGAAGCTAGGATTATAACCAAGAATCACTTACCCAGCAAAATTGAGTATAATTCTTCAGGGGAAAAAAATGGATATTCAATGAGATAGAGAACTTTCAAGCATTCTTGATGAAAAGAGCAGAACTCAATAGAAAATTTGACTTTCAAATACAAGACTCAAGAGAAGCATAAAAATGGTATACAAGATAGGGAAATTATGAGGTTAAATTGTTGACATTCCTACATGGGAAGATATTTATAACTCATAAGACCTTTTTCATTATTAGAGTAGTTAGGAGAAGTATATATAGACAGAGGGGGCAGGTATGAGTTGAATATGAAGGTTAATATCTAAAAAATAAAATTAAGAGGTGAAGGAGGAATACACTGGGAAAAAGAGAAAGGGAGAGGCAGAATGGGGTAAATTATCTCATATAAAAGAAGCAAGAAAAAGTTTTTACAGGAGGCAAGGGGGAGTGAGTAAACCTTACTCTAAGTATCAGAACTGGCTCAAAGAGGGAATAGCATATACATGCTATTGGGTATGGAAATCTATCTTACCCTATGGGAAAGTAGGGGGGGAAGGTGAAATAAGAAAGGGGGGTGAGAGAAGAGAGGGCAGATTGGGGGAGAGAGTGGTTAGAAGCAAAGCACTTTTGAGGAGGGCAGGGTGAAAGGAGAGAGAGAATAGAACAAATGGTGGGTGAGAGGAATAGGATGCAGGAAAATAGAGTTAGCAATAGTAACTGTGAAAAAAAAAATTTGAAGCAAGTGTCTCTGATAAGGGCCTCCTTTCTCAAACATATAGAGCACTGAGTTAAATTTATAAAAATAATAGCCATTCCTCGATTTATAGGTGACCAAAAGATAAAATCATTTTAGATGAAGTAATCAAAGCTATCTATAGCCATGTGAAAAAATATTCTAACTCACAATGGATCGAAGAAATGCAAATTAAAACAATTCTGAAGTACTCTACTACTTCATACCTATTAGATTATCTAATAGGACAGAAAAGGTAAATGACAAATGTTGGAGGGGATGTGGGAAAAATGGGAAATAAATGCACTGTTGGTGGAATGTGAACTAATTCAACCATTCTGTAGAGCAATTTGGAACTATGCCCAAAGGGCTATAAAACCATGCATACCCTTAGATCTAGCAATACTAGGTCTGTCCCAAAAGAGATTAAAAACAAAAAGGAAAAGGACCTATATGTACAAAAATGTTTATAGCAACTCTTTTCTGGGGGTAAAGAATTAGACATTGTGGGGATGCTCATCAATTGGGGAATGGCTGAGCAAGTTGTGGTATGAATATGAGGGAATATTATTATAAGAATTGATGAGTGGGGTGCTCTCAGAAAAAACTGGAAAGACTTTCATGGGCTGATGCAAAGTGAAATGTGTTGTGTAATAGCAATATTATAAGATGATCAGCTTTGAATAACTTAGCTATTCTCAGCAATACAAAGATCTAGGACAACAATGAAGGATTTATGATGAAAAATGCTATCCATCCCCAGAGAAAGAATTGATGGTATCTTAATACAGATTAAAGCATACTTTTTTAAATTAAATTTTATGTTTATTTTTAATTTACATCATTCATTTCCACAAGATTTTGAGTTACAAATTTTCTCCCCATCTTTCCTCTACCCACCACCCCAAAACAGTGATCTCACTGCATATCCCCTCCCCCAATCTGCTCTCTCCTATATCCTCCCCCATCCCTATTCCGACTGTCCAGTGAAGCATACTTTTTTAAGCTTTATTTTTCTTGAGATTTTTTTTGCTTGTTTTCTTTTACAACATGACTATTATGGATATGTTTTGCATGACTACACATGTATAACCTATATTGAACTGCTTGCCTTCTCAATGAGAGAGGGTGGGGAAGGAGGAAGAGAGAGAATTTGGAACTCAAAGATTTAAAAACAAATGTTAAAAATTGTTTCTCCATGTAACTGGGGGAAAATAAAATACTAAAAAAGAAAGAAAGAAAGAACATTTCATGTAGAAGGTGGGACTTGAGCTGAATTTTGAAGAAACTTCAAGACTCTGAGAGGCATAGGGGAATGGGGAGTCTTTTAGGCATGGAAAATAGCCAGGGCAAAGGCTCATGTACAGATGGAGTGCTGTGTGTGATGATCAGAAAATAGACCAGTAAGACTAGTGTATAGAGAGGAATACTGTAGAAGAAGATTAGAGAATTAGGAAGGGGATAGGTTAAGAAGAGGCAGCTAAGTGGTGTGGTGGATAGAGTGCTAGGCTCAGAGTCAGGAATACCTGAGTTTAAATCCAGCCTCAGAAACTTCCCAGCTGTGTGACCTTGGGCAAGTCACTTAACCTATGTTTGCCTATGGATTAGGCAGAGAATTGTGGTAGGGAGAAGACTCGAAATAATGTAAGTGTGAGGTCCTAAACTAAGGCAGTAAGTATGTGACTAGAGAGAAATGATAATTCATAATAGATGATGTGGTGGTAGAAATGGTAAGATCTGGCAACTGTTTGGACATGTGGGGTGAGGCAGAATGAAGACTGTAGGATTAAACTGAAGTTATGAACCTTGGAGATTAGAAGGTTGGAAGTAACCTCACTGGTGCTGAGGAAGTTTGAGAGGGTTTGGATGAAAAGATAACAAATTCTGTTTGGGACATATTGAGCATGAATTGCCTACCAGATAATCCAGTTTGAAATGTTCATCAGGCCCTTGGTGACGAGGGAGGCCTGCAGCTCAGGAGAAAGACTAGGCCTGGATCTGTAGGTCTTTGAGTCGTCCGATTAAAGATAATCACTAAACCCATTGAAGCTGATGAAGTCCCTAAGAAAGGCTTAGGAAAGAAAAAAAGCGCACCCAGGACAGAGCTTTGGGGTATGCCCAGAGTTAGTGGGTGTGACATGGATGCAGCAAAGGAAACCTGGAAGGAGTGGTCAGAGAGGCAAGAGAACCAGGAAGGAGGTGTGTCATGAAAACCTTGAGAGGAGAGACTACACAAGCTGCACTGAGTTCAGAAGGAATAAAGCTTGGTTCCCCGAAAGACCCAGCTCCCTTGGCTTCTGTTGTGAACAGTACAATAGACATCTCTGTCTTGTGTAGTCTGTTCATTTATCTGCCTGGAGTTTGTGGCAGAACTAGATGTGATTGGACTTTGGTGAAGGGTTTCATTGTTTCTTAAAGTTCTGTCTTTCTAGATATTAAAAGAAATATAAATAGCTGCTATCCCTTAAGCATTAGGGCTGCACAGAAGAGAGACTGAACAAAAGAGATGTAAGGAATGATAAACATTTTTCATGTGGGTTATTTAGAGAAAGGAATGCAAAAATTCTTTAATTCAAGTAAAAATCACATTTGTTTTTAAGAAGCCAAATTGACTGGTTATTGTACAATATTAATGAAAGTGGGAATTTTTGGAGAGAAACATAAAGCTTGCTAACATCTAGGTTTTAACTGATAATTAAAATATAAACATTCAGCATAGATGAAAAAATATCATTTTCAAAAGACTTGAATAAAAAGAGTTACAGTTTTGTGCATGACATTAATGAATGGAGAAAATAAAGAAGGAAGGAAATAAGCACTTATTAAGCACCAACTTTGTGCCAGACACTGATAGACTCTTTTTCCAAATAAGTCATTTGATCTTTACAACTACCAGAGAGGTAGGTGCCACTCTTAACGCCATCTTACATTTGAGGAAACTGAGGCAAAACAGTAAATGTCAGGTCTACCTGGCTCTTAGGGAAGGGAAGGGAGGGAAAGGAAAAGAAAAAAGAAAAAAAGAGAAGGGAAGAAAAACGAAGGAGCAACAATTCTGAGGTAGGTGTTATCAACATTTCCATTTTACAGTTGAGGAAACTGAAGCAAACAAAGGTTAAGTGACTTGCCCAAGGTCACACAACTGGTAAGTGTCTGAAGATGGATTTGAACTCAGGACTAGCTCCCTCTTAGAGGGTAGGACTGGGCAGATGAGAAAGCTGATATGCCTTTCTGCTATGGGGAGAAGGAAAATGAATTCCACTTGCCCTGAAATTTTAACTATTATGGCAAAAATTTATATTTCATAATCCTAGGAATCATCAAATGTAAATATAAGTAGGGAGAAAAGTATTCACCTTGAAATATTCCTTTATCATATAAAGACCCACAGTAACAAGATGGAGGTGCAAGCCATTTGGCGGGTCATGAACGGGTCCGCGCCAAACATGTTCAGATCTGGCAAGGGTCCCACGTCCGGGGCCCGGGAGCAGGCACTGGCCATCAGCCGAGACTACCTCTCTCAACCCCGCCTCACATACAAAACAGTATCAGGAGTCAACGGTCCTTTGTTAATCTTAGATCAAGTTAAGTTTCCCAAATATGCTGAGATTGTCCTCTTGACCTTACCTGATGGTACAAAGAGAAATGGTCAGGTTTTAGAAGTTAGTGGTAGCAAAGCAGTAGTTCAGGTTTTTGAAGGAACTTCAGGTATAGAAGACAGCCTGTGAGTTTACGGGACATATTCTTTGAACACCAGTGTCTGAAGATATGCTTGGTCGAGTTTTCAATGGTTCTGGGAAACCTATTGATAGAGGCCCAGTTGTCCTAGCTGAAGACTTTCTTGACATCATGGGACAGCCAATCAACCCTCAATGTCGAATCTACCCTGAGGAAATGATTCAGACTGGCATTTCAGCAATAGATGGCATGAACAGCATTGCTAAGGGGCAGAAAATTCCCATCTTTTCTGCTGCTGGCTTACCCTATAATGAGATCACAGCTCAGATCTGTCATCAGGTTGTTTTGGTGAAAAAATCCAAAGATGTGGTGGACTATAGTGAAGAAAATTTTGTGATTGTATTTGCTGCTATGGGTGTAAACATGGAAACTGCTCGATTCTTCAAATCAGACTTTGAAGAAAATGGCTCAATGGATAATGTCTGTCTCTTTTTGAACTTGGCCAATGACCCAACCATTGAGCGTGTCATCTCTCCTCATCTGGCTCTGACAACAGCAGAATTCCTGGCCTATCAGTGTGAAAAGCATGTACTAGTCATTTTAATAGATATGAATTCTTATGCTGAAGCTCTTCGAGAGGTTTCAGCAGCCCGAGAAGAAGTCCCTGGTCATCGTGGCTTCCCAGGTTATATGTATACAGACTTAGCCACAATATATGAATGAGCTGGTTGTGTGGATGGCAGGAATGGCTCAGTTACTCATATCCCCATCCTTCCCATGCCCAATGATGATATCACTCATCCCATCCCTGACCTGACTGGATATATTACTGAAGGACAAATCTATGTGGACAGGCAGCTGCATAACAGACAGATTTACTCACCTATTAATGTGTTGCCCTCCTTGTCCCGGTTAATGAAGTCTACTATTGGAGAGGGTATGACCAGAAAAGGTCATGCAGATGTATCTAACCAGCTGTATGCATGTTATGCTATTGGTAAGGATGTACAAGCCATGAAAGCAGTTGTTGGAGAAGAAGCTCTCACCTCAGATGATCTCCTTTATCTGGAATTTTTGCAGAAGTTTGAAAGGAACTTTACTGCTCAGGGTCCTTATGAAAACTGCACTGTCTTTGAAACTTTTGACATTGGTTGGCAGCTCCTTCGAATCTTCCCCAAAGAAATGTTGAAGAGAATCCCTCAAAACACCTTGGAGCTAATTTTACCCTCAAGATTCTTCAATAAAGCACTAGCTTCTTTAAAAAAAAAAAAAGACCCACAATAAATGACTTTAAAACATGTGAGCAGAGATTTATAATTCTTTCTACTGCTTTGAAACATAATTCTGATCAAGTTGGTAGGGACTAGACCAGTGATTTCTCTGATATAGGGACCTCCTAGACAAGAAAACTCTCTCTACCAATGCAGGTCAACACCTCCACAACATATATTCTTAGTGGCCTAGGACAGCTAGTGCTTCAGTGACTTGTCTAGAGTCACACAAATTGTATTGGATTGGAGCCCAGATCTTCCTTCCCCTGAGACCATGTGTCTAACCATTGCCTTGGTAAGGTAAGCTGTGCAACAAGCTGTACCCTACAGGTATTTATGAAGAGCTGCTTTTATGTTTTCCATACATCCTTCAGGGCTGTTCTCATTCTTTGCAGTACAGACCCCATGCCTCCCTAAAATAGGGAATCCACAGGATCATAGATTGAGAGCTGGAAAGAACCCTGGATTTGGAGTCACAGGACCTGGGTTCAAATGTTTTTTCTTTCATTGCCTAGATAACCCTGGGCAAGTCATGTAACCTCTCTAGGCTTCAATTTCCTTATCTGTATAAAGAAGGAGTTGTACTATATCACCTTTAAATTATCTTTCAGCCCTAAACCTATGATCCCAGGAGTCCAAGTCCCTTGGTTTTTTTGTTTGTTTTTGCTTTTTAGAGTGGGGAGGGCAAGATAATTGAAGTTAAATGACTTGCCCAGGGTCACATGGCTAGTAAGTGTTAAATGTCTGAGGTCACATTTGAACTCAGGTCCTCCTGACTCCAGACTCTATTCACTGTACCACCTAGCTGCCCCTCCTTTGGTTTTTTTACACTCAGTAGAAGAATAAGATCAGCTGGTCATTATAGGTTTGGCTTTGTAAAATGATTGCAGATAGAATCATCATGTTCATCTCCAGCTTTCAACATTTCTAGTCCAAGTGTCGTCAATTCACCCAGAGGGTAATTAGTCTATGAAAGATGACTTCATTTTAACATAACACAAGGATAGCTGGAAGAGACCTCAGAGTCTACCTAACTCAACCCATTCATTTTACCAATGAGGAAACTGAGGCCCAGAGGTTAAGTGACACACGTAATAAGTATCAGAAATGGAATTCGAACTCAAGACTCCAGAGGCTGTCTTCTTTCCATTTTTCTACACTGCCTGCTTCAGAACTGACTTGTAAATCAGATAGCCAGTATGCTCTTTTATAGTGGGAGCTATACACAGACTCAGAAGTGAGATCATTCCCCAGCTTGGCGGGGCAAGTTTTCTCATTATATGTAATTACATTACATATAATATGTGTATATATAATATATATTATATTACATATAATATAATTATGTGTAATTATATTACAGCTTAATAGATTATTTTATGAGCATTGAATTAAGGCAAACAAAATTAGTTGTTAACAAGGGGGAGTTGGGGCAGATAGGTGGTACCAGATAGAGCACCAGACCTGGAGTCAGGAGGACTTGAGTTAAAATCCGACCTTAGACACTTACCTAGCTATGTGATCCTTGGCAAGTCACTTATCCCCTGCTAAAAAAAAAAAGTAAGGGAGAGTTATTTAGAGCAGTCCCATGAATTGTCTGTCTCCATTCTAGGGATGTCTGTCTGTTTCTATGTTAAGGACCTAGATTTGGAACACCCTCTCCTTGTGCAGAAAATATTGAAATTCTTAATCCTTGTCTTTTATATTTTTTAGATTCCAGGCAAGTCAACCCTTTTGAATATATTTTCACATGATATCATGATCTGTCTTTATTTCAACATATATTTATAACATTTTAGAATCCACAAGTTTCTGGGTGATTTTTTTTCACTAATTACCATTTAGGTTGGCATTATGACAAACATCCTATTTATAGATAGGGAGATACCTTGATCTTATCAGTAAGCTAGCTCCAACTCCCGGAATAAGATGGGTTACTGTGTGCTGAGAAAACTTCTTATAGACAGTAACTCCCATCCAATGGTTAGTTTTGGGCTCTGGGGCCATAATTTCCTTACACTCTTACTAAGCTGTAGGGTGAAGTCTTTGGGGATCTATGTAGCCCATGACACATACATTGTGTATGTGAATGAATTTTTAGTGGTATGCATCAGAGAGGTGAGAAATGATCTAGACTATAAACCAGAGATTTGATTTGGGTTAGTATTGGATACAGAGTTAAGGGAACTTTGGTTTAAGGCAGAGAGGTTCTCAAATTGGCATGTTTTAGAAGGTTTATCATGGTTTTAAAGTTTGATAGTCTTAAGGAGGTCTCTGTGGATTCAAAACAAAACAAAACTTGGCAATTAGAGTAGCTGATGTTTTACTCCATTAGATCAGATATTTCCAATTTCAGGAAAAATCATATGGCATCCCTAAACCCTACTTTCTCTTTGCAAGTTGACTTCCTTACTTCCATTAACCTAACCTGTAAAACAGGCAACTAGGTGGCAAAGCAGAAAGAGTGCTGGGCCTGGAGTCTGGAGGACTTATCTTTAGGTGTTCCAATCTGGCCCTAGCTGTGTGATCCTGGGCAAGTCATTTAACCCTGTTTGCCTTAGTTCCCTCATCTGTAAAATGATCTGGAGAAGGAAATGGAAAACTACTCCAGTATCTTTGCCAAGAAAACCCCAAATGAGATCATGAAGAATCTGAAATGACTAAACAACAACAATAAAACTTGTGAAAACTTATTTTCAGATTTTAGCTACTCAAAATTCTCCTTTGAATAATACATAACAGTGAAACTACCCAGGCAGGACTAACTTTGAGACCTGCCACTGAGCATGATTCTGCCTCCTCTAAATGAATTTTGTTTGTATTTAAAATTTAACTGATCTGTGTTCTAGTTTTGACTACTTATGCCAATTCTTTATTTCTAATTAAATGTTTTTCTTTTGGGTAAAAACATGAATATAAAATATGAAAGAGGGTAGTCAACACTGAATACCTATAGCTAAGGTTTTTGAGTAGTTAAATAGAGAAAGGCTGTGAGTGAGAGGAGTGGAACATTTTGGACTTAGAATCCAGAGACCAGTATTGAAATCAGCTTTCTTCCATTTTATAGGCAAAACCCTCAACTTCTCTGGGTCTTCATTTCCTCCTTTGAAAATGAAATGAGGATTTGGACTAGATGGTCTCTGAGAGTTCTTCTGTTTCTAGATATATGATCCTAAGATCCTTCCACTTCTAAGTTTTAGGGTCATTATGAACAACACCTTAGTTTTCTTATCTATAAAATGGTCAGAATGACACTTGTACAGTTGTTTCTAACTCTTTGTGATCCCATTTGGGGTTTTCTTAGCAAAGACATTGGACTGGTCTTCCATTTTCTTCTCCAGCTCATTTTACAGATGAGGAAACTGAGGCTGGATTTGAACTCAGGTCTTCTTGACTCTAGGAGCCCTACCTACTGTACCACCTAGCTGCCCAATACTTGTAATGTCTACCTTTAAAGGGTTATAGTGAGGAAAGCACTTTTTGTGCTTTGTGGATTTGAAAGTGCTGTACTAATGTGAATTATTAAAGATTAGAATATATGTGTGTGTTATATGTGTGAATATGTTCATACATACATACACACACAAATACACAAGTATATCCACTGCAAAAAGCCTCCCATTGGGAGGAACTGTGTACTTGACTGGTTTCCTTCTAGTTCGTTTATTCTGGTACTGTGACTATTAGTGCAACCCCAAATTTGGGAAAATGGAATCCAACAAAGGATATTCCTGCTTATTAAACCTTATTAGAAGTTGACTTTTTCTTCCTAAAATCTGGGTTGTTCTGGAAAATCTGGTCCATGTGGTCATTATGATAGCAGCACCCTGAAGCGGACCTTTCTGACTTTCGTCACTGCCTTTTTGTAGCTAGACTTGTTGCTATCTTTGCTTTTGAGCCTTTTTGTTCAACTATGAAAGTAAAGGAACTAGATCTGAGGCCAGATTCCTGTAGGAAGTATTTTTTTTCTACATATCTCACATCTATAGCCAGTGCTCGGTGAATAGAAGTGATTATTACAAGAAAAATCTCTTTGGTTATTCAGTTTTTTAATCTTTGTTATTATTTAAGTGGTTGTTTTATGTCCTAACTAGGAGCTGAGCATCTAAGGAACAAGAATATAATCATGGGATTTTCTTTTAAATTGTGCCAACAGACCTAGAGTATTGTATCGCCTATCATCAGCTAGCTGTGTGTTCTGACCCTCCCAGAACTCAATTTTCTCATCTCATCTATAACACAAGGCAACTAGAGTAGGTCACAAAAGTTTCTTATTTCAAAAATTATCTGGAAGAGCGTGGAGCTTAAAGAACGTGAACGATGTCCAGTGAATTTGTACCATAGTCAAAGTCACTGTAATAGTAAGGTGGTGGTGAGCCAAAATGAGTATTAATTTCACTACATTTCTCCCTATGTGATATTGGGTGCATTGCTGATTTAGTGAATGTGGCCATTTTTAAAATGCATGGCCACTCCCCCAGACTGTGGGACCAACAAGTGTGATCATGGTCCCCAGGCTGCCATTTTGCTTCTTTGTTCCTCCCCCCAACTTTGTCCCTCCCCTCAACTAATGAGAGCTTGTGCTTATAAGTGTGGACCCATGAGTCAACAACAACAGCTCCTTAGATGTCTAGTCATTTCAGTTGTGTCTGACTCTCAATACTCCAGTATCTTTGAGTTTATATATATCATATATATATACACTATATATTAGTATTATATATATATATACATATATATATATATAACAAATTAAAGGCTTTAATTGTTTGATACTGATGACTAGAGGGTGGGACCCTTTGGAATGAATTGCTGATTGTGTAGTAGTACTAAATGTCACAATCTTTCTAATATTTTATTTATCTCATATCTAATATGATATTATATATCGTATTATCTCATATCACATATACTGTATATATATATATATATATTTATATACATATATCATAGTCCAAATACTGACCTCAAATACTCCAGTATCTTTGCCCCAAGTGGGGTCACAAAGATTTAGACCCAACTCAACAACAACTTTAGCAAATGGATTTGGAGTCAGGAAGAGCTCAGACCCTTACTGGTTGTGTGATGTTGAGGAGTTTACTTAACCTCTCTTGGCCTCAGTTTTCTTATCTGTAAAAGGGGGCCTACCTCACAGTGTTGTTTCGAGGATCAAATGAAATACCATGTCCAGCCTTTTGCAAATGTTAAAGTCAGCTATATTTCATTCTCCAACCAAACCAAACTATCCATAATATATTGCTCTGACCTGCTATTCTGCCATCCCTGTGTCCTTGATCATCTTCCTGGAATAGACTTTCCTTCTCTGCCATCCTCATTTCTGTCCATTGAAGTCTTTCCTTTCTTCAAGTCCAAACTCAGGTAACACTTCAAAGACTCACACATTTGGGGCTGTAGGCATCATCTCTGTACAATCCTCCCTTTATACAGATGGGGAAACTGAGACCACAAAGTTCAATAACTTGCCTAAGGCCCAAAAGGGTAAAAAACGTTCTGCCATTAACTACACGTATGACCTTAGGTAAATGATTCCAATTTTATGAACCTCAGTTTCTTTATATATAAAATAGACATAATAATACTTGCACTTTCAGCATTGCCGTGAGTCCAATGGGCTATTCATTATGGTCCATCTTTGCTACCTAGTGCCTTTTATTTCTTTGTTTTGGAGGCAATCAGGGTTAAGTGATTTGCCCAGGGTCACATAGTTACTAAGTGTCTGAGGCTCAATTTGAACTCAGGTTCTCCCTACTCCAGGGCTAGTGCCTTTAGTGTCTTTTCAATTGATTATTTTCAATCTATTTGCCATGATGTAGGGAAGTTTTACACATAAAACATTTTCTGTTGATCTATTAAAGGATTTAGTGTAGAAGAAAAAGTGCCAGGCCTGGAGTCAGGAAGACTCATCTTCCTGAGTTCAAATTCAGTCTCAGATACTCATTAGCTGTGTGACCCTGAGTAAGTCACTTAACCTTGTTTGCCTCAGTTCCTCATCTGCAAATTGAACTGGAGAAGAAAATGGTAAGCCACTTCAGTATATATATTTTTTTGCTTTTATGAGCGGGGGAAGGTAGGGCAATTGGGGTTAAGTGACTTGCCCAAGGTCACACGGCTAGTTTTTTGTGTTAAGTATCTGAGGCTGTATTTGAACTCAGGTCCTCCTGAATCCAGGGTTGGTGCTCTATTCACTGTGCCACCTAGCCATCCCCACTTCAGTATCTTTGCCAAGAAAAACCCAAATGGGGTCATGGAGAGTTGGATATGACTGAAATAACTGAGCAAATTAAAGGGTTTAATTGTATGATACTGATGAGTAGAGAATGGGACCCTTTGGAATGAATTGCTGATTGTGTAGTAGTACTAAACGTTACAATCTTTCTAGTATTTTATTTATCTCATCTATTTTCTTTTTTTCCTGTTTTATATTAATACCATAGATTTACACGAAAGGTTGTCAAAGCTAATAGCAGAAGCATCTTTATCACCTCATGCTCCCTTCTCCAAATGCCCAAAGAAGAATTTAATTCTTGGCATTTCCTTTGTTGTTCTTCTAGAACAGGTAGAACTGAAGATCAAGCCATGACTAGGTAGGGACAGGGAGGATTGCTACTCAGGAATGAGGTAATAATGAGAGGAGCCTTAGGAAGAGAGCCATGAGTGGTTTGGAAAAAGGCACACTGTCAGAATTGAAGGAAAAGGACATGCTGCTAAGGATGTGCTCAACAACATTTTTTAGAACTATAGCTCCAGTTTAGAACCATCTTGGAATGTCTTTTTTGTTGGTGGTGGTAGTGTTCGGTTGTTTCAGTCACATCTGACTCTTCATGACCCCATTGGGATTTTCTTGGCACAGATACTGGAGGGGTTTTCCACTTACTTCTCCAGATCATTTTACAGATGAGGAAACCGAGGCAAGCAGAGTTAAGTGACTTGCCCAAGATCACACAGCTAGTAAGTTTTTGAGGCTGGATTTGAAACTTAGGAAGAGATGTCTTCCTGACTTCAGGACCAGTGCTCTATCCACTATGCCAGAATTTCCTATGGAAGCCCAATTGAGGGGACATTGACCGCCACAATTACTGTTAGGATAACATTAGGGGGGTGGCTAGGTGGCTCAGTGAATAGAGCACTCGCCCTGGAGTCAGGAGGACCTGAGTTCAAAATCAGCCTCAGACACTTAACACAAAAAAACTAGCCATATGACCTTGGGCAAATCACTTAACTCCAATTGCCCTACCTTCTCCCTCCAAAAAAAAAAAAAAAAAAAAGGACAACATTAGGATTAACAGATCTAAGGACCAGGTATGATCCTATGCTGCCCTGGGGTGTTTGGGTGGTGGGTGATCCAGTGTATTTACAATTCTGATGTCATTAATGTTATAAGGCAGTAACCTACTTCTATACTGGCAGAAAGAAAGCCAAATGGTAAAAGGCAAACTCTTCATTATTTAAATCATGTCATTTTGTTGTCTAGTCTTTTAAAGCAAGAAATGATTATCTGAGATATGAATTTGCTTCAGGAAAACATTTCTTCATGACAAAGGAACTGAGTCAGTGTTTTTCATCATCATCCCGCTGCCTATCTTGGGAATTTGCTATCTTGCTTGATGTTTCTGCAGTAATGTGTATTGATTTGTCTTCTTGGCCCAAGTATTATTTCCTTTTTTATAGATGTGTGACTAATAGATCTTGTTTGTTGTTTGGGAAACAGAAAAATGTCGTAAATCACTAGCTCTTTCATGTTTTAATATTTTTGCTGTTGCTTTTGTTTTTGCTTTTCCACTGGTACTGATGAGAGGCATGGCAGAAAAGTTATTAGGGAGCTTGTGGAGTCAGGAAAACCTGGATTCAAGTCTTTTGACACATACTGACTGTGTGACCCTGCACAAGTCACTTAACTGCTCTCTGTCCTCAAGCAACTCTCCAATAATATAGGTTGCAAAGCAGGCACCAATCTGCATTGAGAGAGCGAAATTACTATCTGGAAATTTCCCTCTACCAGTGAACACAGTCTCAGTAAAAAAAAGCAAAAGACATTATGTTATGGACTAACTAGAGAGAGCATAAAAATAAGGCAGATGGAATTTACTTGTGTGAAATTTGATTTGTCATTCATAACTTTAAAATTTTGTTGTTTAGTCATTTCTTTCACATTTGACTTTGTGACCCCATTTGGGTTTTTCTTGGCAGAGATACTGGAGTGTTTGCCATGTCCTTCTCCAGCTCTTTTTAGAGATGAGGAAACTGAAGCAAACAGGGTTAAGTGACTTGCCCAGGGTCACACAGCTAGTAAGTGTCTGAGGCCACATTGGAACCCAGTAAGATAAGTCTTCCTGACTCCAGGCTAGCTGCCCTAAAATATATTTAATATACTTATAGAGTTTCACAGGGTCATAGAGTTAGAGCTAGATGAGGCCTGAGAGATTATTTAGATAACATAGCACCCTTGTTTTACAGATGGGGAAACTACGGCCCAGAGAAGCTAATTTATTTGCCCATGGTCATATAGATAATGAGGAATCAGAATTCAAACCCAGGCTCTTTGATTCCAAATCCAATGCTTTTACTACCGAACCTTGCTACTTCCAATTTCATTCTACTTAACATCTAGCAAAATAGCAAAAACACATGGTCCTTTGGGGGTATCTGCTTTAACAAAAGTGACCCTTTTCTATTTCTGGTTAATTCATTGTATTCCTAGAGTTCTTAGCACCTGCTGCCCCCCTTTCTAGCATTTTGTGATCAAGACTGAAGAAATAAATGGAGATTTTTCTTGACCAAGGGGAGATTTATATTTTTGTTCCATTCAGAATTGCTCACATAGAGAACTGTTAGTGGTGAGTCTTTATATATATTGTTAGGTTGGTCCTTAGAAAGTTGGCCTGGAGGGGGTGGCTAGGTGGCGCAGTGAATAGAGCACCAGCCCTGGAGTTAGGAGGACCTGAGTTCAAATCTGACCTCAGACACTTAACGCGAAAACTAGCTGTGTGACCTTGGGCAAGTCAACCCCAATTGCCCTCCAAAAAGCAAAAAAAAAAAAAAGTTGGCCTGGTAGCAAAACCATAGTCTTTCCAACCATGATACAGAAGGTCCAAGAACTTGTACTCATACAGCTTCTGGAAACCTAGGATCACCTATATATATACATATATTGCTTTTTGGAGGGGGGGAAGGCAGGGCAATTGGGGTTAAGTGACTTGCCCAAGGTCACATGGCTAGTAAGTATTAAGAGACCACATTTGAACTCAGGTCCTCTTGACTCGAGAGCCAGTGCTCTATTACCCAATATTTTTAATTTAAATATTTTTCCAGTAATGCAACATGGATACAAATTATGAAATACAATAGATCTCAGAAGAGTTAAAGGTATGGATCACCCATAGTACAATAGTAAACATAAGACTATAGCTTGTTATCAATAATAAACTCAACCTGCAGAAGTAGCACAAGAGATATCAGGAAGGAGGGTGACTGATTATATGGCAACAGAGAGAGAGTTCACCTAAAACAGTAGCATTACCCAGGTAATGTCAAATGACCATTGTTATAAAGGCCCCACAACATGTTTGGTCCCTGCTGTCCAGGGGATGGAAGGATGGATGAATGAAAGGTATATGGACAATAATTGCAAAGAATGAAAAGTCATGGATTGATTGTGACATGCACTGTTGGAGGGCCGATCAACATCAATGAGAATGCTGATCCATCCTCAGATATTCTTAGCATCACTTTAGATCAGGGAAACAGATCTTTGATAGTCTCTGATACAACTACTTTTTTTTTGTAGGAAACAGGTATAGAAAAGGTTTTTGATATCTAAAGCTAATTTAGTGAGGGACCAGATTAGAATAAAGGTGTTTTGATTTATAAATAAGTGGGTGGCTTTTTCTACCTTTTCTACTCCCTCCCTGCCCCGCTTCCCTTTCTGTCAAGTAAGAGCTCAGGGAAAGTTTGAAACTAATGTAGACTATTAGCCCAAGCAAAACTGTTAAATTCAAATATAGTCATCCTTTTAAATACATAAACCTGACTTTTTTTTTTCAGATGCCACCTTATGGTGGCAAAAGTGGTGGTAAAAGTAGAGGAAAGAAAATGCAAACCAGTGTATTTTGCTGTTTACTTTAGGGGGAGCCCAAAGTAAATTAGCTCAAGTTTTAAAAAAAATGAATTTCATTTTTTAAAAATTATCAGAACAAGTTATAGCCTATGAAATTCTGGCTATATTTTATACTACCTTTTTCCCTTCTGTTCTGAATGAGACCAGGATAGAAGAGCCTTGCTATTCTTCTAAACAGGATGATAATAGGCTAGATAATATACTCAGTATAGTGTAGTGAATAGAGGAATGGATTTCTAGTTATAGAACCTGGGTTCAAGTCTGAACCCATCATCTACGTATTGCTTTTGTGATGATAAACAAGTCACTGCATCCAGCTCAGTCTTCGACCTTCTGGAAGGGTTCACTACCTCTTCCCTTGTGACCTTCTAACACAGGCAACATCACCACACCTAGAACCTCCTCTTGAAATGGAAACACAAGATAAATAAAGAAATGGTCAAAGACATTTTGCTGCCCACATTAAAATAGCCGAAGTCACCAGGCATGGATGAACTGGATCCTAGAGTACTGAAAGTACTAACAGATAGAATTGGTGAAATATTATTAACGTCTTCAAACATCAATTTCTTCAAGGCAGGAGTTGGATACATGACTTCAAAGGTCCCTTCAGATCAAAGCCTATGATTTATGATATTTGAAAGCTCTGGGAGAATAGAAGTTTCGTAGGATTGGAGAAGGGAAAATAATGTCTCAGTTTTCTTTCTTTTTTTCAAATGCTTTATTAACTTCTGGTTTACATCATTCATTTCCACCAGATTTTAAGTTACAAATTTTCTCCCCATTTTTCCCCTACCTACCACCCCAAAATAGCCATCCCACAGGATATCCCCTACTCCAATCTGCTCTCTCCCATATCTTCTCGCATACCCCCTTCGACTTTTCCAGTAGGGCATAGTGGATCTCTATGCCCCAGTGCCTGTATATCTTATTTCCCAATTATAAGTAAAATAGTATTAATAATAGTATTTATATATTTTTAAACATTTGATTTTAAAACATTGAATTCCAGATTCATTCCCTTCCTCCCTTGTCACCCACCCTTAGTGGGAAGATAATCAATTCAGTATAGGTTGTACATGTGTAGCTATGCAAAACATTACCATGGTAGATATATTGTAAAAGACTGACAATATTTCCCTCTCTCCTATCCCACCTCCCACTTGTTCTATTCTCTACTTTGATCCTGTTCCTTTTCAAAAGTGGGTGCTTCCAATTTCCCTCCCCCCCAGCCTGCCCTCCCTTCCATCATCCCCTCCCCCCCATTCTCCTGTAGGGTGAGATACCCTATTTAGTGTGTATGTCATTCCCTCCCTGAGCCAAATTCAACGAGAATAAGTTTTTGCCTTTTTGCCTTCCTGTTCTTCCCCTCCATTGTAACCATTTTCCCTCACTTCTTCTCTATGACATAGTTTACCCCATAATGTCTCTCCCCATCTCCTCTCATTATATTCCTCTCTCACCTCTTAATTTCACCTTTTAAGTATCATCCCTTCCTATTAAATTGATCCTGTGCCCTCTATCTATGAATACCTGTAAACATATATATACATATTCATATATGTATTCATATGCCCATATACCCTCCTATATAGACATATGTGTATATATATATATATATTTCTATTCCCTTCAACTATTTTCATACTGAGAAAAGTTTCATCAGTTACAATTATTGTTCTTCCATGTACAAATGTAAATAGTTCAACTTTGATAAGTTCCTTATGATTTCTTTTCCCTCTTTGCCTTCTCAAGCTTCTCTTGCTTCTTGTGTCTGAATGTCACATTTTCTATTCAACTCTGGTTTTTTCATAAAGAATGCTTGAAAGTCCTCTATTCCACTGAATGACCATATTTACCCCTGAAACATGATACTCAGTTTTGCTGGGTCAGTGATTCTTAGTTTTAATCCCAGCTCCTTTGTCCTCCAGAATATCATATTCCAAGCCCCTCAGTGTAGAAGCTGCCAGATCCTGGGTTATCCTGATTGTGTTTCCACAATACTCAAATTGTTTCTTTCTGGCTGCTTGTAATATTCTCTCCTTGATTGGGAATTTCATAACCTGGCTATAATATTCCTAGGAGTTTTCTTTTTGGGATCTTTTTCAGGAGGTGATCGGTGGATTCTTTAAACCTCTATTTTGCCCTCTGGTTCTAAAACATCAGGGCAGTTTTGCTTGAGAATTTCTTGGAGGATGATTTCTAGGTTCTTTCTTTGATCATGGCTTTCAGGTAGTCCAATAATTTTTAAATTCTCTCTCCTGGATCTATTTTCCAGGTCAGTGGTTTTTCCCATGAGATATTTTACATTGCCTTCTATTCTTTCATTTGTTTGGATCTGTTTAATAGCATCTTAATTTCTCATAAAGTCACTGCTTCCATTTGCTCCAATCTAGTTCTGAAGGAATGAGTCTCTTCAGTGAGCTTTTGAGTATCTGGCAAATTTGTCTTTTTAAGGAATTCTCCTCATTGGCTTTTTGAGCCACTTTTGCCATTTGATTTAGTCAATTTTTAAAGGTGTTATTTTCTTCAGTCAGGTTGTTGACTCTCATTTCATAATTTTCTTGCATTGTTCTCATTTCTTTTCCCAATTTTCCCTCCACTTCTCTTATTTGCTTCTTAACGTCTTCTATGACCTGTAACCAGCTCGTATTTTCCTTTGAAGCTTTTGGTGCAGGAGTTCTGACTTCACTGTCTTCCTCCTGTTCCATGCTTTGATCCTTTTTGTCACCAAAATAAGAGTGTAGAGTTGGGGTACTCCTTTTATTTTGCTTCCTTTGCCTGCTCATGTCACCACTCTGGGCTTTTTGCCACAGTAGGACCCTGCCACCAGACAGGGGAGCTTCGTCCCAAATGCTGGGGTTTTCTCAGCTGCTGAAGGTATTATTTGGGTGCCCTCTCTGAAGCCTCCACATGCTCTGGCAAGCTTGTTGCACACCCCAGAACCTCTACCCTAGACTGCAATCCAGATCCAAGCAGGTTAAACCAAGAGTGATTACCCCCTCAGACTGGTCACTTGGTCCCTCTACACTCTGCAGGCCAGGAGCTGAAGCTGCCATGTGGCAGCGGCTGCACAGCCCCAGCTCTTCAGCATCTTCTTACCCCAAGGGCAAAAGCCAAGGCACTCCCAACTACTGGATCCCAAAGTCCACACTGCACTGACCTATCATTTGTCCTTTGCATCTGTGTTGATAATTCTGGAAACCTGTTACAACTGCTGGTGATCTGAAGTCCCTTCAGCCGGCTGGTCAGGCCCACCCTGGGGCCAAAACCTTGGTGTGGGGCTGGGCTCGGCTCCCAGAGTGCCGGGCCCAGCTCCCAGAGCGCTGGGCTAGGCCGATTCCTGCTAGCCTGCTGGGCTGTCCTCAGTAGGAGGTTAGCTTCTTTGTGTTGTTTTGTGGGTTCTGTAGCTCCAAAGTTTGTTCAGAGTCCTCTTTTATATGAATTGGAGGTGGTGGGCTGATGTCTCAATTTTCAAAAAAAAAAAAAAGGAAGAAAGTGAAATCTGCTAAGTCTAGATTAGTGAACATGACTTTTATTCTTTAGAAATTTTTAAAACATATTATTACAAAGATGGTTTGTGAGAATTTTGAAGGGAAGCAGTGATCACTAAAAGTTTGCCAAACAAGTCAATGCAGATTAAATTAATTTCTTTTTATGACAGAATAATTGGATTGGTTAATTAGGGAATGCCATAGACAGTCTTAGATTTCAGCAATTCCTTTGACAAAATCTTTCATGCTATTCTTGTGGACGAGATAAAGATATGGGCTAAATGACAGCAGAGTCAGTTGGATCTGGAACTGGTTAATAATTAACTCCAGTTGCATCCTGTTGCCTCCAGGAGTAAATACAAAAGGTTCTGTTTAGCATTCAAAGCCTTCCATAACCTAGGTTTCTCTTACTGTTCCAGTATTCTTGCATACCTTACTCTCCAACACATACTCTTCCTTCCAGTGAACCTGCCCTCATTCCTGTTCCATGAACAAGACACTCCATGTCTAAGCTCCAGGCACTCTCCCCCATGTCCACTTAGGGAAGGACTTCCCTGGGTGTGGGGTCATTCAAGTACCACCTAAAATTCCATCTTCTACAGGAAACCTTCCCCAATCCCTCTTAATTTCAGTGCCTTCCCTTTCTTAATGATTTCCTCTTTATCCTCCTTTGTTTTTTAGATATTTGTTTGTATGTTGTCTCTCCTCCCCATTAGATTATAAGCTCCTTGAGGGTTGGAACTATCTTTTTCTTCTTTTTGTCTCCCTGGGGCTTAGCACAGTACCTGACACTTAATAATATTAATAGTAGTAAGCACTTTTTTTAAGTTTTAAAATTTATTTTAAACAGCTACAAAATAAGGGGAAAATTGTGATGTACACAGCAGAACATGAGAGGGTACGACAGGATGCAATAAATTTCCTTTTTTTTTTTTTTTGCAGGGGGGAAAGCAGGGCAATTGGGGTTAGGTGACTTGCCGAAGGTCACATGGTTAATAAGTGTTAAGTGTCTGAGGCAGAATTTGAACTCACGTCCTGCTGATTCCAGGGCTGGTACCCTATTCACTGAACCACGTAGCTGTCCCAATAAATTTCCATTTCAAGGGGACCTATAAATAAATATTGCATATTGTTTTCAAAGCTACCCAGATTTTCTTTGTTTCCTTATAGGTTTTCTTTTGTTCTCTGCTGTGCACTTTTTACTTTATTTTTTCCTCTCCCTTCCCCACCCTAAAGAAATCACAATTAAGTGCAGATATATACATATATGTTATATACACACACAAATAACACACATACACATATATGTATATACATGCATGCATATAAACATACAAATATATACACTCATACACATGAGTAAGACCATGCTATGTTTATTTCCTCCTATCATCTGTTTCTCTGAAAGTGGATAGCATCATAGGGTCAGCTAGGTGGCATAGTGAATAGAGCACTGGCCCTGGAGTCAGGAGGACCTGAGTTCAAATCCAGCCTCACACACTTAACATTTACTAGTCATGTGACCTTGGGCAAGTGACTTAACCCCAATTGCCCTGCCCTCCTCCCTCCAAAAGGCAAAAGAAAAAAGAAAGTGGACAACATCTTCTTTCATAAGTCTAAGTCTTTCCATTTCTTTGTAAATTAACCGTCATCATTTTCTACACCACAGCAATATTCCAACCTAATCACATTCTGTCTGACAGATTGTCTATTAAAGTTTTTCCCCCCAATTTTCTGCATTTCTTTTACTCTTGGATGCTTAGTATGGTGCCTGGGGCACTGTGGTCAGTCAGCACTAAATAAAACATCCTTAGCTGAAAAAACTGACAGAGGAACACCGGACTTATTAGGAGTGATAAAATTTTAACAGTGTCTCATAATTATACAGTAATTTCAGATTTGCCAAGGATTTTACATATGCAATCTCATTTGAACTTCACAACAGCACTATGAGGTAATAGATAAGAAAACTGAGGCTGTAAAAGGATTAAGTGACTTCTCCATGTTCTCAAAGCTAGTCAGCACAAGAAAAGAGATCCCAAGTCTAGTTATTGCCAGATTCCGTGGATTATACTTTCCCACTTTATCCAAACCTACCCAGTACTCTCTTCTGTATCCCCTAAAATGTGAAGCTTTGAACTGGCCTTCTAAACTATATATCCTAACAAAGGTTCTTCCAATATTAAAGACAATGGAAGAATTTGCCTAGCTAGGAAGTATCGACCATGTCTGAATCCAGGTCTCCTGCCTTCAAGTGTGGCATTCATTCTCTTATACTACATTGCTTCCATATGCTTTTGTATGAACAACAAATTTTGGAGCAGCTCAGTGGCACAGTGGATAGAGTGCTAGGCCTGAAGTCAGGAAGACTCATCTTTCTGAGTTCAAATGTGACCTCAGACATTTAATAGCGGTGTGACCTTGGGCAAGTCACTTAACCTTGTTCTTAACCTCATCTGTCAAATGAGCTGGAGAAGGAAATAGCAAATTTCTCCAGTATCTTTGCCAAGAAAACCCTAAACGGGGTCATGAAGAGTAGGACATGATTGAACAACTACTGAACCACCACAGCAATTTGCATGCTGGTCAAAAAGAGGAGTAACTATGATGTATAGAAAGAGCTCTTGCTAGAAATTAGGAGACCTTAATTTGGGGTCTATTAATTAGCTCAGTAACATTGGGCAATCTCCAGGCCTTTGTTTTCTCATCAGTCAAATGAAGAGATCATCTATTCGATAAGTATTTATTAAGTGTACTTGCAGAGCAAGCACTAAGATAGGCTGGGGGTGATTTAAACTTTAGAAAAGGTATCGTTGCCCTCAGAAATACTTAGATTATTATCCAAACCCACGAGTATAATATACATGATCATATAAGCATGTTAAAGAGCCCCCAAACAACAATAACAAAACACAGTTCTTTGTGAAGTCTGAAAGGGAAGGATGTTATTGCCAGAGGGGATCTAGGAAGATTTCATGGAGAAGGCAAATAGCATTGAGTTGAGCTTTGAAAGATGGGTAAGAATTTAGCAGTTAAGAAGAAGGAAAGGAAGAAATTGGAAGCAGTAAAAGATGTGGAGACAGATAAGTCCAGGGAAGTTTTTGGAGAGAGGTATGGAGAGGAGAAATAGGGGATAAGGATTCAGAAGAGTGGCATAATGTGGAGAACCTTGCATTTTAGGCAAAAGAATTCCAATTTAACATGGTAGGGAATAGGAAGCCACTGGAGATTTTTCAAGAGAAATATGACCCTTTTCAGTTTACTTTTATGTTGTCTTCCCCTATTAGACTATGAGCTCCTTGAGAGCACTGTTTTGTATATAGTATGCAATTAATAAATATTTGCTGAATTTCATCGAACTTAATAGCTATATGACTGGATAAATCACAACTGCTCCAAGACTCAGTTTCTCTGAGTGCTAATAGTATCTATGAGGCTTCACCAGTTGTGCGGACTAGATAGGGATTTACAATAAAGAGCTTTACAAAGGTGGCTAGGTGGCACAGTGAAAAGAGCACCGGCCTTGGAGTCAGGAAGACCTGGGTTCAAATCTGACCTCAGACACAACACAGAAACTATTTGTGTCACCTTGGGCAAGTCACTTAACCCCAATTGCCCTATCCTCCCCACTCCAAAAAGCAATAAATAAATAAATAAATAAATAAATAAATAAATAAATAAATAAATAAATAAATAAA
>NW_027185903.1:22889011-22900967 GCF_028583685.1 Petaurus breviceps papuanus | reverse complement strand
AAATAAATAAATAAATAAATAAATAAATAAATAAATAAATAAATAAACGTTTTATTAAATCAGTTGTTATATCATCTTATTTTTTTAAAGATTATTTTTTAGTTCTCATCATTCACCTTTTTAAATTATGAAATTTATTTATTTTTAGTTTTCAACATTCATTTCCACAAGATTTTGAGTTCCAAATTTTCTCCCTGTCTCTTCCCTCCTCTCACCCCAAGATGGCATGTAATTTGATATAGGCTCTACATATGTATTGATATTAAATCAGTGTCAACATTCCCTTTTATAAGATTTTGAGTTCTAAATTTCCCCCCTCCCCTAATTAGCTCCCCAAGACAGCATGCAATTTGATATAGGCTATACATGTATAATCATATTAAACATGTTTCCACATTAGTTATATTGTGAAAGAACATCTTCTTTTTGTTTTCAACCTTTTTTAGAAATCAAATATCTTCCTAATGAGATACTAGGGCAATAACTAATTGTTGTTACTTGTGTCCAACCATTCGTGATCCCATTTGGCACTTGCTTTTTTTTTGTATTTCCCAGTGCCTAGCACATTTTTGTTGTTCTTGTTAAGTTGTTTTTCAGTTGTGTCCAACACTCCATAACCCCATTTGAGGTTTCCCTGTCAAAGATACCGGAGAGCTTTGCCATTTCCTTCTCCAGTTCATTTTACAGATGAAGAAACTGAAGCAAACAGGGTTAAGTGACTTGTCCAGGGTCACACAGCTAGTAAGTGTCTGAGACCAGATTGGAACTCTGGAAGATGAGTCTTTCTGAATCCCAATCCAGTGCTCTATCCACTGTGTTACCTAGCTGCCTACCTAGCACATAAGAGGTACTTAATAAATGTTTATTTACCATGGGACTTCAGTGAAGTTTTCACTTTAAATGAAGCATGAGATCTTTAAGCACACAAGAAGCTTGGAGGACATGTAAAACTTGCTAGTAGGATTCCTCCATTATGTTTAAAGTTATAATGTTCAGATCAATTACTGTATAAAAGGTAATCCATTGAGTTTGTCTGGGATTCAAGGTTTCTACAGTGTAGGGGATCTGCATAGATAAATCCATAATAGTGAATAATAAATACAAAGCCTGTTTTAATTTGACTTTTGAGTATGATAGTTTCTTAATTATGGAAAACCAGGATAGAATATATGAAATTAATATTTCTCTTCTCATTTATGTTTATTTAAACTACTCTTAAAATTAAATGACCTTCTTTGAACACACCACCCAATGGGCAGTGGGAGAAGGAACTTAAAAGTTCCTTGGGTAAACAGGAAAAATGGCAATCCATGTTTTAAAATTCGCTGCAGACAATAATTCCCACCTGACTGAGATTTGACTGTGTTTTTGTTTTTTATCTGATGTTCTTTTTACACAGCTCTTTTTATAACAGTTTCTTGTCTATCAGTCCTTAAGTTCCCGATCCAATTTTTTTAATGTATGAAAATTTTACGTCTACACAACTCCTTTGTACCCATATTTTTCAGTATCTATCTGCCCTTGACTCAAAAATGTGTGTTCCCTAAGCTTAAGTTGCATCTTGCATGTTCTTCTGAATCATCAGAGAAGTCTTTCTTAACAATGATACTATCTCTTGCTCCCGCCCTTCCTCCCCCAGACACAATTATATCTAGATGAATTGTAATAACACTCTCATTTCCCCATATGTTATTCTTCCAGCTTATTTCCTGTATTGCTTGGTTGTGTGTGAGTAATTTATGTTATATAAGACACAGAGAGGCTAGTTAGACTCTACTGGCTTGCTCTGTCCTGTGTAAGGTTTTGTTTAAGAAGAACATATATTTTAAGAGTTATGGGATGTGTTGATTGAGAGATGTCCAACTGGTATCTAGACCTGTATGATAACCAATTTAAATATGAAAATAAACACAACAAGGATTTAGAGAAATATATACCTGCCACATATCTCTTAAACAAACCTTTCATTGTAAAATATGTTTTGATATGCAGGAAATGTGATCTCTCCTTTCTTCAAAGTACAGCTCCATAGCTAAATAGCCCAATAATCCTTTATATATAAATGACATAAATAACCCTTTTTTGACCTCCACTCTGTCCCTTACATATTATTGTCACTCTATAATTATTGAAATTACTTTGTATACACATTCTATTTGCTTTCTTGAATATTTGTTACAATCCCCCACAGTAAAATGTAAACTGGTTAAGGGCAGGAATCATTTCTTTTTTTGTCTTTAATAATTTCAATATCTAATACACAAGGCCTTGAGCATAGTAGGTAATTAATAAATACACCTTGAATTTCATTGAACTTAATAGCATTTTACAGATGAGGAAACTGAAGTAAACAGAGGTTAAGCAACCTGCCCAGGGTCACACAACTAGTAAAAGTCTGAGGTTGGATTTGAACTTACATTTTCCTGACTTCAGGCAAGGAAGTGATGCAGTTTGGGATGCTGGAAACTCAAAATGTAAGGGTACAGGGCAAGTCTGCCTAGAAAGAATTCAAGCATTCAAGCCTTCTTTCAGTCAAGGTATCAAGGTTTATTGTAATGCCAATAGGAGTGGGCTAAATTCTAAGTGAATCTGCAGCTTGATGGGGGTGAGAATAATGTTTTTATACAAAAAAAGACTGTGAGAAGATTTGGATGGAATTAAGGAATGGTAAATAGCCTGGGTGGCCCAGGTGCAACAATTAAAGGAGTTAAGTTGTTGGAGAACCTCAGTGAAAGGACTTATTGACTATTGACCAGGTGTGCTGGACTGGGCCAGATGACTGGTGAGATGCCAGGGACTGAGTTGTGTGGGAAAATTCAGGGACTGGGCTGCTGAAATGTATGGGAAAGCTCTGGGTCCAGGTGCCATTACCCTATCAGAAAGATAAAAGGTTACAAGAAAGATCAGTCTTAAAACAGCAACCTTGGTTCCAGGAGGCACAGATACAAAGTGCATAATGAATAATTAAAATCACTTTAACAGCTAAAATTCTTCTTAAAGTAGAAGACCAAAGAAGCTGGCCAGATTCAGTAAGGCATGCTTTGAATTGAGTGCCTATGAGGGGAACTCAGGTTTGCAAATTACTTATGTGTATCTTATCTTGGTAGCCTGGAAGCTCATAAAGGGCAAAGATGGGTTTTCATCTTGTGCAAGGAGATTCAGGAGATTCAATCCTGTGCCTGCCCAAGTGCTTATTGATTTGAAAAGAAATTCTTAACTGATGATTGTAATGGTTCAGAAAGCAGATGGCCAAAAAATTTTATGTTTCTTATGGTTTGCTTCTAACTCCATGTCTGGACTTTGGTAATACAATAATCCCTTCTACATCATGACTTTCCCCATCATGGTTTTTATCGAGGGCTGGAATAAGAAATTAAATGGGAATTTTGAGGGAGTTCTGCAGAAGCTGCTGACAATATGTGAAGGCTAGCAAATGACAGAAGAAGTTTAGAAACTCAGAAATACATGTATTTGTATTGTATTTTGTATGATATCAATTATATAAATAATTTTATCAATTCAGACTTCTCTGTTATGAAGGGAGGGCCAAAAAATTTTACATGTATTTTCCAGATTGCAGGGGCGCCTTGCCGCTAACTGTAGTCGTGCTTCCTGTCAAGTCTGGCACAATGAACAATTTTTCTTCTTAACTTGACAGAGTTAAGTTTGTTTGATTTTGACCAGTTGATACTTTAGCCTAGAATAATAAGTATTCCCTGACCCTGCTTTCCAGCTCTTACTGACTATTGTCTGTTCAGGTTGTCCTTTGGTATTTCCTTTGCTTGTCCTAATTTAGCCCCTCATTTGGGACATTTCTAAGCATTGTTTTTGCCAGGTATTCAAAGTTGAAAATATACTGGATGGAAGTTGGGAAACCTGGTATGAGTCATAACTCTGACATAAAGAGATAGTAACAACTCACATTTTATAGAGCTTTCACATGTGCCCAAGGATCCCAAGAGGCCTGTATTATAGGTAATACAATCCCTCTTTCACAAATAAGGAAACTGAGTCAGAGAGGCTAATTGGCCTGGGTCATGGATTTGAAATTGTGGTCTGTCTTAGAGTCCAGGGCTTGTTCTTTTTCTCCTATGTTGCTTCTCAACCACTTGGCATTTCATGAGGTACATGGGTTCTCCAGGCTTCAATTTCTCCAAGGTTGAACAAGATACCTTCAAAGTTCTCCTAGCTCTAAAACTGAGTGAGAGTATAAGTGTGGAAAGGTGCTCTAGTGAAAAGATTCGGAATCAGAGAGCTCGAGTTTTAATACCGTGGTAGATGTTGCTGAGTACTTTTGTAACCTCAGGTAATTCCCGTCACCTCTCTTTTCCCCCCACTGCTTTCTTTGTAAATAGAAGAGGTTGGACTAATTTAATTTGCCTCTGAGGTCACTTCCAACTCTGAATCTCTGATCTTGCTACTTCAGTGCTGCTGCTGATTTGACTCCCTTGGGATCTTTTCTTACCTTGAGATGGTTAATATAGTTGAGAGGTGCTTTTGATAAAGTTCATCTGGAAGTTGACCAGGATGAATTTTCTTTGAGTGACTCAATGGATAGAGTGCTGGGCTAGAAGTCAGGAATTCTCATCTTCCCAAGTTCAACTCTTACCTCTGTCACTTACTAGCTGTGTGACCCTAGGCAAGTCATTTAACCCTGTTTCCTTCACTCTCCTCATCTGTAAAATGAGTTGGAGAAGGAAATGGCAAACCACTCCAGTATCTCTGCCAAGAAAACCCCAAATGGGGTCACAGAATCAGAAGCTGCTAGAAACAACTGAACAACAAAGAAAATAAAAGTTCCTGGGGATGGCTAGGTGGTGCAGTGAATAGAGCACTGGCCCTGGAGTCAGGAGGACCTGAGTTCAAATCCAGCTTCAGACACAAAAACTAGCCATGTGACCTTAGGCAAGTCACTTAATCCCAATTGCCCTCCCCCCAAAAAAAAGAAAAGAAAAGAAAAGTTCCTGAAAAGTATCATGTAGAACAAGATAGTTTATGTTGAACTCTATCTTCCTGTTAGCTCTTAATATAAAGAGATATATTTTTTAAGAGCACAAAATCTGCACCTGAGATCAATAAACTAGACTACTCCTCAGTACCATGCATGTTACACTGTTGGTTAGGATGGCAAGGATGGCTGTATTGATGGTAGTTCTCTGTCTTCTGCTAATGTCTGTGGCATTCTGTAGTGGAAAGGGAACTTTAGGATCCAGACATCTGGTCTGTAGTCTCAGCCCTAAAGCTTAATGGCTGTTGTGACCTTGGGCAAGTCACTTAAGATATATGAGCCTCAGTTTCCTTATCTGCAAAATAGAGATGCTTGTACTCATATTGCCTATCCTCACAGGGTTATTGTGAAGAAAGTCCTATATAAACTTTAAAGAAATAGAGGAGGGAGTAGTTTTACTGTTATTTGTCCTCCAGAGGCATCAGGAACCAAGGTTAACTTGTCCCTATTCATAAACTGTAGTTGCTGGTTATGTTGATGTGACTGAGAAGAGTGGCATCAAGCCCAGCCAATCCAAAGCTCTCTCTTCTCTGCCTGGTGATCGTCATGCTGCTAGACTAGATTTAAAATTCCCATGGTAATGTCTATAGGCATTGTTAAAAATGTGTTTTTATTATTTGAAAACCAGGACAGAGGAAGAAGTGAGAGATTCTTGTTCTGTTCTTTTAATAGATTAGCATTAATTAATGTTGCTTTCTTTGCCTGAAGATCACTGATTACTTTAATAGATTAGCTTGTCAACCTGGTTCAGGAAGTTATAGCAAGTTTAGAAGTAATTAAGCCCTCCTCCCCTTTTAATTAACTATTTTAACCAGAGTTTGCACATTCCATGGTCAACTAATTTGACTCTTTTGAAGGGTTCTCCAGCTACTGGATATCAAAATGAAGTGACTTACATTGATTTTTCACGGAAATTCTCCTCTTGCACTCTTTTCTGACCAGTGTAGGCCTCAGATCCAAAATCTTTAGAATTCATAAAGACCTTTTTTTCTTATACATCGAAATATTTATAGACAGTAAGTATATTTGTAGCAGCAACTTTTTTGTCATAGCAAAGGACTGGAAATAATGTTTATTCCCATTACTTGGGGGATGACTAAACAAATGATGTAAATGAATAAAGTAGATAACTACTGTGTAATATAATATAATATAAAGAATTCAGAGAAGCATGGGATGACTTATATGAATTGAGACAGTGAAGTAATCATAAACCAGGTCAACAATAGATACAATAACTATAAGATAAAATGCAGAAAAATCTGCTTTTTTGTCCTTTTTGTATTCTTTTGACATGGGATGGGAAAAAAGTAGAGGAGAATATAATAGGAATTGAAGGTGAGCTAAAAAAAATACCAACAATTTTTTAAAAGCAGTGACCTTTCAGTGCAATGATTGTATCCCTTTCACTTATTTGAGTTTCTAGTTTGGAAACAGCAAGAATGCTTTACTTAATATTAATTATTAAAAGGGGGGAGAGGCAACCCACGGTCAATTCAATATATCAATTCAACAACTTGCCCAGAAATGAATAGGAAGCCAGTGCTGACTATATAGCATGGGCATGATGAAGAAGAAAGTTTTTTGGTTTTGTTTTTTGATGAAAGAGACTTGTGAGCATCTTTGATGATCAACCCACTGGCACTTTTTTGAATTAACATAGTTCATATGTTGCAAACTCCACATGGCAAATTTCACATCCAACAACACTTAGGTATCCAGTGTAGATAATGAAAATAATTTTGAAATCATTGAATGCAACATTTAGTAATCTGGGAACTTTTAAGAAAATGAATTTCAAAAGTGTTTGAATTAAATTTCAATTGGATGAGATAATTATTCAATAATAATATATCATATATTTATATTATATATAATAATTAGCGAATTAAAAATTCACTGTAGACAATTTTCATTGTAGATAATATATGTATATATATGTATAATTAAAATAATGCAATTTCAAAGTATCACAAATGGTTGAACCATCAATAGATGTGTCAGTGTTTTGGGAAATGATTACCTCAACATAAAGATAATTACTTCAATGTAATAAAGGCACCATACCTATAATATTTGCCTATTTTAATAATCAGATTGCAGGCTAGTTGACTTATTAGCATTTAGGACTTATTACCAAAGAACACCTTTCCACTTTACAAGTAACCAGGGAAAAGGAAATGCTCATTTTATAAAGAAAGAGAAAAGGTTTTCATTGTGATGATTTTTTAAAGTATCTGAATAAAAAGGAAAATACTTATTTGTATCAGGAGGTTAAAGACTAGAAGAATGTAACATAGGAGAAAGGGAAGAAGGACCATTGAAGTCATGGAGCCACTAGAGATGAGGTTTGTTGTGGGGCAGAAGTTATTGCATGGCACTTGTTAATCTGTAGTTCATCCAATTCAGAATCTTTAGCTTCAGTATAGAACTCCTCAGTGTGTGTGTGTGTGTGTGTGTGTGTGTGTGTGTGTGTGTGTGTGTGTGTGAGCGAGCATGCGCGTATGTCCCTAGGCAGCATTGGGAGAGAAGTTATTGAGTAATGAAAGATCACAAGAAAGAGACAAGTATTGTTGGTGGGTGATTCCTTCTGAGTGGTACCAAAGATAGTGATTTGTCAAGCTAATGATCACAATAAAGAGGCTTCTTTTCTTCACTGGACATATATCCAGGACACGATGGAGGACATCCTAAGATTTGTCAGATTTAATAACTTTATCCCACCTTTGGTGATTCACATGTTTCTCTCTAGGTCAAAACAATGTGATGTAGTGGGAAGAGCTCTACATTTGGAGCTGGAGGACCCAGGTTCAAATCCTGACTCTGTCACATCTCCCTGCATGACTTGGGGCAAATCATTCAACTTCTCTGTGATATGAATGATGGGGACTTTTTAATAAAAGATGAAATAAATCCAACAATAGCTAGTTAGCTAGATAGTTAGTCTGAAGTTTCATAAATATAATTAAAATGGCTTAAAGATGGAGAAGAACTGCCTACATGTATTTACCAAGCTGGAGTCCATAAAGAATAGCTACAGGAAGAAAAGCAGTAGCAATCCACACAGAGATTCGCAGAAAACAAAATTCAGTCATGTCCAGCCTTTTGTGACCCTATGGACCATAGCATGCTGGGCCCTTCTATCTTCCACTATCTCTTGAAATCTGTCCAAATTCATGTTTATTGTTTCCATGACACTATCCATCTCATCCTCTGTCCTCTTTTCCTTTTGTCTTCCATCTTTCTATCTGTCTATCTGTCTATCTATCTATCTATCTATCTATCTATCTATCTATCTATCTATCTATCTATCTATCTATCTAGGTATTATTTATCTATGTAATTCTGAACTTAAGACAGAAAACAAGCATTTCATGACATAGTAGAATAGGAAATAAAAGATGATTGTTCATGAAACTTTAAATTTGTTATGTACAACTTGCTATTTCTCTTAAATATATATTAAAGTTATCTCATAACTTTTTTTAATTTTTTCTTCCTTTCTCCCTACCCTAGAGACAGCTACCATTACAAACAAATACATATATGTATATATTCACACACATACACATGTGTGTGCATGCAAAATCATTCTATACATAATTCTATTTATCAGTTCTTTCTTTGCATGCAGATAGTGTCTTCCTTCATAGGTCCTTTGTGGTTAATTTGTATATTTATAATAGTTAAAATGACTTATTCATTCAAAGTTGTTCATAAAACATTATTTTTTTTTACCATATACAATGTTCTCTTGTCTCTGTTCATTTTACTCTTTACTATTTCTTCCAAGTCTAACCATGTTTTCCCAAGATCATTGAGTTCATCATTTCTTATAGCACAGTAGTATTCCATCATGATCATACGTCATAACTTGTTCAGTCATTACCCAATTGACAGGCATCCCCATAATTTCCAGTTCTTTGCCATCACAAAGAGAGCTGCTATAAATATTTTAGAACATATAGGCTCTTTTCCTTTTTCCCTAATCGTTTTTGGAAACAGACCTAGTAGTGGTATTGCTGGGTCACAGGCAGTTTAATAACTCTTTAATAACATCAGGGTCTTTTCCAATGAGTCTCATCTTCTCATTAACTGGCCAGAGTATTTAAGCCTTCAGCTTTAGTGTTTGATCTTCAGATTTCTGTATACATGTGCACTAGTAGGATAAACTAAAGATCCTAATGTAAGGGAGGAAAAGTTGGGCCCATAACTCTCAATAAATCATCAATAATACTTGGTCATGTGTGTGACCCAAGACTGGAGCATAGTTCTAGAAAAGAAATAGATTATTCCAAAGGAACCCAGCAGTTAAAGGGAGAGGGGGGAAGAGTGGAATGGGATGGTATGTTAAAAAGATCTTCCTCATGTGAGGAAATCTAGGAACCAGAGCAAAGAAAACATGATAGAAATTGTTTGGATAGTGCTTAGTATGAATAGTGGGCTAATATTAACATCACTATAAGAAGGCAAAGCTACTTGATTATTATTTTTGCTTTTTGTTTTCTTTTCCTGATAGAGAACCATCTTTGGACTAGAGAGGACAGGGCAAAAAAAATTATTCATGGGGATTTTTAACTCCAAAATAGTTAGGGAGACTTAAAAGAATACCTAACTTCTATGAAGAATTTGACCCACAAGGCAGTAAATTCCTCTTCACCTGAGCTCTTAAGGCTGCCATGAGTATGTTATAGAGATTCTTATTCCGGTACAGGTTAGACTAGTTGTATGGCTTTGACATCCCTTCCAACTCTGAGCTTCTGTGATTCTGGTTCTGTCTTTTGTTTCACATTGAGACCAAGACAAATAACTTTAGTGCAAGCACAGGAAAAGTTGGCATAAACTTGGTTGTTGGGATTAGATTAAAATAAAATGCCAAACACCAACATTCTAGAAGCTGTTTACAATCCTGAAAGGCATGAAAGCCTGAGACTTTCTTCTGTATAAATTTTGGAGTGAATTAAAAAAAATTGGGTGTAGAAGGAAGCTTTGAGGGTTGGATTTAATCCAGCCCTCTTCCCTGCTGCCTTGCCCAGCCCTCCACCCCCACTATCCCCACAGAAGAAAACAGTGGCATCACCAAAAAGATGGGGCAGACTGGAAGGAGTAGAGGTAAAATTTGAACCTAGGCCCTATGACTCCAGGTCTAGCACTCTTTCAACCCCATCATGTCATGCTGCTTTGTCTTGTGAGAACAACAAAACCATTATAAAATTACCTAGTTCACTATCTGGGAAGGGTTTAAACAGAGTAACAATGGCTAATTTAGTACCAGGCTGATTGTATCATGAACACTCAGTCTAAAAAACACAGAACTCAGTGTAGTCTCCAGTTCCAAACCAAAGGAGGGGATAGTGGTTTTTTTCTACATACAAAATCATTTTCATTTTAAAGGAAATTACAAATTCATAATTATCGGATATATATAATTTTACTGAGGCCAAAAAGCTGCCTTATAACAAAATCCTCAGCAGGATTTATTTATGAGAATTGGAAAGAGGAGGTATGGAGTAAGGTTAATATTTTGATGACAACTATTCTAAGAGAGATGGGTTGAACAGGTTCCATTTTAAAGAAGAATGATGACCGACTTGTTCAGATTTAGCTCAAGAAGTATCTTTTGCCCAAAGCCTTTCCTGTTTCTGGCCCATACCTTACCCTCCACCCCCATCACAAAGGCCTTTCCCCCATCAAGGTTACTTCCACGAAGTAATAAATAGAACATTGGACTTGGGAGTCAGGAAGACCTGAGTTTGAGTCCTGCCTGACAGTCATTAACTTTTTCACCCTAGACAAGCCCTTTCACCTCTCTGTGCCTCATTCATAAAATGAGGATAATAATAGTACCTATTTCATAGAATTATTGTGTGGGTCAAATGAGATAATCTAGCAAAGCACTTTGCAAATCTTTGTGATGCTTAAAAAGTTCAAGAGACATAAGTTCTGGGTAATTCAATCATTGTATTGATAAGGCTAGCACGTTAATAAAAGAGGTCAGTGGTATTCTTGAATGCCAAAGACCCTCACGGTAGTGGGCTCATGACTTATGCCCTTGGAGAGTGGGTGTTCCTGATGGTGGCAATCAACTCTGATTGGTTAATAACTGATAAAAAAAATGAATATTACAGTGAGAGGTGGGCTCATTCTAATGAGAGTCTTGGGGGTGACACCCAAATCTTGGTTGAAGAGATTTACCAATTTCCATATCACCTATCTGACAAAAGAGAGAATCCACATTTTCCCAGACCTATTTGAGTGAACACAATGAGCAGGAATCCACCCATTTGCCTAAACTTAGAATTTCTTTCACTGTCTTTGATTCAATCTTAGCCATCCTGGCTGGGTAAGTCTTTGAGAAAAATTTCCCACACTGGTTGATTTCTGAATGAGGGAGTAGAAAAGGGGAAAAACTTTGGTCCTAATTCAGTAATTAGCTATTAATACAAGAAAGGAAAATCATGTCTCTAACCTTAAAGTGCTACATAAATGCTAGTTATTTATATATGTGTATATTATACACACACTCACACATATACATACACACATATATTTTCCATTACATTTCAATGACTATATTAGTAGAGGGAGTTTCCTAATTTGGAAGTTCTCTATGTCAATGAAAGCATAGGTCCACTAATTATTTTGTCCTTTAGGATATCCTTATATATGTTGTCTCCCTTTTTAGTGTGTGGCTTTATGGAGGGCATTAGAGTCTTTGCCATTAAAGAAACAGTAGGGTCCTCATCAACATATTCCTAAATCTGTGCTAGTATGCTAGTGCTTTCTCTGGAAATTCCCTGTCAATTCTCTCTCTCTCTCTCTCTCTCTCTCTCTCTCTCTCTGATCGGAAGAGCGTCGTGTTTGTTTTTTCTCTCTCTCTCCCTCCCTCTCTCTCTCTTCCCTTCTTTTCTCTCCCCCTCCCTCTTCTCCTCTCTTTTTTTCTCTCTT
>NW_027185903.1:22859632-22888911 GCF_028583685.1 Petaurus breviceps papuanus | reverse complement strand
TCTCTCTCTCTCTCTCTCTCTCTCTCTGTCTCTGTCTCTCTCTCTGTCTCTGTCTCTGTCTCTCTCCTTTCTCCTCTCTCTCTCCCCCTCCTTCTCCCTCTCCTTCTCCCTCTCCCTCCCCCTTTTCCCTCCTTTTCCATGTCTCTCTCTCTCTTTCTTGCCCCCTCCCTCCAGCTAGCTTTATCCATCTATGTCTTTCTATGGACTGAAATTTTAGATATTTTGTAGAGAGTAATCTCATTCAGGGACAAGCTGTATAGCTAGATATGATAAGGCCCTTCCATAGCCTTGTTGTGTCTGTATTTTCATGGGAGTATATGTGTCTGTATACACATATATGCCTATGTACGAATGTATGTATATGCCCACACATATATTCACATAAACATATATATATACACATATGCATATGCATGTATTTACATGTGTATATATGTGTATGTGTGTGTGTTACTATCAGTCCTGATGTCCAGGGGCATGATGCAAAGATGCTGATAAAAAGTCCAAAATTCTCTAGACCCTTCAAAGTTCACAAAGCCCTCCTCCAGTAAAATGATGGGGTTAAAGAGACATAAGGTTTGCTGGACCTAGCTTTCAAGAACTGGTTGTTAAACTTTCAGTGTGAACATTTATACCTCAGAAATCAGCAAATGCTACAAATCAGGGATTGATTTATTGTTCTGTTGACTGTCTAGCCTTAAGAAAGAAATGGAGAAAATGTTAATAATGTGGATTAAACTTAAAATCTATCTTGTGTATACTTACCCCCAGGACAATGCATTATTAAATAGGGCACACCTCTGTCTAGGACCTAGGCCAAGGCCAAACCTGAAGTCTTCCTTTCATCTTCCCCATCCCCTCCCAGCCTTGGTTGCTCCTTAACAGTTTGTTGCAATTCCCTCTCTCCCACTTGCCACTGTTAGAATGCTTCATTCTAAAGCTAAATTCTATGCTTTTATACAAGATCCATAAGAGTGCTGAAATCCCTGAGTCGATTGGAACACAATTCCTGTCTTCCATCATCTCACTTTCGTACAGTAGCTTTCAAAGACTTTTCATACTTAGTCTAAAGTCTCTGATTGAGATTGATTAAATATATTGTCGCTGACTTTAAGTGGGGTAGAATGACATGTTTAGGTAAATATCCATCAACTCCACCTTCACACACAGATATGGAGAGAGACAGAACCTTTCCACACACATCCCCACCCCTACCGCTCTCTGGAGGGAGGGAAGGAGGAAGGGAGACAGAGAGAGAGAGAGAGAGAGACAGAGAGAGAGAGAGAGAGAGAGAGAGAGAGAGAGAGAGAGAGAGAGAAAGGGAGGGAGGGAGAGAGATAGGGAGAATGTGTTTGACATTTGTAGCAGTATTCCTATGTGGTTTAAAATCCTTGTCAGTTTTCCATAGTATCAGATAGGTATCCCTGAGCATTTACCTTTTAATGTTATTCCCAAATTTTTCTAGAGAATAGTTAGATGCTTGTTTTGCTCTGTGATTGTATCAGTGTTGGTACTTCTGCCAATGATGCAGATGGCAACCTGTCCATATCTTCCAATTCAGTGTAAACCTTGAGTCTCTCCTGTCATTAATAATACCTTCACTGTAGTCTACCAAATATGCTGTGAATATGCTGTCTCCCTTGACATTGTTCTTAGATACCAACAGAGGACATGGATTATCTTATGATTCTCACTATGTGATTGGCTTACTGTCCTTTCTAGTCAAACAAGTTTTTAATGACAGTTTTGATATCCCTTTTGTACAACTCTTGACAGGTAATATATGGCAGCCCATTCACAGCCATGTGAGGGTTTTTTGTTTTTGTGTTTTTATAATCCTCAGTTTCAGTTCTTCAGGGCCATGGTAGTATACGACTTAGAGTTGTGAATTATTCCTGGAAGAATATTTCTGTTAAAACATGGGCCTTTGTTTTGTTATGCCAAAAAAAGTGAGAAAAGAGACCCCCGAGAGCAAAATTTGAAAGTTGATTTTATTATCTCTTCGGTACTGTTCAGGGTCAGGCCTAAATCGAACAGTGAATCAGCACTGGCGATGTGCCAGCTTTTAAAGGCTAGTCATTTGGCCAACAGTCAGGGGATGCTAAGCGGAGACTAAAATCAGAGACTGGACAATACACATTTTGAAATTACTGAGCCCGAGAGTTTTCCCTAGGCTGGGCTTCCGTGAAGGAGAGCTGTGGGGAGGGGACAGGGAACCCAGAATAGGGCCATGTGCAACTTTCCTTACTTCTGTGAAGGAGAGCTGGTTGGGGAGGGGACAGGGAACCCAGAATGGGGTCATGTACAATAGTTTCAGGGTGAAGGCCTTCTTAGCTTCTTTTTCATTACTAGGCATAGTTCACTGACTCTGACCATTGTCCAGGATACATATTGATATACCAACTCTGTGGGTTGTGCATCTAACTGCATATTGCAGTTTAGGAAATTAACCCATATTTTCTCCCCTCTAATGCCCTCACCCACCTTCATTCACATAGGTTAAAATCTTCAGGGATTGTGGGTTTCATTTAGGAGGCTCCCCAGTGCTCTGGGACCTGATTCAGTCAGCACATTATTATCTACGAACAGGAGACAGGAGGACATTACGGGGTTCTTAACTTGGTGTCCATGAATTTTCCTTATTTTTTTTTAATATTTTGTAACTATATTTCAATAAAGCTGGTTTCCTCTGTAGTCCTATGTATTTATTTTATCCATTTAAAAACATCATTCTGAGGAGTCCATAGGCTTCACCAGACTGTCAAAGGGGGCCACAGCACAGAAAAATTTAAGAACTCCTGATCTAGAGGAACTGCCTCCGTTAGGCAAACCCTTGAAGAGGTCATAGGTTGCCCTATTTATACCTCTTTTACTATTAATAATCAGAAGGTTCTAGAATAAAGTTATATCCATTGTTCATCTTTCAAGCAATATGAATTTGATACATGTAAGGGGGGGGGACAAATTGTTGGGAGAATAAAGCATACAAACTCGCTCAGCTTTCTAGCATTTATTTTTGGAGATTTCCAGGTAAAAGATTTTTTCACCTTCTCTTAAAATTCTCCTATGAGTCCTTGTCAACAGAAAGTTCTTCCTTATAGTTAGGTCAAGTTACTCATTCTCAGCCTATTTTCATTTGCCCTCGGAGTGATAAGCAATTGCTATCACTATGTTTCTTATAATAGCTTTTCATATAATTAACAATATATTACTGTGGCATCCTGGATCCTTGTTTTCTCCCCACTAGAGAACAATTTGTTTCATCTTTCTTTATGGGTTCTAGCTTCCAGCTTTTCAGTCAACTTTATTTCTCTCTCCAAGTTTCCCACATTTCTTTAGTGCCCTCTAGTATCCCACTGGCAGCAGAAAGAGGTCACTCATCATTATTGCTCTGCTATAGTTTTAAAATAGAACTATGGTCATGTTAAATGATGGGAGATGGATCAAGGAAAATCAAATGTGAACATTTAGAACTAAACTGAGACATTAGGAACTACAGATACCCAAAACCCCTACCTAAATTTTAGATTCTTAGGACATGATAGATCTTGGGAATTAAGATGCGACTTCTGGATTTGGGAATTTGTCAGTGTTATTTCACCTTTTTTAAATATTCCATTTCCAAAGTACACTTTATATAGCAACTATTTATTGAGTGTAGGAAGGTAAGTAGTAAGAGATAAGATTGAAAAGATAGGTTGGCATCAGATGATAAAGCACCTTGGGTGATAAGCTACTAAATTTGAACTTTATCTTGTAAGTTAATGAAGCAATGGAGGTTTGTGAGTCGGAAGAGAATCTGCTCAGATTAATCCGGCCACAATGGGGAGGACAGATAAGAGAAGAAAGAGAATCAGGATGAGGAAGGATATTGTTATATCCTTTTGGGGGTTAATGAGGACCTGAATTAAGATGGGGCCAGTAAAAACAGAGAAAAGGGGAGAGACAGAAGCTAGATTATGGTAGTAGGAATGAAGGAATTTAGCAACAGGTTAATAAAGAAAGAGGAGGCAAAGTTGTCTTGGACGTTTCCAGCATAGGTAACTTGGGAATATGGTAGTGTCATTGACAGAAGTAGAAAGGCCAGGAGGGGTAAGGTTTTCTGGAAAAGAGGATGAATTTAGTTTTGAATATGCTGCTTGAAGTGCTGGTGAGAGATCCAGTCTATTAGAGGTGGTATGGAAGTCAGTGCTATAGATAAGGATTTGGGATGTGAATAGAAGTGAGAGTAGGGGCAGCTAGCTGGTATAAGTGGATAGACCACTGATCCTGGAGTTAGGAGGACCTGAGTTCAAAAGCATCTTCAGACACTTAATAGCTGTGTGACCCTTGGCAAGCCACTTAATCATGAGTGCCTCTCCCCTCCCCCCCAAAAAGGAAGTGAGAATAGAAGCTGTAGGAATGGATAAGAAACCAAGAGAAAGCATGTAAATGAAAAGTCAGAGAACAGAACCCTGGAGAATGATAACTTTTTAAGGGAGTCAAAAGTCAGGAGATAGTGATCAGGGACTTAGGAGGGAGACCTGGAGATCTAGCTTCACAGAAGCCAAAGGGAAACGACTTTCAGGGAGGGGATCAGCCATTTCAAATGCAGCAAAAAACGTCAAATAGCCTGAAAATGAAGGAAAGACTGTGAGACTTAACAACCAGGAGGTTGTTAGGATAGAAGTAAGATGGCAAAAGTTTGAGAAAGAAAGTTATATGTGGGTTATAAGCAATAGTGTGTAGGAGGGAGACAGGTTCTTGAGAATCATTTGTTAAACTTTCATCATGAGTACTTAAACAACCCAGAAATCTGCAAATGCAACAAATCAGGACTTGATTTAGTGTTTTGTTAATTGTCTTGACTTAAGAAATGGTGGAGAAAATATTAATAACTCAGATTAAATCTAAAAGTATGTCATGAGTACATTTGGGGTGGAGGTGCAGAGGGTGGGAAGTCAGTTGTTAAACATTTATTTCCCAGAACATTCCTGGTTGTAAATAAAGGTTACATTTACAACACACCCCTCAAGTTTAGTGGTAAAGAGAAACAGAGGAACATTGTCAAGGGAAGATGATTTTAGGAAAGTGGGAGTTTGAGCATATTTGTTGCCAGAGGGGAGAAGCTAAAGGAGATTTGTTATAGTTGTTTGTCCTCTGTTTTTTGAAGACTACCAATGATATTATAAGGGTTATGCCTTGATTTGCTTATGAATTGGATTTAAGTGAGGCAGAGCTGGGCAAAGCTGTCAGTCTCACTGTTTCCTCCAAAGTCATCCAAGTCTAGTGGTTAGATACAATTCAAGGTGATGGCCTAGGATGCAGTGGATGACCTTGAACTTTCTACATCAAAGTCTTTCCAAGGCCTGAGTTTGTCTCATTCAATGACTAAGGGCTAGAATTGAGACAAATGCTGGTCTAATTTAACATCACAAAAATATCCATCTGGAAGGAGAAGACCCTTCTGCAGATGCTAGAGGGAGAGAATAATTGATAGAACTAGGTCCTATAGGAGGAGATTGGCATGAGATTTTTGTGTTCTTCACAAAAGAAGGAATTAGCCGTGAACTGGAGAAGAGAGATTTCTGTAGGATTGGGAAAGAGACAATGGTTAAATAATAATAATAATAATAATAATAATAGCCAATGTCTACATAGCACTTGAGATTTTCCTAAGCTTACATCTATTGTTATCTGCATTTAGAAGTTAAGTGCCCTGTCCAGGGTTGCATAGCTAGTAAATGTCCAAGGCAAGATTTGAATGCCCAATTCAGTAATCAGTCTACTAAACCATCTAAATAATGAATTTATGGAGTTATTTTGAAGGGAAATTGGAAGAGTTTGCAGTCATTTGAAGACCTGTATACTTAATAGAATAGAAGTCAGTCTTCTATAGAGTTTGGGCAGCTTTGGGTTAGTTTGTTTAGTAGAAAAGGTTTAGAATAGCCTGGGTAGGGGGATTTGATAGGGAGTCTACTGCTAAATAACATCAATAGTCCAGTTAGTAGCATGAATTTGTAGGGGGAGCTATTGACCTATTTTTATTATTTTTCTCCAAATTATAAGTGTAAAAGTTGAGAAAGAGAACAGCAGAATTTTCAACATTTGGAGATTAGAAAAATAAGCAGGATAGAAGGACAAAGAAACCAAAATGTTTTATTGGTGCCTTTTATCATGACTTCACAGTTTTTCTGAGGCCGAAAAATCCTTTCTCCTTTCCCAACTGGGTTGAACTTTCCCTTCTAATAAAGGAAAACCAGCCTCCAATACCCCAATCAGTGGTCTCATCTTGATAACCTTTGTAGTATTCTGCCCTTACCTCTCATCTGTGAGGAGGGAAGTATGTTTCATTATCTGTTTTCCTGGACCATCAATGATTTTTTTCCATTTTTTTAGAGTTTGATTTCTTTTCAATGCTCTGGTGTTTTTTTTAATGTTGTTCTGGCTTACATTATATACATTATATTATATATACGTTATATATAACAGTCTTTGGTTTTGCTCATTTCACTGTCCAGCAGTTTATACAAATCTTCCCATGTTTCTGTGGCTTCCTCATAGCCTTTATTTTTTATTGCCCAATAATATTCCTTTGCATTTATATGCCAGTTTGTTCAATCTTTCTCAATTGCTGCATGCCCATTTTGTTTCCATTTTTTTGAAGTAAAAATCTTTTGGCTTCATTGTCTGGATATGGCTTTAAAGTAAGAGGATCAATTAAAAACGTGGACCATTATTTATAAATCCATATGACTATTTTCCTTCAAAGTAATGACCTTTCTTTGAGGGATGCTCAAAATTGGTCTCTTGGAGCTTTTTGTAATTGCCTTCAGAACCAATTTACAAGACACTCAGAAATCAGTTTCATTATTCTATTATTTAATAGCATTTTGGACCTAAAATGGCATTAACTCAGCTTGATCATCGACTTCCTTCACTAGATTCAGTTCTGAATGACTTGAGACTGATTTAAAAAAATGCATCCATTTTTTAAGGATCAGGATTTGTCACCATTTACAAATATTGAAAAGAATGCACTGGAGGCTACGAAAGAAATTTTGAATGCAACGAATTATATTTTTTTGAGGACTATTGTAAGAATCCTTTAAGTAGTTTTATATTGTCATTCTCTTGTTCTTCCAGTCCTGCTTAACTCATTGTTTGGAACTAATCATCTCGATGTATGACTTTCTTCACGCTATCCCCTGGCTCAAAAGCCTTCGATGACTCAGTTACTAAGTCTCACCCTCTCAGTAGCCAAGTATTTGTCACTGCACAGTATGTGGCCCACCTCATTTGCAGTCCTTATTTCTGAATCCTTCTTTTTTAATTCAGACCACTCCTCAAACCATAGGTAAATTATTTTTCTTCTTGAAACTTAAATTGAGTTGTAAACTAGTAATACCAATAATACCAACCACCTTACAGGGTTTGTTGTGAGGATCAAGTGAAATAATCTATTGAAAACACTTAAAATGTGTTTTATTGATATCCTCTTGTTTTTACAACAGCTTCAATTCCTAATGCTTTCCTCCTTGCTTCTCCCCTCCCCCCCACCTAGTGAATAATCCTTTGTAACAAATAATTTAAAAAGAGAGAGGAAAAGGCAGTTTTGTGAAACTGCCATTGACATGTTAGTCTGACAGAGTCTGACATTATATGAAATGTTTCATACCCATAGCTCCCCACCTTTGCAAAGATGGGAGGGAGGTATAATATTATCTCTTCTTCAGGGTTCAGCTTGCTTTTTAAAATTCACATCATTCAGGGTATTTTTTTCCTTCAAAAATGCTTTAAGTGTTACGAAACACTACCTACATAAATATCATTGTTCATAACAACATTCATCAAATTTTCAGACCAAAGAAACTGTTCTTTGTTCCATGAACTCACCTTGAGCCTTCCTGCCTTTATCTCTATCCAAAATACCCTTCCCTTGCACTTTTTGCTAATCAAATCCTACTTATCTTTTAAGCTTCATCTCAAATGCCAACTCTTCCATGAAGTCTTCAGGCATAGTACAAAAGACTTGAAAGTAAGAGAGGTGGGAGAAAAGACCTTTCTTCTAGCTCAGGGGTTTTTAATCCAGGTTCTAGAGATCCCTAAAAATTCTGTGTATAGATTTCAAAGAGTCTATGAACTTGGATGAGAAAAAAATGGTTTTTTTCCACAGAATTTATTTCTTTTTTTAATCTTCTGAATTTTATTTTATTCATTTAAAAACCTTCTTCTGAGAAGGGGTCCATAGGTTTCACCAGACTGCCACAGGGTCTAAGACACAAAAAACATTAAGAACCCTTCCCCTGGATAAAAGGGATTCCTCCATCCTTTGAACTATCATAGTACTTTCCTTCCAATTCCATTTGGTGTTAAGTTTATTGGTGCCTTCTCAGCCCTGTTCCTGACTTTCTCTGGACTTTAGATATTGCTGGGACCTCCTTACCTTGGAACATCTTGCCATGATTTCACCCTCGAATCTTCCTCTGTAAGACCTGTCTTACCTTTTCCCATTGGTGAGTTCTTCCTGGAGCCCCCAAAAGGGTACACCTTCCTTCATTACTCTCCGGATTCTGACTTTTTGACTTTCTGTAGACTTCAAAATCATTCCCCTGTGTAGTATTTTTCCCTTCCTTTTGTGCGTATTCACCTATTAGAATGTAAGCTACTTGAGGGCAGTGATTGTCTTTCTCTGTGCCTGTATTTATACCCTCATTGCTTAGCATAGTTCCTGGCACATCATAAATGCTTAATAAATCCTTAATTTCTTCCTTCCTCCCTCCCTCTATCAAACTTAAATGGCGGTCATTAAACCATACATAAGGATCTCAGAAAGCTGCATATTAACTTTGTTTTAAAATGTAATATTATCTGTTTTCTTGTATTTTATTTTGCTAACTATTTCCCAATTACATTTAAATCTGGTTTGGGCCACATTTGGGAGTATTATAGGCCATGGCCCATGGGGCATGTGTTTGATACCTCTTCTCTGGGGTCATTGTATTGCTGTTGGCTAAACATGCCCATTTCCTTCAGTTGATGATAGACACATGATATGGACTCAAGGCTCTTCACATCCTGGTTGACTTCCTTTGGGCTTCCCTTTACATATCAGTATCCTTTTGGTGTCCAGAACTGAAAACAGTACTCCAAATGAGGTAAATGTGGGCAGAATATAGTGAGACTCTGCCCTCTCTCTTCCTGGAAGATATGTCTCTATTAGGGTGGCCCAAGATACTATTAACTTTTATGGCTGCAGCAGCACACTGCTGCTTCATTGAGCTTGGAATGCACCAAAACCTTCAGTTCTTTCTTCAGAAGTAGTGATGTCTATCATGCCTCCCATATACTCTACTTGCTATGTTGATTTCTCCCCCAATTGCAAGACTTTCCATTTATTCCTATTGAATTTCTCCTTATTAATTTCAGTGCAATGCTCAGAGAGTCTAGTCTAAACTCTCAAGATCATTTTGGATCCTGACTCTGTTATTAATTGTATTAGCTCTCCCAGACTTGTTTCATCTCTAAAATTGATGAACATATCTTCTATGACTTTATCTATGTCATTGATGAAAATGTTAAGTAGCATGGGGCCAAGCACAAATCCTTGGGATACTCTACTGAACACTTCCTGCCACACTGACACTGGACTATGCACTCTTTTTGTTTTTTAAAGCAATTGGGGTTAAGTAACTTGCTCAAGGTTACACGGCCAGTTATTTTTGTGTGGGTGCCAAGTATCTGAGGCCGGAACCGATCCTGGGTCTCCTGACGCCGGTGTCGGCGCTCTTACTCACTGCGCCACCTGGCCGCCCCAGAACTATGCACTCTTTAAGTCTGACCGGCCAACTCATTCTAAATTCATCTGAATATATCATTATTGCCTAACCCATTTTCTCCATAAGACTATTATGAGATACTTTATCAAAAGCTTGCTAAAATCTAGGTAAACTACATCCACAGCTTTTCCCTCATCTATTAGTTTAGTAATCATGGACAAAAAATGAAATGAGGTTAGTCTGGAATGACCTGTTCTTGATGAAGTCAAACTGACTCTTGTCAGCCCATTTCTTTTCTAGATGTTGACTAACCATCTTTTTAATGATCTGTTCTAGAATTTCCCTAGGACTTGGATGCAGGCTTACTGGTCTATAGTTTTTAGATTCTGTTCTCCCCTTTTTCCTCTACATTTGTGTGTGTGTATTTGTCCTTCATTCTCAAAGTGGATCATGACATCAGGAAGATGATGCTATGACTTGCAAATAAATTGAATTTAAATGAGGGAGCCCTCACTTTCTCTTGCAAAGTTATCTGGATCCAGTGGCCAGATATAGTTCAGGACAACTGGAGATGGCCCAGGATGCCTTGGGAGACCTCGGCCTTTTTAAGCTCTGGTCTTTCTAAGTTCTCACTTTGACTACACTTGGGGTACATGGAATCCCCAGGATACTGTGTACTGAGCTCATTAAATCTTCACATGAACCTTAAGAACTGGAAGTATGGACATGCTCTGGAAGAAATAAGGATATTAGGGTGGAGGCACACTTAGGGAGAGAGAGGATGATTTCCATTTTAGATGTGTTGAGTTTGAGATATGTGAAAAGATGTCCAGTTGGAAGTTGCTGAGGCCAGACTGAAGTGTAGGAGAGAGAGGTGAAGGCTGGGTATATGAATCTAGGCATCATATGCATAAAATGATAACTGAACCCATGGAAATTGATGAGGTCACCGAAAGAGGTGTAGAGAAAGAGAAGAGGATCAGACCAAACCCTGGAAGACACCCATCCTTTAATAGGAGGTTCATTGGGATGATCCATCAAAGAAGTATTCAAATAGCTGGAAGGAGAGTCAGGAAAGAACAATGTTCCAAAATCTGATGGAGGAGAGAGCATTCAGGAAGTGAGGGGAGGCTAACAGTGCAAAAGTCAGAAAAGGTTAAAAAAAAAGATGGGAACTGAGAAAAGACTATTTAGAAATAAAATAAAATAAAAATAAAATAAAAGAATATTTAGTTATTTCTAGATCATTGGTAACCTTGGCAAATGTAGCTTTATTCACCATGGGTGTGGAACCCAGATTGCAAGAGGTTGAGAAATGGGAAGTAAATATGTAGATGTTTTCTCTCCTGGGAATTTGGCTATGAAAGGAAGAAAAAATACAAGACAGAAGTTTGAAAGGATGATAGAGACCCTAAAAGAAATCTTTTTTTTAATGAAATATCTCCCACTTATTTGTTGTGAATCTGAAATTTCAAATTTCAAAATAGTATTTATTTAAAGACCTTTCTGATTTCTAGTATAAGATTTTTTTCTTTCACAATACAAGGCCATTAAAACATTTTGTCTCAGTTGGAATGTCATTATGATACCATAAAGAAAGGAGGGGCCTTGATTTTGAAACACAGGCTTTAGTCTTAAGACCAGGAGGCTATGAGCTAGAATCATATTTAATTTGCTGTTTTGAAGAAATTAAGTTCCCTAGCCCTTCTCTCCCTTCTATATCTTAAATCAGCAAGGAAATTCATATCTAAGTCCCTCCCTACTCCCCCAGACTTCAGTAATTCCCTCTATCTTCTGAACTCTTATCTTCATAAATCTTTTTTTTTTTATTGGATTTTACATCAGAGTAACTATGGCAGAGATAGGGTCAGTTGCTGTTGTCCTGTATCGTTGTTGGAATGGGAGGTGTTTCTGCTGTATTTCTTGAAACAATGTTTCTTTTACAGCTTTTCCATTTGGAACATGAAATTGCAACCATCTTTATTGGAGTAAGCCATGTCTCTGAAATAATGGAAAACTTGACTCATCTGCAACTGCATTGGGTCCAATATAAATGTATTCTGCTAATGCATTAGCCTACAGTTAAAGCTTATTGCTTTCCCAGTTGTCCCTATTAAATTTTTAGCATTTTTGAATATTACATTGCAAGAAGCTTAGACTTATTTGCATTTGTAGATCATAAGAGCTTTTTTGTTGTTTTCTTTTAATGAAGAATCCGTCTTGAAATTCAGTGACTCCTGTGGGAAATGGTCTTCAGTGATCTTACATCAAGGACTGTGCACCTTTATGATGAATGGATCAAAGGTGCCGGTAAGTTACTAAATTTCTTGTATGTTCCATATAGATCTCCCATTCTTTTTTAAAAACAGGGTATTTAACAGTACTTTGTCACATCTAAATGAGTACTTTGTAACCAAAGCTTTTTTTTTTCAAGTTAAAAGAAATGATTAACTTTGTTGCCAGGAAGGAAAGCATGTAGAATTATAAAATTTGAACGAAGCATTCAAGTTGACAGAGGTTAAAATGATTTTCCCAAGGTCACATAGCTAGTTGTCAGGCCTGACTCAGTTTAAAGCTTATATTTTAAGTTAGGATTAAAAAAAAAAAAACTTCCTCCACCACCACACAAAGACTTAATGAATTCAGTATATTGGGGATACTGTCTACCCCAAATGCATAGGGGAAAGGTCATGGTACAGGGAGGTGGGAGAGGCCAGAATGGATATAGTAAGGTGGGGGAAAAGGTCTACCAATAATTGGTTCAAAGCTGGTTTGGAATATAGAAGAGTTGCCTTTTTTTTTTTTTATCATCTCTTCCTTTTAAATTCTCACTTTAGAGAGATAAGCAGGGGTTCTTAACTCAGTCTAAGAACCACCCCCAGGGACTTGGGGAGGCTGTACATAACTCTGAGGGGGTTGGTGAACTTAGCTGGGGCTGGGAGGTGGGAGACAAGGAGGTGGGAGGAAATGTAACATCTTCATTTTCATTAACCCCTAACTAAAACTTAGTATTTCTTTCAATGATTAAAATTCAAATAATTTAATATTGAAAAAATTATTCTGAGAAAAGTGGTTCATAAGTTTCATCAGACTGCCAAAAGCACCCCCCCCCTTCCCCACACACACAAAGACTTTAAGAACATCTGTTTGAGTTTGTTCCTCTATTTGCCCAAGATCGTCTATAGTCTTTTGTTTGGTCCTCACTGTGTTTATTTGCTCACTTTTGAATACATGTCAAAGAAAACAATCAGTTAAAAATATGATAACCTGGGCCCAAGAATGAGGGTCTGGAATCTTGCCTTTTTTTTCTTGACTTGAGTCCTAATTCTGAGTACACACAGCCTTTGGGAAATTTGCTTATGTTAACAGTCTTTTTGACCTGTGATGGAGTGGACGTCATTTCATCCGAAAACTCTATGGCCTAGGAACTACAAAAAAGCCAGAATTTGGCACTAGGTCAGAAATCTGCAAATCCCTTACAGGTCCAAGCACATATTTCAAAGCAAAGCTAATTAAAAGTAACATTTGTCAAGGGCACCTTTGATGATCCCTACATATAAATTGCCTGCTCTCAGTTTAGTATAACTACTGCCAAGTAACATGTAACATGTATTGCTCTGGTCCCACTCTCTAGCCAGGTCTGTCACATTTTGTTTCCCCCTTTCCACCAAGATTTTCCTTTCTTGTCATTGGCTGGAACCAGTAATGGAAACTACCCAATTTTGGGGGCTGAGTAATTAGCACCCTAGTTCCATTTAACCACTTAACAACGAATTAGCTCAGGGGTGGCTAGGTGGCTCAGTGAGTAGAGAGCCGGCCCTGGAGTCAGGAGAACCTGAGTTTGTATCCAGCTTTAGACACTTACACACACACACACACACACACACACATAATAGCCGTGTGACCTTGGGCAAGTTACTTAACCCCAACTGCCCTCCAAAAAAGCAGAACAAAAAACAAAAAACAATGAATTAGCTTGTAGAAAGGAATGTTAGCTTCAGAGATACAGTAAGAATAAACATATCAACACTTCCCCCAACATGTAGGGGTCATTATCTCTTCCTTATACCACCTCCATCTTTGGGGAAGGGAGGGGAATTAGGTTCACAGCTTAGCTCAATTTCTATATGGTGTTAGTCTCACCAAATTTAAGTTCAAAGCTCCACTAGACTAACATCCAGCACCCTTGCTCTTTAGGGCTTTCTTAATGGGCTGTCTGGGCAGCTAGGTCTAGAGTAAGAAAGATTTTAAGACTTCCTGAGTTCAAATCCAGCCTCAGATACTTACTAGCTGGGTGACCCTGGGCAAGTCACTAAACCCTATTTGCCTCAGTTTTCTCCTCTGTAAAATGAACTGGGGAAGGAAATGGCAAACCATTCCCCTATCTTTGCCAAGAAAATCCCAAATGGGGTCATGATTAGTCAGATTTGACTGAAAAACAACTGGACTGGCTAAAACATCTCATCTGGATTGCTAAACTTCTGGATTCCAGTGACTTGAGCTCCCAGGTTAGAGACTTGACTTTCTGAATGTAGAATTGAAAAGGATAGGCAGAAAAGGCCAAAACTTCCTTCCAGTTTCTAGGGCCACATGGCTTAAGTAGGTAGAGGGGAGAGATGGCTCTTAGACCATCCCCTCTTACTGCAATGCAAATACAGAAAATATCCAGACTGCATTTGGTCAGGCAATTTTAAAGACATGGCATTTCTATCTACATAGCCAGGGGGAAAAGGTTGCTCCCTACCACATGGTAAACCAACACAGAATGTCCACACATGCACCAATTCTCCTATTTCCTGCAAGCAAGTACCCACTATCTTCTATGTGGGTGAAGCCATCTTAGGTAATCTGGACTTGCACCAAATGCCCATTACAAATGTAACTAATGAAGAAAAGGTAAGCATTATTCTACTAACCAAGGAGCTAGAGAGAACTATACATTAAATAAATAGCTAGGGAAATGAGAATTTTGTTAATACTTTTAAATTCCATTCTTTGTATTCTTTTGTTATATTAGTGAGTTATTTGAACTCATCCAAAGACACAGCATGGCATAATTGGTAAAGAAATGGAGCCAGGAGTTTTGAGGATCTGGGTTTAAGCTCCACATATGAGAGCTGTGGGATCTTGGGCAAGTCCCTTAAACTGTTAGGGCTGGACCTTAGAGGCAGCGGTGGCCTAGAGGGGCCCCGGGTGATCTCTGACTCTTGCTCTGGCTCCACCGCCTCGGACCGGACGCTGAGCTGGAGGAAGAGTAGGAGATGGAGACAGCGACGGCGGAGGGCGAAGATGGTGGTGGCGGGCGAAGATGGTGGTGGCAGCCCGGGGCCGAGCACACAGGGGCTGAGAACACTACGACCGTGGATGCTCCCTCAAGGCTCCTTGCTGTGGTAAACTTTACACCTGCCGCTATGCCATGATAACAATGAAGATCATTCTCTGGACCGGTTTAAAGTGAAAGAAATTGGGGGTGGCTAGGTGGCACAGTGAATAAAGCACCGGCCCTGGAGTCAGGAGGACCTGAGTTCAAATCCAACGTCAAACACTTAACACACACAAAAACTAGCCCTGTAACCTTGCAAGTCACTTAAGCCCAATTGCCCTCCAAAATGCAAAAATAAAAAAGTGAAAGAAGTACGGCGTGCAGAGTGTGGAAGAGTTCAGAAGGCTCAACAGACTTGTGGAGAAAGTAGCAATGTGTTCGGAGAATATTATTGCGATATATACCATCCCTTTGACAAAGATAAGAAACGGTACCATTGTGAGAAGTGTGAAATTTGTAGGATTGGTCCGAAGGAGGAATTTTTTCACGGTTTGAAATCTAACCTGTGCCTATCCTTGAGTCTCCAAGGGCATCACAAATGCATTGAGAAGGTGTCCAGAAAGAACTGCCCCACAGGTTTAGAGGACATTCATACAGCCCGTGTAGTTGCTCATGTCTTGCCATGTGGGCATCTTCTACACAGAACATGTTACGAAGAAATGTTAAACGAGGGCTACACGTGTGCATTGTGTATGCACTCTGCTCTCAACATGACTCGCTATTGGCGCCAGCTGGATGAAGTAGCGCAGATGCCAGTGCCAACGGAACATCAGAACATGACCGTGGCAATTCTCTGCAATGATTGCAGTGCCCGCTCTGTGGTCCAGTTCCACATATTAGGAATGAAGTGTAAGAGCTGTGAGTCATATATACCGCCCAAGATGGAGGCTGTGGAATTCCTCTGGAGAAGCAGTGATGTCCTCTAGACTGCGGAGAAAGGGCTGCCTCCCAAGACTCACCCTTGTTTCTGAAATAAGAGACATTGCTTAGTATTCTGTTGCTGTACTCTCACAAACATTAGTGTGATGTTTGTGGTCATGTGACAACATAACCCTCCACGGGGACTCGGTGATCAGACTCTCAATAGAATTGTCATTTTTATTATTGTGCAAAAACTGGAGCTGTCCCATTGAGTAGAAATCCCTTCAATGCTACTTAGGACCAAGATGACATTCTGCTTTGAAATTGATGTTCATTAGAATGTATAATTTCATTGCATTTCCTCTTAAGCAAAGCTATGCATCCAGAATCTAGAAATAGCTCTCAATAGAACTATGCTTAGCATTAGAACTTTATCTTAAGGGCTGTATTGTAAGACTAGGGTTTATCTTATTGTCTAAATAAACTTTAGAATTTTATAAAGCAGTCCATTTTGAATGCTATAAATGTGTATTTTAATGTAACATCGAATAAAACCTCTTGGCATAAAAAAAAAAGAGATGGAGGAGGTGTTGAACTGCATTGGTTGAGGGAGGGTCCTCATTCAAAGTTCCCACACACCAACAAAAATAACTTATCTGATCCAAAAAACATGTATAATACACTAGATTAGATGGAAGATGTATGAGACTATTGCTTTTTAAAAAAAATGCTTTTAAACACTTAGTAGAGACTAATTGCCTCCAAACTTCTTTTTTTGTTGTTGTTGTTGCTTATTTCTTTTCTTTCTTCTTTTGGGAGGTAATCAGGGTTAAATGACTTGCCCAGGGTCATACAGCTAAGTTAGTGTCTGAGATTTGATTTGCACTCAGGTCCTCCTAATTCTAAGACCAGTAATCTATCCACTGTGCCACCTAACTGCCCCCCAGCCTCTGAACTTCATGCTGATATTTCATCTTCTCTGTTCCTTAACTTGAGTATCAGTCAAAAGAATAGGATTTGGAATCAAAAGACCTGAATTTGAATCCAATATTGGCCACTTTACTCCCCCTGTGACTTTGGGCAGGTCACTTGACCACTCTAGGCTTCAGTTTCTTCCTCAGTAAAATAAAGGTGTTTGATGTGATAGATGGTCTTGAAGATTCCTTTCAGCTCTTGCCCTGAGAGTCTGTAACCTTACTGTAAGCATGCCATTCCTTTGTTAAGAAAAGAACACTTCTACAATGTGCATTCATGGAAACCAGTTAAGATTTCATATTGTGGGATAGAGAAGTAGGGGGAGAAAAGAAGCCACATGTTTTCTCTGTTCCCACTGTGAGCACACCCAGGATAAAATTATTTGCCTATATTCAATCAAAACTTAAAAGGAATCTGGAAAGAAGAATTTTTTACATAATAAACATGTTCCTTAACTAAACAATACATTTTTAAATTTATGTGTATTTCCCCAATTGCATGTTAAAACAATTTTAAACTTTTTTTTTAAGTTTTGAGTTCCAAATTCTATTTCTCCCTCCTTCCACTCCCAAATCCCTGAGATGGTAAGCAATCAAATATAGGTTGTACATGTACAATCATGTAAAATATTTCCATATTAGCAATTTTGTGTACGAAGATTTGAATAAAGTGAAAAATAGCATGCTTCAGTCTGTATTCAAACAATATCAGTTCTTCTGAAGGCTTCATCATTAGTCCTTTGGGATTGTTTTGGATCATTGTATTGCTGAGAATAGCTAAGTCATTTATAACTCAGCTTTTTTTTTTTTTGTGGTGGCAAAGAATTAAAAATTGAGAGGATGCCCCCTATTGGGAATGGCTGAACAAGTTGTGGTATATGATTGTGATGAAATACTATTCTATAAGAAATGACAAGCATGACAATTTCAGAAAACCCTGAAAGACTTACATGAACTGGTACAAAGTGAAGTGAGCAGAACCAGGGAACAATGTACACAGTAGCTACAATATTGTATGATGATCAATTGTGAATGACTTAGCTATTCTCAGCAATACAGTGATCCAAGATAGTTCCAAAGGACATAGGATGAAAAATACTATCCATCTCCAGAGAAAGACCTGATAAGAGTTTGAATGCAGATTGAAGCATATTATTTTTCACTTTATTAAAAAATTTTTTGTCTGTTTTCTTTTACAACATGACTAATATGGAAATATGTTTTGCATGATTGCACATGTATAACCTACATCAAATTGCTTACTGTCTGGGGGGGGGCAGGAGAGAGGGAGAGAATTGAAACTCATAATTTAAAAAAATGAATGTTTTAAATTGTTTTTATGTGCAATTGGGAAAATATAAAATATTAAAGGAAAAAAACTACTTTCTGCTTTATAGGCAATTAGATTTGAGCTAGAAGGGACCTTTTGAATCATCTAATTCAACCTCATTTTATAAGTCAGAAAACTAAGGCACAGAAGTCTTCTGGTTTCACACAGGTCTTCTGGATTTCTTTTATTAGGAACAGTAACTAGTCACCTTAATTCTGTGACCTTGCTATCATTCTTTAGGAGACAGGTTATCTCAAGGTTAACTATTGAGCTCCTCCTCAGTCATTTCCAACTTTGTCTCAACCAACTTTTATGATCTATTCGAGCTTTCTTAGTCACTCCCAGTTCCCTATAATTGTGACCATTTTGAGAGAGAATTTATGTAAAGTGCTCTATAAGGCCATGCCAAGGTAAGAGATTATTTTTATTCCTAAGTCTCTCCTTGGAATGGTGTTGCTCAAAGGTATTGAATTATGAATCAGTTGCTAGGCTATATTAATTGATATGGCAATAATGGTCTAGCAAGATAGTCCTTCACTTTTAAAAGTAAAGAGAACTTCAAGAAGTAGTGTGAGGGCGGCCAGGTAGCACAGCGAGTAAGAGCACCGGCTCCAGTGTTGGGATGACCTGGGGATCAAACCGTGGGCTCAGACACTTAGCACCCACCCAGAAACATCTGGCTGTGTAATCTTGAGCAAGTTACTTAACCCCAATTGCTTAGGGGCGGCCAGGTGGCTCAGCAAGTAAGAGCACCGGCTCCAGTGTTGGGATGACCTGGATCAAATCTGGGCTCAGATACTCAGCACCACACCCAGAAATAACTGGCCATGTAACCTTGAGCAAGTTACTTAACCCCTGTTGCTTTAAAAAAAAAAAAGTAGTGGGAGATATTAGTGAGGTTTACTAGACTAACTGATGTCAAATTTCTCCTTAATTGGAATTATAATATATGTTATAGAAAAATAAATCTTGGAAAAAAGTATCATTGAGGAGTTACTCTCACTCTATAGTATAGGGAAAACTTAGAGATATTGCAGGTTTGGATACAGACCACCAATAAAATGAATATTGCAATTAAGTCAGTCACATGAAATTTTTGGTTTCGCAGTTCATATGAAAATTGTGTTTACATGGTACTGCAGTTTATTTAGTGTGCAGTTGTATTATGTCTAAAAAACAACATACATAACAATTTTAAAAATACTTTATTGATAAAAAAAATGCTAACCATTATCTGAACCCTCAGTAAGTTGTAATCTTTTTCTTGGCAAAGAGTCTTGCCTCAATGCTGATGGCTGCTGATCGATCAGGGTGGTGAAGGTTGGGGGGAGGGGCCTGGGGCAATTTCTTAAAATAAGACATTAATAAAGTTTGCCACATCAATTGAATCTCCCTTTCACTTGAACACTTAGAGAACATTGTAGGGTTATTAATTCTCTCTATTATCAGTAGAAGTCTCCTTTTCGGTAGAGGTGACAGTGAGTGGAAAAATAACCAAAAGGGTTAAAAGAGATCCTGAGCATAAAGTAATACACAGGTCAAACTCTGTGCAATTCTAGACACTAAAATTTAAGAGGGACATTTAGAACTTGGTAGTCCAAGATGATGAAGAAGTTTAGAAATAGGGCCATTGGAAGAATGGTTGTAGAAAGTGAGAATTTTTAGTTGAAAAAAGAGAAGACTACTAATGTATGAAAAGTAGTATAAGATAAATGGAAAATACATAGTTGTCGAATAAATAAGAGATATTAGATTTGTTGTATAGCCTTCCATTGGATAAACCAAGGATAGAAGATATGAATTCAACTCACCATAGGAGAACTTTTTAACAAAGAGAAGGTTCCCTTTGGTGTAGTATTGAAGAAAAAAAAATTGGTTATTTAAAAAATTATTTTCTACCTTGATCAAAACATTTTTCAGCTTGAAATTTACCTGTGTCAAATTTAAAGGTGGCAGTTATAATTTCATCAGTGTGGGGACTTCCCTGGACAAGTCACAGTCTTTCTGGGCCTCAGTTTCCTTATCTGTGTGAAGACAGTGTGCCACAGTGGAAAGAATGTTGCATTTATAATCAAAGGATCTTATTTGATTCCTAATTCTTTTTTTTACATCTTGTGTGACTACAGTTAAATTACTTAACCTCTGTGGGCTCAGTGTTCTCATCTGTAAAATGAAGGGATTGCACTAAATGATATTCAGAGTCCCTTCTAGGTATCAGGATATGGATGGTATGATCCCATCCCAGATTTGAGCCAAAAGTTGAATAATCACATTGAAAGGTAAGGTTGTAGAAGGGATTCCTGTGTCAAGATTGGACAAGAAGGTGCCTTTCCTTTCCTTTTTTTTTTTTTTTTTTTGGTGAAATGACTTGCCTAGAGTCACACAGCTAGTAAGTGTCAAGTGTCTGAGGCTGCATTTGAGGGCCTCCTGACTCCAGACTCTATTGACTGGCGCCACCTAGCTGCCCCTAAAAGGTGTCTTTCAACTCTGGAAGTGATACTGTGAAGAATGGCCTTGAAGAGTCAAGACTTAAACAAATTTTGAATAACAATCATATTTTTTCAAAGCTCATCAGAAAGTAGAAGTAGAGCTTTCAGTATAAATTTTTTCTTCATGCTATATATGAATATGTCAGGGTTCTATTATGTCATCCCTGTGGGAATTTCCTTTCCTGATCACAAGCCGTGTAAAGTTAATCATTTTAGATAAATACTGGGGTGAGAGAAATTAAAAGATTTTCCCATGGTCACACAAGTTAATAATAGTGGGAGCAGATTCCTGTCCTCTGACTTCAGTCCTTGTTAGCCAGCCCATAGTACCATGCTGCCTTTCTCACCCTTTGTCCTTTTTTGTATGACTATGGAATGATGCTACTTATTACCTGTGATATTACATTATCCAATTTAGATAACCCATTCTACCCACTTGAAAAATATGTCTTCCCCACTAGCTGTCCCTTGACACAACATTCATTGACAACTCTGTTTTTCTTCTAGATCCCAGAGTGGGAGATTGGCCACTCATGTCTTCTCCTCTGCCACAAACCCTTATCCTTGGAGTTTATATCTACTTTGTCACTTCTTTGGGACCAAAGCTCATGGAAAACCGCAAGCCCTTTGACCTTAAGAAATTGATGATTATATACAATTTTTTAATAGTGCTTTTTTCTTTATACATGTGTTATGAAGTAAGTATTTTTAGTCTTTCTAATAGAAGATTTTGTTATTATTAGAGTACAAAATAACATAGAGTACAACACATTGTTGCTTTAATGATTATTATGATTATGAAGAAAAGTGCAGGGACAGATTTTTAGTGAATGAGTTGAGTCTCAGAAGGCCTTGTCAGATGCTTCCCTAAAAATCCTCATGAATTATCTTCAAGACACTAAATCATTTGGAACCATCTCAGTGTAACTCAGCCCAGAGGCAAAGTGAGATATTTGTTAATTTATCAATATTCTGTGATTCTCTAATAGCTTTAAAGTAAAAAATTCTGAATGAAATTTTAGCTTTAAAATATAAGACCTAATTTTTTGTGAAATATTAAAAATGTTTCAGATCACGATCAACCAGCATATTTAGGAAATGGATTGGGGGAAGGGGATCGCTTTATTTTGACAATGGGGAAAAAAAGCTTTCTAATGAGTACATATTTTCCTTATTTTCATTTCCAAAGTGCTTTTTGATATATTCTTCCTCTTGTAGTTACCACATACTAATATTACTATGTGAAACATTTATGAAATGCTTTGAAATCTTAAATCACTCTGTAAAGTCTAGTTATTATCATTATTACAGCATCTTGGTGCTTCTTGTCAGAGGGCACTGGCCTGTTCTATTCTAATGATGTTAAGTGTATATTTATTGAATCACGTCCCAGCATTCTGGTGTTTGCCACTTTTGTTTCCAGTTAAGGTTGCAGTTTCAGTTTTGTGCGCCTGGATTCAGGGCCTGCTTCTTAGAAGACGTATCTAAGGTCAAACTTGGATCAGGAATGAACTGGAGAAGCTCTCCAATAGTAGCTAAAGACCAGTTGGACTCTTCTACTCAATGCTAGCCTGGATTGTTTGTTGTTGTGTATCAAAGTTTTTTGATCTCTTTTAAGAGGACAAGTGAGTGCTATGATGTTCAATCAGTCATTTTCTCAGTTGTGTCCAACTCTTCATGACCCCAGTTGGGATTTCCCTGGCAAAGATACTGGAGTGGTTTGCCATTTCCCTCTCCAGCTCATTTTATAGACAAAGAAACTGGACAGAGTTAAGTGACTTGCCCAGGGTCACACAACTAGTAAGTGTCTGAGGCCAGATTTGAACTCTGGATGATAAACCTTCCTGATTCCCAGCGCACTGTACCACCTAGCTGCCCATGATGTAGTAAGACATAAACAATATAAATATTCTTTGAAAACCTTAAAAGGCTATGTAAGTGTATGGTAGTGTTATATATTGTGAGAAGGCTTTGGTGTATTTTAAATTAATCTGTGTTTCAAGAACTTTTTTTAGCTTTGGTCCTTAAAAATCTACCCTAGTCCTCTGTTAAGCTAACATCAGTTTTTTTCAGTTCTCAGTTATGAAAAATGTTTGTTAAAATAGTGATTATGTAGCACTTCAGTTATGGGAAAAAAATTGTGCTATAATGAATTTCCAAAATGTTTAGTTGTAATGCAATTCTGCCAAAATGAATACATCCAAATGGCAAGTTTTGAAAAATGAAACACAGCAACTATGTATCCTCTGTGTAGTAAATAAATGCTTATTAAATTAAATTGGAAGTGATTTAGTAGAATAATTGTTACTGGACATAAAAAAAATTCTGTTCTCTTCTCATTTCTAATGCTTGCACCACTGACAAGTCTGGTAGGGTGGGAAGAAAAGTGGATTGAAATCAGAGATCTCGAATGTGTATTCTGACCATGCCTCTTACTACATATGTGATCTTGGCCAAGTCATTTAACTTCTTCGGCCTCATTTCTATAATCTGTAAAATGAGGGCATTGGTCAAGATGACCACTAAGGTAGCTTTCAGCTCCAGATCTGTAACTGCCAAGTTTCTTCTTTATAGTGCGTGAGATCTGAGAATGGAATTTATTACATAGGGTACATGGACAGAGACCAGAGAAAGCTCATGGGACAAGTTCATTTGTTGTGATATCAGCAGATGGCTTGTAAGATGCTGGGGCATGGAGGCAGGTTTGTCACACAGTCATTCTGTATAATGATACTTGTAATGGCGGCTAGATGGTACAGCAGATGGAGCCTGGGCCTGGAATCAGGAATACCTGAGTTCAAATTCAGACTCATATACTTACTAGCTTTATGACTGTGGGCAAATCACTTAACCTCTATTTGTCTCCATTTCCTCATCTAAAAAATGGGGTTAATGTCACCTCCAACCTAGGATTGTTGTGAGGATCAAATGAGACGTTCATTAAAAAGTATTTAGCACAGTGCCCAACACATAGTAAAAGTCATATAAATGTTGGATATTATTATTAGTAGTAATATTAATTTTTACCCATATGAGAAAATGGTTGAATTTGACAAATGGCACCTCAGGAGAAATGGTGGCCATCCCTTGCACTACAGCTACTAGTACTTCTGTGACCTCAGTTTCTCCTTTTAAGCAGTAAACAGGCTGAATTCGGCTTGCTCTTCCAGAGTGAATGGGGCCAACTTCATTCTGTATCTTCAGTTTCTTCCAGAGTAAAGTGGGATCTAACCCCAGTCATTTGTATTATTACTCTGGCTTCTTCTATGTGCCTCCCCAAGCTGCTTGTACCAACTAGTCTCACTTCTCTTTATGGAATGTGGACAGATTAGCAAAGAGCAACAATGATGGCCAAAGAGGTGGCTCAATGATGCTAAGCAAGGAGAGGGACAGCAGGAATATGAGCCTTTATATGGTATCTGGGAGCAGTTGAAATGTCTGATTGTGTCAGGGGACGATTTACGCGTGTATGTTCTCCAGGTTTTAACGTTGTGGTACAGAACCAAATTTGCATCAGTTGATTTTGTTTCTTTGCTGTAAGTGCTGTCTACTCAAAAGTTTGAAAGCTTCTTGGATTTAATTTAGCCAAGCCCTTTCCCTTGGCAAGTTAAGTGACTTGCCCAACCCGGCATATGTAGTAAGAGGATAGAAGACACATTCAAGTCCTCTGATTTCAATCCAGTTTTCTTTCCACTCTACCGGGCTGGTTCAGTGTTGCAAGCATTAGAAATGAGAAGAGAAAAGAATTCCCTTTCCTATTAGCCTGCCTTGTATCCAGTTAGCCTAAATGATTGAATTACTCATACATTAGCTTTTTCTTAGAATGAAATGGGTGTTCCCTTTGCCTTGGATGATGTAAGTTATTTCCAATCCTTGGTAAATAGCTATTTTGAAAGACTCATGTGTATGTGAAATGAATATACTCATACATTACTATAGCATTCTTAACTAATCAAAAGGTAGAGATAAGAAGATGATGAAAAGCAATGAGCCCCACCTCAGTGAAAAGGTTGATACCTTTAACAGCTAAGGAGGATGCCTTCTTGGTTGCACAGTACATCAGAGAATTTATTACACAAGGTACAGTGCCATTAGGTTTGCAAGATAAATAGCCTTATCAAGAATGTGGTGCAGATATACTATTGTTGACCCAGGGTCAAATAGAGAATGCAATAAAGGAAAGAAACATTTACTCGAAGAACCAAACTTGACTTAGGATATTATGCCCTCCATATTCTGTGTCTATTCAAAATCTCCTCAAGAGAATTAGTTATTCAGCACACATCAGTGGCCAAGAAAGAGTCCAGGTTGGAATTTAAAAGTTGAAAATTTTGTGTACTCTCTCATATTCAATTTAGTGTTTATTTTCTGTAGAATAAGATAATAATAAGTTCAGAATTTTTGGCCACAGCAACTCATGAATGCAATTGAGTAAGGTATGGGGTCATTATGATGAGCAGTGATGGAGGAAGTGCTCACTTGGTCAAAGTCAGAGGTCCTTAAAGTATGAATTCATGAAAGGTATTTGTTAAATAAATAAGATGTACCAGGTACCATGTTGGGTGCTAGGAATGCAAATAAGAAAGTGATGGTTGGGGCAGCAAGGTAGTGTAAGGTATAAGGAGGTGAGTAAAACAGAGAAATTCTGGAAAGAAAGGAAGGGGCCAGGTGATGAAGAGGCTTAAAGCCAAACAGAAGATATTATGTCTGATCTTAGAGGTGATAGGGAGTCACTGGAGTTTATTGCATGAGGGGCAGGGAGTGATATGGTCACACGTGCTTTAGGAAGATCACTTTGATAGTTGAATGGAGGATGGGCTAGAGTGTGAAGAGACCTGTAGAAGGGAAATAACCAGCAGGCAATAGATTGGATGACTGGGAGGATGATGCAGTCCTCAACAGTAATAGGAAAGTTTGGAAGTGAAGAGGGTTTTGGGGAAAAGATAATGAGTTTAGCTTTGAATATGTCAAGCTTAAGATGTTTACAATCACATGCAATTCAAGGTGTTTAATAGGCAGTTAGAGATACAAGATTGGAGATCAGTAAAAAAAAAAATTAGGGTTAAATAGGTAGATTTGAGAATTATTAGCATAGAGATGAGATCAGATGTGAAATATGAGAGGGAGAGGAGAAGGACCAGGAGAGAGGCTTTTTTTTGAGGTTAACAATGTGGTCTGGATGAAGATCCAGCAAAGGAGAGTGAGGAGTGGTCCAGATAGATAGGAGGAGAACTAGGAAAGAGCAGTGTCGTGGAAACCTAGGGAGAAGAGAATATAAAGAAGAAAAAAGTGATTGACAGTGCTGAAGGCTTCAGAGTTCAAGAAGAATGAGGACTGAGAAAAGATCAAAGAATATGACAATTAAGAGATCTTTAGTAACTTCAGAGAGAGCTGTTTTGGTTGAATGATAAGATCGCAAGTCAGACTGTAGGGGGCCGCTAGGTGGTTCAGTGAATAGAGCACTGGCCCTGGAGTCAGGAGGACCTGTGTTCAAATCCGACCTCAAGACACTTAACACTTACTAGCCATGTGACCTTGGGCAAGTCACTTGACCCCAATTGCCCTGGATTCCCCCCTCCAAAAAGCAAAAAAAAAGAAAGAAAGAAAGAAAGAAAGAAGGAAGGAAGGAAGGAAGGAAGGAAGGAAGGAAGGAAGGAAGGAAGGAAAGAAAGAAGGAAGTCAGACTATAGAGCATTGAGAGTGAGAGGAGATGAAGTGGAGGAGTCTGTGGTAGATAGTCTTATGAAGGAATTTAGCCTCAAAATGCAGGGGGTAATGTGGGATTTTATATATAGTTGGTGAGGATAGATAGATCAAGTAAGGTTTTTTTTTGAGGATGGGGGAGATATGATCATATTTCTAGACATTAGGGCATGAAGATGAGTGAGAGGGTAGGGATGAGAGAGGAGGCAATCTTTTGAAGGCACAATGTGATCTCTTGTGCATGGAGCGGGGTAATATAGGTCCTACCTTCCTGATGGCAAGCTAGATGACTTGTGAAGCAGGGACTGGAGCCAAAGAGATATAGCAGTTTAGATGTGTGCTCATCATATTTCCAAAACTGAATGGATTAACTTTCCCTGGAATGGAGTCAGGATCTCTGGAGGATTATTCCATAGCCCAGAGGATCTCTTTTCCAGTAGGGAGAAGAGGATCCAGCTGTAGAGCAGATGGCAAGATACCTTGTAATGAGAAGAATCTGACAGATTAATTATTTATTGATAATTATTAATTAATTAATCATTACAGTTTAGATCTCAAGAGTACATAGCAAAACTTTAACCATGAGATGGACATGTCTCAGTGTAAAGGAAAACACTAACAAAAAGGGCTCCCAAACATTAGCAGATTTAGCTTTTCCTTAGTGAAATCAGTCGTGTCTTTCTATATGTCTCAGTCCTGTGGTACATTTTGAAATTTTCCTAGCTAGCTTAGAAAAAGAAGTCTGACCCTGACAATGTGTTTATATGTATGTTTTCGTTTTGGCAGCGAAGCAGTGTGTGCCCTGTCTCAGACCCATACAAAATGTGACAATGAGCAAATAATCACAACCTCTCAATGCTCTGAAGCAATTCTCTAAGAATATAAATTACAGATAAATTGTCATTCCATACGAATAGAAGGGGTTCTACATCAGTTATTCACTCTACAATTGAAATCACATGTATATCTCCCTTCTTGCAGTCTGTGTGCACGGATCAATGTCATTATGTGTTTGTATCTGTGGAACTAAGCTTTCTTTATAATCATTCTATTCTGTTAATTACATGTCTAAGAATCTGTCATGTTTAGGTAAATAAAGTGATTAAATGGTGAGTGCATACCTGTCAGATATAGTGGATATGTTGGTTGCTTTTGTTTAACTATTTTTCTTTGTTACAAAAGGTTCTTTTGCTGCTGGTGGGGTGGGTTAGGGGAAGGAGGACCTATCTGTAAATGATTACATTGTAAAAACAAAAAGTACCAATAAAATGAATTTAAAAAAATAAATGTATCAGCCAAGTCAGGTGCTGGTATTTTTTAAGATGAATTTTTAATGGCCCAACTTTCGTGATATTTCATAGCCTACTTTTTTTTTCCTTCCTGAAATGTCTCCATATGGCCTTGAAAAATCATATTTTCAAGTTTACAAATGACATGGCTATATTTTTAGCTTTAATAGATCATTTGCAAAAGTTTAAGTAGGTACCATTACATGATGAAATAAATTTTTAATTAAAAAATTTTTGCTTTAGGTTTATCAAATTAGAAATGTTAGGACTGAGGTCCATTGGAAGACTATGATAACACTGTGATGCTTAGTGAAAAGTTCTAAGAAAAGTGAAATGCAGGATGTGTGCACTTGTGCAAATAGACTATTGTCAACCACTTAAAATGGTTAAACTAATTAAACCTATTAAAATTAAAATAAATAGAACCCTTGGCTATTCACTTTCAAATGCTTTTTAATAGTAAACTTGCCCACAATCATACTTAGAAGAATGTTGACAAAGTATTTGGATTCAATTTCAAGACATCATCTTCAACAAATAGTTCATTCTTTTTTTTTACTGGACTATAGCCATTTTGTGGGTGTGTTGGAATTAAGGTCTACCAGATTGCAAAGTTGTAACTGACTTATTAACAAGAATATTTTCTTTTGAGAATGACTTTTCATCCAAAGCCATAGAGAAGATCTATTAGTTTCCCTTATCTTTTTTTTAACTTTACTTTGTCCATTTTCTTGAATTTTCATTTAAGATAAAGTAGTGTGATTGTTATCTATGATTGAAAATTGAACCCTGAGCAAAAGGCAAATAAAAACCCAGTTGTTATGTTGACCCAGAAAATATCTTGAGGTAATGTTTTGATTTGATTATTTCCTGATCTTGTAAGTCAAAATATTGAGTATTGCTAGATATAAGAGAAATTTTCATCACCTGGCAATCATCTGAGCAACATGTAGTTTGGATAACCTTTGCCTCACTTTTCTTCTCCCTGTTATTTCAGTTGTGATAACTGTCTGAAGAAAGTTGTTTTGCTTAGAACAACATTTGAATGAACAACAAAATGAATTTGAGTGTGATTCATAGTTGGTCACCATTTTAGCTAACTTTTTTCCTTCATTGCTGAGATTTCCCATTCAGGTACTCTTGTTGGAAATGTGTGAGGGAAAACCCAATTGAAATCTTTAAGTACACCTGGTAATAAATATTTTCTTAAAATTTTTTCCATTTTTTTCTTTCTCTTCACCATAGTTCTTCATGTCTGGTTGGGGTGTGGGCTATTCATACAGGTGTGACATTGTTGACTATTCCAGATCACCTATAGCCATAAGGGTAAGTTGTTGTTTAGTCATTTTTCACTCGTTTCCAACTCTTCATGACAAAATTTGGGGTTTTCTTGCACAGATACTGGAGTGATTTGCCATTTCCATCTCTAGATCATTTTGAAAATGAGGAACCTGAGGCAAGCAAGGTTAAGTGACTTGCCCAGGGTCACACAGCTAGTAAGAGACTAGATTTTAATTCAGGAAGAAGAATCTTCCTGATTCTGGTCTGACAC
>NW_027185903.1:22781456-22859622 GCF_028583685.1 Petaurus breviceps papuanus | reverse complement strand
TAGATTTTAATTCAGGAAGAAGAATCTTCCTGATTCTGGTCTGACACTCTATCTACTGCACCACCTAACTTCCTTCAAGGGTAACCATTAACTATTACAGCTGGACAAATTAGAAGAATGTTTTTAACGCTAATTTTGAGTTACATTTAATCTACTCTAGATTTAAAATCAGTTGGAGGGAGGAGCCAAGGCAGGGACTCACCTGAACTCTCCAAATTTCCCTCCAAATACATTTAAAATAATGCCTCAAAACAAATTCTGGAGCTGCAGAACCCAAACAATTTTTCATCCCAAGAACCAGATATAGAAATTGAAAGAATCCACTGATCATCTCCTGAAGGAGATCCCAAAATGAAAACTCTCAGGAATATTATAGTCAAATTCCAAAGCTTCCAAGTCAAGGAGAAAATATTACATGCAACCAGAAAGAAACAATTCAAATATTGTAGAGTCACAGTCAGAATATCATAAGATTTAGCAGTTTCTATATTAAAGGATGGGAGAGCTTGAAACATGATAATTCCAGAAGGCAAAGGAGCTAGGATTATAACCAAGAATTACCTACTCAGCAAAACTGAGTGTAATCCTTCATGGGAGAAAAATACTTATTCAATGAAATAGAGGACTTTCAAGCATTCCTGTTGAAAAGACCAGAGCTGAATAGATAATTTGACTTTCAAATACAAGACTCCAGAGAAGCATAAAAAGGTAAACAGGAAAGAGAAATCATAAGGGTTCCAATAAGGCTAAACAGTTTACATTCCTGCATGGGAAAATGATACTTGTAACTCCTAAAGACTTTAGGGTAGTTAGAAGTATAAATAGAGGGCATGGATAGAAATTAAATATGATGGGATGATTTATCTAAAAAAATCAAATTAAAGGGTAAGAAAGAGAAATGCACTGCGAGAAGGGGAAAGGGAACCGTAGAATGGGCTAAATTATCTTACATAAAAGAGATGTGAAAACTTTTACAGTGAAAGGGAAGATGAAGAAGGTGGTGGTGGGGGTGAACCCTCATTGGAATTGCCTCAAAGAGGGAATAATATACACGCTCAGTTGGATATAGAAGCCTATCTTATCCTATAGGAAAGTAGGAAGGGAAAAGGATAAGAAAATGAAGGGTAATAGAAGAGAGGGTGTATTGAGGAAGCAAAACACTTTTGAGGATGGACACGTTGAAAGGAGAGAGAGGGAGCAGGATAAACGGGGTGAAAATAGTGTGGAAGGAAATACAGAGTTAGTTAATCATAACTGTGAAAAAATTTTTACAGGAAGTTTCTCTGATAAAGATCTCATTTCTCAAATATATAGGGAACTGGGTCAGATTTATAAAAAAAATAAGAGCAATTCCTCAATTGATAAATGGTCAAAGGATATGAACAGGCAATTTCCAGACAAAGTAATCAAAGGTATCTATAATCATATAAAAATGTTCTCAATCACTATTGATTAAACAAATTCAAGTTAAAACAACTCTGAGCTGCCATAGCATACCTATCAAGTTGACTAATATGATAGAAAAGGAAAATGACAAATGTTAGCATATATGTAGGAAAACTGAGACACTACATTAATATTGGTGAAGTTGTATGCTGATTTAACTATTCTGGAGAGCAATTTGGAACTATGCCCAAAAGGCTATAAAACTATGCATACCATTTGACCAAGCAATACCACTGCTTTTGGAGAGTCCAGTGCATCCTAGAGCCTATACCCCAACTCTGACAGGTCAGAAGGGATGGCTCCACCTAGCTCTATAGAGAACAGCTGGGAAAAGCAGCCTTCTCAAAGCTCTTTAACACCTTCTCCTTTGTATCTCAGAGAGCACAAAAAAGGAATAAGATCTTTATGTAAAAAATATTTATAGCAGCTCTTTTAATGGTGGCAAAGAATGTACATCAATTGGGGGATGGCTGAACAATTTGTTGTACATGATCATGATGGAATACTACAAAAAATGATGAGCAGGATGCTCTCAGAAAAATCTGGAAAGACTTACATGAACTGATACAAAGTAAAATGAACAGAACCAGGAGAACATTGTACATAGCAAAGGCAATATTGTAAGATGATCAACTGCGAATGGCTTATCTCTTCTCAGGAATATGATGATCTAAGATAATTCTGAAGGATTTGTGATGAAAAATGCTACCTATCTCCACAGAAAGAACTGATAGAGTCTGAATGCAGATTGAAGCATATTTTTTCTTTATTTTTATTGGTTGTTTTTGTTGTTGTTTGGGTCTGTATTTTCTTTCCCAATATGACTAATGTGGAAATATGTTTGTATGACTGCACATGTATAACCTATATCAAAATGCTTGCTTTCTTAATAAGGAGGGGGAGGGAGAAAATTTGGAACTCAATTTTTTTAGATGTTAAAAATGGTTTTTACATGTAATTGGAGAAAATATAAAACATTAAATCAAGAAGAAAATCAATTTTAAAAACATCATTCTGATTGTCCAGTTGTAATAGATATTAGTTATGATATCTGAGTGAATTAAAATATGCAGATTTTAATTCAATAAACTAAAAATTGATGATGGATGAATGAATTCAGATTTGAGGCTGAAAGGCTTGGGAGAACTTTTTTCTATAAAAAAAAAAAACTGAGAAAATCGAGGGCATTTTCCTTTTCTTTCATTCTCTTTTCTTTTTGGTGGGATAAAAAGTGTTGGTATCATTATTTGTAGTCTTTAATTAAAATTCCTTGTTCTTCTGTGTGTGTTTCTGCAGATGGCATGGACCTGCTGGCTTTATTACTTCTCCAAGTTCATTGAGCTATTAGACACTGTAAGTATGAAGTCACCCACTTAAGTAAATATTTGATTTCTTTACATGGAAATCATAGATTAGAAGAAAGCTAATACAGTATTGTTTTGGTGCCTCACTTCCCTTTCTTATTAGCCAGACTTTGTATCTTTGATTAGCCTTATTATCTCTCGTTTATTCAAGAGAATTCATGGGGGAAGATACCTGAGATTTCAAAGTGTTTCCCAAACCTTAAAAAATATCTCTCTACACATCAACTCATGCCAAGTCATTAAGTAATAAATACATAGAAACACAACTCTCTCATAACCTATATAACAGTTCTCCTTTACGCCACTGATTTGAGTCCCACACAACCGTCTCAAAACCCTTAAAATAGCTCTCCATTGCTTTGAGTCTTATGATCAAGTTTAGGATATAAACAGATCTGTTCTAGGCTCTTTATAGTTCAGATTTAGAAAGGAATTTGGAACTGTATTTTGAATAGAAAGGACTATTGTTATTTTACCAAAATGGTTGCTGTCAGAGCACAAAGGACCTTCACTCTATATAAGGCACTATAGTATAATGTTAAACTATACCCAAAGAGCCTATCTTTAAAACAAAAACAACCCACCCCCAAAACAAACAAAAACCTATCACAGATTCATAGCATCATCTAAGCACTTTATTTCATACTAAAGTCTATGCCTTATTGGTTCTCCTTTTCATCTTGCTTGTAGGCATGCTAAGTGCTTACAAACTTTGGCGAAAGGATCTGCAGAAATGCTCGGACCAAGCATTCTATTCCTTCTCAATTCTATTGATCCCATTTGAAGAAGTAATGTGTGCTTTTCTTTTCCTTCTATGGAAGTTAGGACAAAAGAATCATTCTGTTCTCTGTTGTTTCTACCTCTAGTTAGTACTAGTAGGAGAACCTCAAGGCCCAAGTCTTTTTAATGGTATTCTCCCTTTAGGAACTATACAACTATGTTTCAAATCTTCACCTCGCCAATTTCTCTATTTCACTATTCAGAGAATGTTAGAGATGGGAGGAATATTAAATATCCTTTAGTCTAACTCCTTCATTTTACAGACTACACGGCGGAGGCTCAGAAAGATAAATTGACTTGTCCAAAGTCACATTCAGTGAGTCCTGGGTGGAGACAGGCCTAGGACCAGAATCCTCTTGACTCCCACCCAGTTCAGTTCTCTTTCCACTGAACCATATTGCTTCCTTATATTTTTGTAAGCATATGTATTTTAGTTTTGTTACTGTTTTGCATGATCTTGGTGCTATGCAGAATGCTGTGCCTGTTATCTCCCAATAATTCTCTCTCTTGCCCTTATTGCTACATATCCTTGTTCCTTTGGGCTGCTCTCTTCTTAGCTAGCTTATACCTGTGGAATTCTGGCTTTGTTTACACTCTTCCTCTTAAGTTTCCTAATAATTTTTCTTTCATACTTTCTCTGCAAACCAATCCACAGATTCTATTTTATAATGCCTTGACTTGGCCATATTTTCTAAGCTACTTCTACTTTGCTTTTGTTTCCCAATTTAACTCTTTGAAGGTTATATATTTTTTTTTCAAAAAAAAAAAACAACTATTATTATGCCTTTATGCAATTTTTTGATGACTGCTAATTGTTTTATTAATCTTTCTTATTTGCTTAAATCTGGATTAAATTAAAGGAAATATAGAATGTTTCTAATCCCAAGAATTAGGGTCAGTCTATTCTGGTCATTATTTCTTTCTTCGCATTTGCCTGGAAAAATCACTCTGATTTCTTTTATTTGTTCCTGCTCCTTCCTCCACCTGCCTATTTGACCAACTCATTCCACTCCTACTTGCCCATTTCTCCTACCTCTAAGACTTTAATTCTCTTGAATTATCTGACTCTTCATAATAAGATGAAGGGGAGATAGCCTCTTTTGTGCTTCTCCTTGTGAAACCATCTTGTTCTGTAAACATTCCAGAAAACTTGATTTTTAAAGCAAATTATATTTGTGTATTGACTAAAAATATTTCGTACTTCCCCTGTGTTTGTGTATACTAAATGAATATTGCATGTATTTTAAATGTGAACTTGATTTTCTTTAAATTATTTCAGATCTTTTTTGTTCTGCGTAAGAAAAATAGCCAAGTTACTTTCCTGCATGTCTTCCATCACACCATCATGCCATGGACCTGGTGGTTTGGAGTCAAATTTGCTGCAGGTAGTTGAGGGAGAATTGGGATCATGTGTTATAATAATAATAAAATTTCCATATGTTATAAAAACAGTAATAATGATAATAGCATTTACATAGCACTTTAAGGTTTTCAAAGTGCCTTTACAAATATTATCTCATTTGATCCTCAAAACAACCTTGGGAACCAGGTGCTAGTATTATCCTCACTTTACGTATGAGGAGACTGAGGCAGAGAGCATCTTGCCCAGGGTCATACATTATAAATTGTCATTGAAATGAAGAAATTAACAAATTCCCTGGGAAGTTAGAGAAGCACTCAAATGAAACTCCTGACTTCATATGTGAGAATTTTATATAACTTTTTCTGTCTTGCCTATTTATTCTTCCCTGGTCTAAAATACAAGATATTTAAGGTTCTTTGGCACATTCTTCCATATGTATTCTTTTTTTTTTTGAGGGGGGAAGGCTGGGCAATTGGGGTTAAGTTACTTGCCCAAGGTCACATGGCTAGTAAGTGTTAAGCATCTTAGGCTGGATTTGAATTCAGGTCCTCTTGATTCCAGGGCTGGTGTTCTATTCACTGTGCCACCTAGCTGCTTCTCCATATGTATTCTTTAGCCAAGGATAATTTGGGTCCTCTTTTTTCAAGTTTCATTTGCTCTATTCCCAGTATGTTCTTTATTGTGAAATGCAAGTCCTCTGTTGGTAGGGATTTTGTTTAAATAATTGAGAGGCAGCATTGCATAGTGGATAGTTAAACCAGTTTTGAGCCCAGATGACATGGATTTAAGTCCTTCCTATGACACATTCTGACTGTATGGCCTTGAACAAGTTCCTTAACTTCTCCATGGAGTTCCTGGCAACCCTGTGAGACTATAAGTTGCAGAAAAAGTGTCACCCTCCATTGATGAGAGCATTTCTTCATTCAGGAATTCACTATTCTGGAATTTCATTGTTGTTGTTGAATTGTTTTCAATAGTGTCCTACTGTTCATGACCCCAGTTGGGATTTTTTTGGCGATAATACTGGAGTGCTTGCCATTTCCTTTTACAATTCATTTTACAGATGAGGAACTGAGGCAAACAGGGTTAAGTGACTTGCCCAGGGTTACACAGCTAGTAAGTGTCTGAAGCTAGATTTGAACTCAGGTCTCCCTGACTTCAGGTCAGGCACTCTATCCACTTTACCACCTAACTGTTCCTCCTATATTGGAAAGTTAATGTCAATTTCAGTGTTAATATACCTTACTTGTATCTAGATTTCTTCCTATCAACCTTTATTAAACATACCCAATAATATTCCCATTAAAGGACCTGTATAAAATCTACTTGCATTCTCATGCTACTACTCACAGTACTGAAGGATCCTCTGAACATATACTTTAAAAATTTAAAAAAAAATTGGTAGTTCATGGTGTTTTGGTTTAGTTCTTTAGAATTCACATAATTGATGAACTATGGAATTAATCTGTCTTTTAAATTACTTAAGGGCAAGGGTCTTTAAATCTTTTCCAACTCTTAGATTAATTGCTTGAACTGACTTTAAGAGAAAGGCAGCATGGTATAGGGGGAAGAGCACTCTCCACTGAGGTTAGATACAAGTCCTAAGGAGTTGCATGTTGTGCTTAATAAATATTTATTGAGTGAAGGGATTTTACATAATATGACTTGAATAGTTTGTATTAAATTATATTTGGGGCCCACAAAGAGAACTTAGAGAATTTATCCTTTTTCTGATATAGAAATCAATTTCTACTGATTCTTTTTTTTTAAAAGAATCTTTCATTCAAGGACTCAAAGAAGCAATGCAGTCCAGATTCTATTACCATGTTAAATTTATAATGTACTTAATAAAAACATGGAGTATGTATAACAGAGATTTATGTACAATCCTCTTTTTCTGGTCTTTGCATATGCAAATGTTTGTGTTTCTAGATGTTCATCAGGTTCATAATGAAAAAAAAAAAGGAAACTCAAATTAAAAAAACTAAATCTTCCTCCTCATGGTACAAAATATTCTGAGGATCTTTTCCCATATCTGTTGATATCTGTTCCTCAAGTTTAAGAATCTTCAGGCTGATGGAATGAAGAATTTCTCATATAGTGAAACGATTGCAGGGAAAAACTTTTTGGAGATTCCGGATCCGAATCCAGGGAACTCACAACATAGGGAAAACCCTGTGGTTCAGGAGATAAGAGGACTAGGAAGAAAAATGTGGCAGAAGGAGGAAAATCCCAGAGCTGGCAGAGCACTGCTGTGACTTCAGACTTGCTTTGGAATTCCCTGCATACCAGGAGACATGTCAGCAATTGAAATTCCTCAAGTTGGCAACTCTCCAGGGAGAATTTTTCCAGAGGAAACAGAGCTGATTTTGTAACCTAGTTCATGAAATAGATTTCAGGTTATAGTCAGATTTCTCAACTTATCTATTTCATTTTACTTTGATTTAAGAACGTTTATTAAGAACCTGCCATTTGCAACACAGTGTACTAGACCCAGGAAGAGAGAGACAAGCCAATGAACATGACAACAGGTCCCTTTTTTGAGGCATTGATAGTCTAAATAGGGGAGAGAGAGAGAATGTATTTGGAAATAATTGTTATACAAGGTACAATGTGCAAATACAAACACAAGGAATACACAAGCAGTCCCTATTAGAGATCCATAAAGAGAGATCATTGCTCTCTGTGCCATCTTTTCCTGCCTTGTCTTGTTTCTATTTACTGTTAAAGGTATGGAAAATATTCTTACTGAGTTCTAAGTCATCTTTATAGCTCTTTGTTTGTCATGTATTAAAAGTCATTGACCTTTTGAGGGCTAAAAGTCTGTAGTACAATGCCTTAGAAAGTATGATAGCCTTTCAATAAATATTAAATCGAATCCCATAAAACACAGTCTTTTTTAGAAGAATTCTATCTAGTCTTGGCCACTAGCAATACTTTACAAGAGGCTTTCAAGGCCATAAAGTAAGGAACAGCCAGATGTCTGAATCCTTAACATGAGATTAAGTTACTTAAACTTACCCTTGTTTTATGTTTTCTTTACATCCATATTTCATAACTACATATTTGTTGCTGTCATTGTTTGGTTATTTCACTCGTGTCTGACTCTTCATGATCCCAGTTGGGGTTTTCTGGACAAAGGCACTGCAGTGGTTTGCCTTTTCCTTTCCAGCTCATTTTGCAGATGAGGAAACTGAGGCAAATGGGGCTTTTTGACTTGCCCAGGGTCACACAGCTAGTAAGTGTCTGAGGTCAGATTTGAATTCATGAAAATGAGTCTTCCTGACTCCAGGCCCAGTGCTCTATCCACTGTGCCATCTAGCTAGCCCAGCTCTTGATTTACTATGCAGATAATTAAAATTTAAACATTACAACAAAAAAGGATAGGAGGGACTTGAGAATTTCTTTCCATCCCATTTTGTGCCCACTCATGCTACAAATCTTCATCTGTATTGTTTCTGAGGAAGAATTCATAAGAATGTTGAGAATTTAGAACTGGAAAGGATTTTAGAGGCCATCTGGTCCAACACTCACTTTAAAGCTGAAGAAACAGAAGCTCCTGAAAGTCATTAGATCATAGAGTTAGTGCTAGAAAGGACCTTAGAAACCATTTATATTAATTTTTAAATACAGCAGTTTTATTGACATAATACACTATATTCTGGAATCCCTTAAACAAATGGCCTCTCCTACTTTGGAAAGTTTCTGTCATACCATATCCTTTGTATTTGTGCATTTTTGAAGCAGCTGGTGCAGTGGATAGATCACTGCATCTGGAGTCAGAAAGAACTGAGTCCAAATCCAGCCTCATATACTTACCAGCTAAGTGACCCTGAGCAAGTCACTTGATCTCTGTCTAGCTCAATTGCCTCATCTGTAAAATGGGGATATAAAAACAGCTCCTAACCCTCCCCCAGGGTAATATGAGAAAATATTTGTAAAGCACTTTGCAAACCTCACAGTACTATATGAATGCTGGCTATTATTATTTTCTTGGCATCTTAGTTTGGTCTTCCATGTAAAGTTCTTTGAAATGCTCTGTGCATGGAATATCTATTCGGTGCCATCCAAGGCAGCAATACCTTTAGAAGTATTTCCAACATGTAGGCCTAACCTTCCTTACCTGCAATGAAACCTGGACCAGGTCTTTTAATACATTCCAGCCCAGCTAATATTTACCTACTATTTTATTCCCTGGCTGACTTTTGAACTTCCTTATGCAATAGTATTAGCATGGTTCTTCTCCTTGTGTTTTCTTTCATTTAAATGGGTGTATGCTTAACAGATATCTACAGATAATTTTGACATTGACTCTGTATAAATCCAAGTCAAGAGAAGGAGAATGGCAAGAGTTGCATAGCTTTTCAGGTGATAAAACATTATGTGTTGTGTATTTACAAAGTTTAATTCATTTAGATATTTAAATACTTTGGGAGGCCTTTTATCAGAGAAAGGAAAACAATTTCAGAGAAAAGTAATCCTTATCAGGAAAGCCTTGCAAAAGCAGGTACAGCATTATACCTAAACCATCAAAGATGAATTGTGTAAATATCTTAAAGTTCTCCAGAGAAGTTTTGCTGCTATCCTGGTATATCTGCATAAGTTTATTTTCCAGAAGGTTGCACAAAATGTGGAGAATAAAAGCTAAAAATTATAATAGTAAGGGTTCCATATATGATAAAAATCTCATTTTAGGTACCTATAAGTAGGCACATTAAAATATTTGAAAGAGAATATTATCATGACAAGAGAATTAACCATATACCCTGGTACTCTGTTTTTTAGATTCTGACTTGCTATGTCATTGATACTAGGATCTGTACCCTGGAACCCTTTCCTTAGTGAGAGTATCAGAATTTCATGACATAGTAGGTAGGGTTATAATGATGGCCCTGTGCTAATGGCCAAGGAAATATCTTCCCATCATAGAATCATGAAGCTCAAATAAATATCTAGAGTGTATTAACTATGGAAGAGCCTTTGTGAACCAAGACAGAAATCATCAAAAATGTATTGTGTCTTATAGCTCTCCAGAAAAAAAAAATTGCTGCTATCCTGGTATATCTGTTTAAAATTATTTTTCATAAGGTTAAGCAAAATGTGAATAATAAAAGCTAAAAGTGATAATAAGGGTTCCATATGTAATAAAACTTCATTAATTCTGACTCCAGTGGGGAGTCTGGGGGGACAGAGGCTAACCAAAATTGAATTTTACTATGCTTATAAAGAAAGAGTTTGCTAAAGCAAATAGTATCAATAAGATTAGAGGAGGAAAATGAAATTGCTTGAGAGAACAAATTATTTTAGGCACCTCCTCAGCACTTTGTGAGCATGTGTTTATATATAATTATTATGCTGAGTATGAATCTTATATATTCATCTGATCTCTATGAAGTAACATTTTATGAATCTTATATATTCATCTGATCTCTATGAAGTAACATTTTGTTAATCTAATTGAACTTCATATATATATATATATATATTTATAATTATTTATATCCTGATTATTAAACTACTGTGTTAAAAAAAAAACCAAATGGGAAAATATGGTAAATAGAGTTTTTGGATTTGGCCTTGAATTAAAATCCCATGTTTGGCACTGGTTGGCTTTGTGACCTTGGGGAAGTCACCTAACCAATCAATGCCCACAAAATTTCCCAGGACTAATTTCCTAAGTCAGGGGTACTTGATAGAGAGAGTCCTCACATTAGGGGTCCTCCCAAGCTATCACCTATGAGGTAACACTCCACAAAAGTCTTACTCCACCCTTAGAGGGTACCCTGGCACCTTGAGGGCTATTTCACAGTCTGATAGTTCCTACCAAGCTTTTGGAAGGTCTTTAGGTATAAATCTGCCGTCTATGTTCTAAGCTGCAAGAGGTTTAGCACCAAGGGTTGTACACCAGGTGATCACATTTTGTGGCCATTGCAATTCATGAAGATAATATAATCTTTCTCCTGAACTTCAGCTGGGTGTCTCATTAGCATATCAAACTCAGTATGTCTAATATGAAACTTACCGTCTTCTTCCATACACCTTTTCCTCCATCAAATTTCCCAATTTCTAATGAAGGCATCATTGTCCTTCTACTCTCAGATTTGTAACCTTGGAGTTATTCTTTCCTTTCACCACCCATATCCAATCAATTACCAACTCTTATAGATGCCAGTTCCACAACATTTCTGAAATTGCTTTGGGCCCTTATCATCTCTAGCATTGATTATTGCAAAAATAATTTGGATTAGCCTCCTGCTTCCAATCTCTACCCTATCCAATTAATATTCCATGAAGTTCCCAAAATAACCATGCTAAGGTATAAGTCTGACCACAGTACACATCTGCTTAAAAAATCTTTAGGGGCACCCTATTGCCTCTGAGATTAAATACAAACTTCTTAGCCTAACATTTAAGGCCCATTACCACCATCGTTTAATGTAAGTCCCTCTCAGGCACTGTATATTTCATTCAAACTGACCTCAAAATTTCCAGAATTTAAAATTCCATTTCACAGCCTCTTTGCTTTGTATAATCCATTCCCCATGCCTGGCTTGTATTTCCTTCTCACCTCTGCTTCTTAGATCAGGATATCTTAACCTATGGTCCATGAACTTGTTTTAAAAACTATTTTGATAATTGCATTTCAATATAGTTGGTTTTCTTTATAATCCTATGTATTATATTTTATCCATTTAAAAACATTACTCTGAGAAGGTATTCATAAGACTTCCCCAGACTCAACGGAGTCCATGACACAAAAATGGTTAATATTCCCTATCTTAGGATTTAACTAGAAGCCTTACCTGATTTCCCCCAATTTTTAGCACTCTCTCCTTCCTCAAATATTTTGTAGTTGCTTATCTGTTTACTACTTGTTTTTCACATTGGAAAGTAAGTTCCTTGAGGGCAGGGACATTTTTGGGGGTTTTGGTTTTGTCTTTGCATCTCTAGAACATAACTCAGTGTTTTGCACATAGGAGCTACTAAACTACATCATTGGAAAAATAATTCAATAGATGAAAGTATAGATCTTTGGATTGTTAGAAGGTTTAAAGCATTGTTTTCTTCTAAAATTTTGTAATTTTAATTTTTTCTAGATCAAATTGGATTTCTCCAGTAATTGGAAATTTTTGAAGATTTATTATATTAATGAATTAAAAGAGCTATCCTTTGGAAAAAAGAAAATATTTTTACTAAAATATTTTAGAGCAACAAAACTTATTTTCTCTTACAAGAAAGAAAAATATGTTACCTATTGTCATGTCCCTGGTAGAAGGAGTAGCCTTTTTTAATGTTTGCCTGTCAGTGCTACAGATTATCGTGTTACTTTGAAAAGCATTGTGGGTAGAATAAATAAATTAAAAAAAGAATATTCTGATTTACAACAATTATAAATGGAGTTCATCTTGTATTTGAAGTAAACAGCCATTGGAAGTAAGAGCCTCATATAAACAATTTGTATTTGCTAAAGTTGTCAAGGGTTTTGCCAATCTTGTGAATTGTTCATATTTTTGTCTAATGTGTTAAGTTTATAGATTCAGCAAATTTGAGTTCTCATTTGACATTTTCTTCCAATTAAAAATCAAGGAATAATGACATTAAAAATCTTCAGTCATATAAATCCATCTCTTAGACAACCAATGACAATGCTACGTTTTGCAGGTGGTTTGGGAACATTCCATGCCTTGTTGAATACAGCTGTCCATGTAGTCATGTATACCTACTATGGATTGTGTGCACTGGGACCAGCCTACCAGAAATATCTGTGGTGGAAAAAATACTTGACAACACTACAGCTTGTGAGTAACTCCCCTCCCCTTCACAAAAAGTGGATTTTAAACCCGACAAGTGGAAATCAGTCCATTTCTATGTAAATTATATTCCCAACTAAATAGTCCACAGAGGAAACAAATAACTTCATCATTGTACATTGTGTAGTTAATCTTTTGATATAATTTTAGTTTTATCAGGAACCTAGCTGAAAACAATTGAGTGTATTTATAAAATAGTAAGTGCTAATTATAAAATCTTAAACCAGAATAATGTGTGTACCATCCCAGCTGTTTCATTTATAGTTAAATCAAATAGATATATTTGAATAATTAGCATGAATCAGCCTAATGGGATCTATTATGACTATAATACTAAACTGAAAGAGAAAAGATTCACATGCTTGGTTTAAACTCTCTATAGCTTATCCCACAATATTGGGTGAATTATTTAATTTTTAAGTAATTAAAAACTATTAACCTTCCTTCCTTCCTCTTCCCCACCATTCCCAACCTCAATATGTATAAACTTCCATATTTCTTTAACACCAGAGGATTATTGTAAGAACCAAAAAACAAATTTCAGAAAGGTGATAAATCAATGTTCTTTAAAAAATTGTTTTCTGATCACAATTCATAATTACCCTCTAATCAAATGAGTAGCCAACATACAGCTAAAAATCTGTCTAGCAGGAATACCTCTTCAATATCTAAGTTTGAATTCTGTGTCATATAAATTCCTAAAAAAATGTGACATGTAGCTATGCTGCCTTTAGAAGTATTATTTAAGGCTTAAGCAGAGTATTAGATTAAATATTTTTGTATCAGCATCCTACTCTGTCCAGCAAATTGACCTCACATTCTACCAAAGCTGAAGAAGAAAACATGGATTTAGAGTTGTATAGCTTGATTTGACATTTAAAAAGGGAACTTCTAGTTACTGCTAACATGAATTGGGTGCCCAGAATATGCTATGCAACCTATAAAACAAATTTAGCATATATTCCCTGTCTTAAGGTGGAAGAATTAAATTTTGATTCAGGACTTGTGCCATGGCAAGATTTTAATATGTGCCTAGAGACAGCTACCCTTGAATATACCCAGAAGGGCCTACTCTCTGCAGCATGGTGTTGTGGCAAGAAAAAAAAAAAACACAAAACTGTACCTAGAGTCAGGAAGATCTAGCTTGAAATGCTGCCCCTGACATTTAACTAGCATTGTTACCATGGTCAAGTCACTTAATCTCCCTGAGCCTCAGTTTCCCTGTCTGTAAAATGAAAGGGTTGGGTTATATTGCCTCTGAGGTCCCTTCCAGATCTACATCTGTGATCCTAACATCCTGTGAACTGAGGCCAGCAAAAATACACCTTTGAAGAGCCTACTCTGAAGACTTAGAACAGTAGGGCAAAGGCAAGCCATTTTTGCATAGAACAACAGTACACAAACTCTTTTTAAGCTTGTAGCACAGTATTAATTGAGAGATTTATATCTGTGCATGTAATTGTAAGTTGCATGAAAATAGAAGTTCAGTCTAATGCCTGAGTCACACATGCCTATGTAATTGAAAGTGGATCTTCCATATCATTTGGGGGTATAGCTGACAAAAATTTGGGGCATACTCTTGAAGAACTCCTGGGCTTAGTGTGTGTGGGAAGATGCTAGAGACTTCAAGGTCAGGGGTGCTCTTAGCCCATTTTGCAAAGAGAACCCCTACACATTTAGGCTGTTGTTCAGTTGTGTCGAACTCTTCATGGCCCCATTTGGGGTTTTTGTGGTACAGATACTGGTGTGGTTTGCCATTTCCTTCTTCAGCTCATTTTACAGATGAGGAAACTGAGGCAAACACAGTTAAGTGACTTGCCTAGGGTCACATAACTAATAGGTGTCTGAGGCCAGATTTGAACTTAGGTCCTCCTGACTCCTGGGCCTGCTATTCTATCCACTGTGCCACCTAGATACCCCATTTGGGGACACATTTAGGACAACCTGTATTCTCCAAATAAGGTCTTCTCTTGTTACCAGTGTGAACCAGTTCTTTTTCTTTTTCAGAGGGGGGAAGGCAGGACAGTTGGGGTTAAGTGACTTGCCAAAGGTCACACAGCTAGTAAGTGTTAAGTGTCTGAGACTGAATTTGAACGAAGGTCCTCCTGACTCTAGGGCCAGTGCTCTATTTAGTGCTCCACGTAGCTGCCCTGTGTGAACCAGTTCTGAACTTATGTCCATAGCAAAGTAACTCTTGAGGAAGTTACTTTTTAAGAAAATTGCAGAGCCCAGGAGAAGCCAACAGAGGTGGACAAGAGGTATAGGTTGGTTGTACAAGTGGTTAAGAATTAAACTGCTAATTAATTAGAAGAGTTTTTAAATGGCAACAAAATACCTGACTATTTTCCTTGTTCTCTTCTTCAGGTTCAATTTGTTATAGTGACAGTCCACATAGGACAGTCCTTCCTTATGAAGGATTGCAAATACCAATTTCCAGTCTTCCAGTACATCATCATGAGCTATGGGTGCATCTTCCTGTTCCTGTTTGCCCACTTTTGGTATCGTGCTTATACCAAGGGCCAAAGGCTGCCCAAAACTGTGAAAAATGGAGTCTGCAGAAGCAAGAATAACTGAAATCTCATGCTGCCACAGACACTTCAGACTGTTATACTATACTCCTAGACAATCAGGACATGTTTAGATGTGCAGTACATTTTGTATGTTTTTCTTCAAAACCAAGAGCTTGTATTTTTATGATAAGTTATTTGGGTTTCTGATATTTGAGAGGGAAGGTAATATGCAGATTAGAAATTAACCTTGAAGGGTTTTTTTGGACATTTTCAACTGCTATACAGAATCTAAAGGTCTTATTCGATACCTTTCATTACAACGATACAAGGCAGTTGAGGTAGAATACTATTCTAAGAAGTCCAACATGCATGAAAAATATTAAATATTTTGAGCACTGAGAAGAGTTTAAACCAGTAGCCTAGATATAGTTGAAGGTGGGCTGACTTAGGATAATTACTGTTGGCTTCACTAAACACTTCAATGATACTGGAGTTGATTTTCCCATTTAAATATGTAATAGTGGTGAAGATTAAGCAACTTCTTCAGAGTAAGTCTGTCATATTTAAATATAATTTAGAGGTAATTTGCAGTCAGTGGGTCTTTTGGGCAACAGTTTTAGTTTCTACTGACAAAACCTTTCCTCCTAGAATATTAAGAAAAAGATAATAGGGACTGATAGGCTAATAAAAACAACCCATTACAGTTATTTTATCCCTAGGTAGAGTTGAATTGGCCAAGAAGAAAAAGTACTTAAAGTTCATTTGTAATCTTCATTTTGAGTATTTTTATTGGCTCTGTTATGTTTTAGCATGATTCTGCTGTAACTTATCTTCTTACAAGTTTGATCTATGGATTAAAGGTAATTACCTTTCATTATTGGGTTACACAGACTTCAGGGTTCACAGTGATTTTAGGGTGCCAGTTGTGTTCACTATTCAGATATCTTTTGGAGGTGATTTTTTTTAAAGCAATCGGGCTTAAGTAACTTGCTCAAGGTTACACAGCCAGTTATTTTTGTGTGGGTGTTAAGTATCTGAGCCCGGAACCGATCCCAGGTCTCCCGACTCTGGGGCCAGTGCTCTTATTCACTGCACCACCTGGCCACCCCTAAGCAATTGGGGTTAAGTAACTTGCTCAAGGTTACACGGCCAGTTATTTTTGTGTGGGTGTTAAGTATCTGAGCCTGGAACCAATCCCAGGTCTCCCTACTCTGGGGCCAGTGCTCTTACTCACTGAGCCACCTGGCCGCCCCTGGAGGTGATTTTTGATGCAGATGAATACAAATAAAAGGGCAGTGATTATACCTGCTTATTATATATTATATTGTTGTTTTTTTTAAATAAAGGTTATCAGAGAAAAGTGATTATGGAATCATCCAAATGCCAGTGCCACAGAATAATTAATTATCCCTCTCAAAAAAATGTATTAAAAAGAACGGTTTCTGTGGTTGTTAGCCTTAATCTTCTCTGAGATCTTCACAATGTTATGGCACTTTAAAAAGAGTTCTGAAGGAGTAATTCACCTTGAATGTGTTCTGTCTCTTTAAAAGGTCCCCTTTCACTTACATGAGCTGATACAAAGTAATGTACTGTGTACAGAGTAACAGCAATATTGTAAGATGATCAGCTGTGAATGACTTAGCCATTCTCAGCCATACAATGATCCAAGACAATTTTGAAAGACTTATGATGAAAAACACTATCCATCCCCAGAGAAAGAACTGTTTGAATACAGATTGAAGCATACTTTAAAAAAAAAAACTTTATTTTTCTTGAGGGTTTTTTTTTGGTCTGTTTTCTTTCACAACATGACTAATATGGAAATATTTTGCATGACTAGACATGTATAAACTATATAAAATTGCTTGCCTTCTCAATAAGGTGTGTTGGGGAGGGAGGAAGGGAGAGAATTTGAAACTCAGAATTTTAAAAGCAAATTTTAAAGATTGTTTTTACATATAAGTGGGGAAAAATAAAATACTAAGCAAAATTTTTTAAAGGGTCCCCTTTCTAAAAATTCTCATTTTCATAAATGCAAGATAATGTTAGTCAGAGTTAGTTTTAAAATGATGCATCGATGTTTTTGTCAAGGACAAATTGAAATCAGAAAATCCTGAATTTTTCTACTCTTGTTTATATCAAATTTTGAATAATTATTTTACACCTCAAACTGATTTTGGTCCCCAAATAGAAATGCTACCTAGCTAATATGTGACACACAATAAAAATTGGTTTATTGCAAATCTAGTGGATTGTTTAAGACTATTTAGATTGTGGTTTTCCTGTATATCTGTATATTTTCCCCTGTTCCATCCTTTGTTATGGTCCTATGCCTTCATTCTTGCCAAATTCTCAAGTTCCCTTGTTTCAAAATTATGTACAGGGACATGATTCACTTACCATATGAAAATTTAGAGGGGCATGGAAATAGATTAAGGAGAAAGAGGAGTTTACCTTGGATAGGATACAGAGATCAAAGAACCAATCCCTCTCCATCCATCTCAATGTCCATCGTTCACTTGGAGGTCGAAGTTAGGAAATTATAATAAGGGGATGGTGTAGTCTGTGCTCTCAGAGGCCCTAAAGTTCTAAATGGTGAAAAACTGAGACCTTAAGGAAGGCAAAGGTGAAAGAGAAAAGAGTATTGTTTTTCTTACATGCTTTCCCCTGATCTTGTCTCCACTACCTACTTTCTCCTCAATTTGCTTGCATTGTCCTTTCTGTATGATTTATATAGGCATGGAAAGGATGGCAGCTTTAGATGAGAAGAGGAAACTATTTTTTTTAGTCTGATTAGAAATAGATTCAAAATCAAATGAGGAGGAAATTAGAGGAAAAGGAGATTTAAAAAAAATCCTAGATAAGGCTTTCTTCCATTAAAAAAAAAACACAACACTAGTTCACTGTGAATGTTGCTGGATGAGGTGTTTGTCTAGACTTAGGTTGGTAGGGACTGGCTCCAAATCTCTTGAGTCATATAAAGATGTTCTCTCTAGTAGGATGTCTTTAACTTTTCAGTATTTTCTTACCTTTGGCTTTAAACAAGCTTCATTTGTGAGTTTGTTAGCTATTAGTTTTTGCTTAGAATTTGTGAATCCTGGAAGGGACTAAATCTATAAGGTATTTCTAAATTCATAAATTGCTAAATACTATGGACCTTTATTTGCCATTTTACAGTTTTAGTATGTTTTAATTCAATGGACTACATTGTTTGCTCCATGAAATTCTGTCTCTTCCCTGATACTTTACTTCCACTGAATCTTTTATGGGTTGTAAAATACTCTCTGGATAACATGAGAATAAAATTTGAATCTCTGTATATTGTAATAAATTTGAGGTATTATATCACTTTTGTCTGTGCATTTTTCTATTGCCTTTTACCTTATAGCCATTTAGAGGGGAAAGTGTCAAATATTCATTCAGCACCATATCACAAATATCTGTAAAGCACCTCTTGTGTATAAGTCATTTTAAAAAAGCACAATATTGCATATAAATGACTAGATTTTGTGGAGAGATAATAATAATAATAAGACATGGATCCTGACATCTAGGAGTTTATTATGTTGTAGAAGAGTGATAACATACACAAATCATTCTAATGCAAAACAGTGTATACATGTTCTGTGAATGGTACCATAGTAACTGCTATATAGGAGTCCAAAAAGTGTAAATACCCTTACGGCTAGAGTGAGCAGGTAAGGCATCACGAGGAGGCTAGATTTTTAACTAGGCCTTAAAGGATGGTGAGGTATTCATAGAGAGAGGGCAGTGTGGGAGGAAGAAGGTGTGTCAGGGAGTTCATTCTAAATAGAAGAAAGAGAAGACTTACAGAATTTCAGAGCTAGAGAAGAACCTTACAACATATTTAATTCAATTCCTTCTCTGAGGGGTTGAGGAAGAAAGGTTAAATGATTTCCTCTTTAGCTCAATAGTGGTAGATAGAGAAATAAAGGCAGGATCTTCTGAATCCTGGGCCAGGGCATTTTCCATTACACAACAAAGAGGGAGAGGCAAAGAGAGAAAACCTAAAGTTTTTTTCAGGACAGTTTGGAAAGCCAAGGGTTTCTTTGCATTGAGAGAAGTTTGAAAAGTAAAAGGATTGAGATTGTAGAAAACCCTAAATATCAAACTAAGGAATTTAGATTTTTATAGTATACTAGGGAGCTCTCAGAAGTTTATGGGCAGGTGACTGATAATCAAAACAGTATTTTAGGAAAATAAATATGATGGTGACATGTTGGATCACTTCCTGGCTTCTTTCAAGACTCAGTTCAAATCCTACCTTCTACAAGAGACCTTTGCCAGTCTCTCCTATCGCCAGCAGCTTCCCTCTGAGATTAGCTCCCATATGTAAATACTTTTTTGCATGTTGTTTCCCCAATTAGAATATGACTTCTTTTATGATGTTCAGACTGGAAGGTTGAAAAATGATTAGGAGGTTATGGCAATAATCCGTACCCATAAGGTGGAAGTGGGCCTGGATTGGAGTAGTAGCACTGAGAATGGAAAGCAAGAAACTAGGAGGTTGTCAAGGAATTTACAAGAATTGATGACTGGTTGGATATTTGGAATGAGTGAGAAGGAAGAGTAAGAGATAAAGAAGGATGAGTAAAAGCTCTTCTGAAACATCTGCGATCATCAGTCAGTTAATATTTAGGAGTCCTACGAGAGCTAAAGAAATGTATATAAAGTATACTTGAGTTGCTCAAGGAATTTATAATCCATTTAGGAATACTAAACAAATACACATAAATTATAATATAGGGCAGTATATAAGTGCCAAACGAATAGCTAAAGAAATTTTAAATGGTTAACTTTTTATGTAATATTGGTATGTCAATATCAAAAGAAGTCTGCCCTTTGAAAAAATTAGTTCGTGCAGTCCTTTTCCAGCTTAAATTTTGGAGTCTTAAATGAAATTGGTTAATTAAATTTTAAAAAAGCATTTACTAAACACCAATTATGTGCTAGGCACTGTGGTTACAAAGGCAGAAACAAATAGCCCCTATCTTCAGGAAGCTTACATCCTGCTGGCTGATTCAAAGGCACCTCATCACTAGCTTTCAAGATGAAAAGGGACACTTAGAATTAATTTGGCTCAGGTCAGAAGTGGGAGGACCCAATCTCTGAAGAACAACTTAGCCAGAGAATCTGCCCTAGAAGAAAGAACCACAGAAAGAAAATTTTTTTCTTTAGTAGGGCATTTGCTTCAAAAAGTAATATACTGGGGCATGTGTAACCTTGGGACTCTTAATAGTGAGTGGAAGTATGTTATTAAGATGAAATAATCAAAGAAATTTAGACTGAGAGATTTGTTCTAAGTTAAAAAATCATTTTTTGGTTTTCTTTTGATGTTGTTTTCTTTGATGTATGTTTTGAAATTGTTTTACTATGGTTCTTGATATGAATTGACAATGATTTGGCAAATATATTTGTTTTTATAAGAATGAAACTCAATCAGTATTAAGTGGCTACTATGTGCCAGGCAATGTGCTAAATGGGTGCAAAAAGAAACAAAAGACAGTCTCTGCCTTCTAGGAGTTTGTAATCCATGGAGAGATAAAAAGCAAACATATATATATATATATATGTGTGTGTGTGTGTATATATATAAAGAAGCTATATACAGGATAAACAGGAAATAATTAACAGAAGGAAGGTATTAAAGTTAAGAGGAGTTGGGAAAGGCAGCTAGATGGTACAGTGTATTAGAGTGGTAGGCCTGGAGTAAGGAAGATTCATCTTCCTGAGTTCTAATCTGGCCTCAGACATTTTTTAGCTGTGTGATCCTGGCCAAGTTACTTCACCCTGTCTGCCTCAGTTTCCTCATCTGGCAAATTAGCTTGGAGAAGGAAATGGCAAACCACTCCAGTATCCTTGCCAAGAAAATCCCAAATGGGGTTATGAAGAGTCAAACACAACAGAAATGACTCATCAACAGCAATAATGGGGAAGGCTTCCTGTAGAAGAAGGGATTTTAGCTGGGACTTGAAGGAAGCTAAGAATTAAAGATGAGGATGGAAGCATTGCAGGCATAGAGTATGTAGAGAAAAAATGCCTGGAGCTTGGAGATGGGATATCTTGTTTGAGAACATCAATAAGGTCAACATCAGTGGATCATAGAGTATCTAGCCAAGAGTAAAGTGTAATAAGACTGGAAAGGTAGTAAGGGGCTAGGCTATAAAGGGCTGTGGACATCAAAGGAATTTGTTTTTGATCCTAAATGAGATAGAGAACCATTGAAGTTTATTGAGTAGGGAGGAAAACATCACTGGACCTGCACTTTAAGAAGTATAAGAGGGACAGCTAGATGACACAGTGGATAGAGCACCAGCCCTGGAGTCAGGAGGACCTGAGTTCAAATTGGACTTCAGACACTTACTAGCTGTGTGACCCTGGGCAAGTCACCTAACCCCACTGCCATCCAAAAAAAAAACAAACAAAAAAGTGTAAGCATAAAAGTATGCTAAGAAGAAAAATATTTGATATTTATAAAACATTTGTAGTGCTTTATACTCATTATCATTTTTAACCTCCCTACAATCCTGTGAGGATGGTCTATCAGGTATTGTCCTTATTTTATTAATGGGCAAACTGAGGCTGAAAATGAGGAAAGATGATTGGTCTGCAGCTTCAGGTTAATAGCATCACAGACTTCAGATGGTCTCTAAGTTACCTTCTGTAATGCCACGCACAGAAGCTTTCCAGAAGAACTGCTACTGTGAACAGCTTTTTAAAGGTTCTAATTACTCAGTATAGTGATCACTCTATTCCATAACAAAAGCAAAGCATCCATGGAAAATCAAGGTACAGCATAATTCAAAATACAGCATTCACCACATTACAACTTATCACAGAAAATCACAATATAATATTCACAATATAGTCTCAAAGTAAAATAGTCACTCTTAAGTTAACTCAGTCACTTATCAGTAGTATCAAAGTACACAGTCAAAATCTTCCACTCTTGGGGCAAAGTCTTGATTAACTCTATCAGTCACTTATCAGTAGTTTCAAAGTACAATAGTCAAAGTACTCAAAGTACAATCAGTCACTAATTCAGCAAAGTCTTACTAAGTATCATACACAAAATCCTCCACCCCTTCAGTCACTAGTAAACTATAATTCCATAATTACTCAGTACCCAAGGAGAGGTCTTTTCATCTTGACTTGGGGCCTGTTCTCAGATTCCCTGGATCCCCTTCCATGGTCCCAGATTCTACCTGGATTCACCAGACTGTCACCTGGGTTCAATGACAGCAGCTCCCAGTTCCCTGACCAGCTCTCTGGGTAGGTCCTGCTCCACACTGGCGTTCACAGGGTCTGGTCCATGTCAGCTCCTTCACCATTTCTGCTCCAGGGAATTCAAGGCTCAACCAAGCCACAAACAAAGTCTCAGCATCCCAGTCATGCCTCCTCAGTCACCTGGGCTCCTGGCTCCTGGGCTCCTGGTTCCCTGGCTCTGGGCCCCTGGGATCCTGTTCAGAAGAGGCTCCACCATGACAAGTTTTCAGGACTCAGTTCTCCATTCTTCTGTAGCTGTTCTGCCACCAGATCTCGGTCTCAAGGAAATTCTGTCACTGCCTCTCTGGGGCTTTTCTTATATACACAGTATATATACCCACTTATATATAGAATATATATACCCACTTCCTTCAGCCAATTTCCTGTTATGTCAGTAACGAGGGGACAGGAATTCATGCCTTCTGTTTCCCCAACAGAGGCTTGATCAGTTACTAAGTACTAAGTACCTGCTACTTTTGCCAACACAAAGTGATCTTCAAGTTCAAAATTACATTACCATTACACCTTCCAACTCAGATTCTGTGAAATAGTTTTGCTTGTGTTGGTAGATTATTTCTTTATAAATTTTCTGTACTTACAGGACAGAATATAAACTGAGCTCCCCACACTTTATCTCATTCTACCTCTCCAGCCTCGTTTCATAACTATTGCCTTTCATATTCTAGTTAATAAATCAGACTGCTAGCTATTACCCAAGCTCAATACTTCCTGCCCCAATACATTTGTACTTGCTGTTCCTCGTGCTTGGAATGTATCCCCTTACCTCTATTTCTTAGAATCCTTGGCTTCAAGGCTCAACTCAAGTGGCACATCTTTTCACTTTGTCTGGTTCCTTCCCTTCCCCAGTTGTTAATATTGTACTCTTTCTTGCCTCAGTTTCCCTTGTGGTGGATTTATTTCTATCCAATGGCTCAATGCTGTAGAAGATAAACTTATTGAGGGCACAAACTATTTCATTTGTGTCTTTGTATCTGCAGTGTCTTGTATACATGTAGTAATGGGTTTTTAAAAAAATTTTCCATTTGTTTTTGTTTCTAGGTCTGGCCCCTTCCTAGCTCAACACTCTTCTTTCACATACTCTTCTCCTTTACTGTGATCCAGGGCTACTTATTATTCTATACACACCACGTTCTATCTACTATCTCCAGGCTTTCACCCTGTCCATCATATCTGGGATTCACTACTTCCCCATCTCTGCCTCTTGGAATAACTTCAAGGCTCAACCCAAGAGCTGCGTTTTTTACTTAGACCTTTCCTGGTCTCCACTTGTGCTGCTGCACTGAATCCTACCATCACACAGTGACTTGTATACATTATGTGTGTACTTATATGCTGTCTCTCCCATATAAACTGCTTGAGGACTGAAGTTCTTCGGTTTTGCTTAGCACAATGTCTGGCAAATAGCAAGTGTTTAACAACTTCTTGTTGACAGAGTAATGAAAGTCTACTCAACTGAATAAGCATTTAATGTGTTGTCAGTCAGAAGTCATGGGCAAAAACAGAAGTTAAAACATCTCTATAAGGGGTGGCCAGGTGGCACAGTGAGTAAGAGCACCGGCCCCAGAGTCGGGATGACCCGGGATCGAATCCAGGCTCTGATACTTAGCACCACACCCAGAAATAACTGGCCATGTAACCTTGACCAAGTTACTTAACCCCAATTGCTTAAAAAAAAACATCTCCATAGCTTCTTCAAAAGGAGTCAGCTCAGGAGTGGCTAGGTGGCTCAGTGAATAGCCCTGGAGTTAGGAGGACCTGAGTTCAAATCTGGACTTAGACACTTAACATTTACTAGCCATGTGACCTTGGGCAAGTCACTTGACCCCAACTGCCCAGCCTTCCCCCCTCCAAAAAGGTAAAAAATCAAATTTTTTTTTATAAAAGAGTCAGCTCAACACTCAATTCAGATTCATCTTATCCACTTGCTTCATTCAGTAGAGGTGCAGAGATCAGGGCCTTGTATCCCCTTTTCTTGATACGAGTGACTCCATCTTAGAATCAACCCCTTGTTATAGGCAAAACAATCATGTCCACTTCTCTGAATCTTTTCCTATTCCTATATTCCTATTCCCTACATCAGAGAAAAAGTTTGCCCTGCCTCTCTTGTAAAGCCAACCATAGAGGGAAAGAAGTCTTTGTGCTCCATTTGTAAGGTTAACTAGAAATTAAAAACCAGTATTTTTTAAGGCAAAAAAAAAAATAAAAACAGTCAGCACATTTTTGGAGAAGTGGTGGGGTTTCTTCCTTGAGAATGCCCTTGTAGGAATGTGTTGCTGAATAAAATTTCTTTTGATTTGAAAAACCATTGGGAGTTGTAGCTCTTGTTACAATAGTTTCAAGTACTGATCCTATATTCTGTTTTATGTTTGCAATCTAAAGTGTGAATAATTTAAACATCTAATATGTTTGATCCTGAAGCGTGGAAACTATGTGATAAGTCTCCTTTCTGACATCATTTTAGGAGCTACCCAATCCTTATCAACAAATGTATCTTTAATTTTTCCTTTTTAACCTTTCACATTTATTCCTGTTTGTTCCCACTGCCAGTACTCTTGCGCAGATGCTAATCATCCCACACTTGTTACTACACTAGACTCCTAACTGGTCTCCTTATCTCTAGTCCCTTTCCCAGACTAATCATCCTATATGCTGCTGCCAAATTAATTATCTTAAAATGTCACTTAATCACTTAATCTAGACCTAGATCCTAGTAGCCATTATTTCTATCAATCGCCAGGACCCTTTCCTTCCTTCTTCAATGAATTCAGTTTACTGGTTCCTAGTCTTTCTTTACTCCCCATCTCCTGACCTCATATTAAGCATACTTCAACATATATATTGATACTCCTTCAAATACTCTTAACTTCTCAGGTCCTTAACCTATAACTAGGTGACTCAGTGGATCAAGCTCAAGACCTGGAGTCAGAAAGAGTTGAACTCAAACCTGACTATCAACCCTTACAAGCTGTGTGACCCTGGCAATTTATTTAACCTCTGTCTGCTTCAATAGCCTCATCTGTAAAATACAGATAATAATAGCACTGACCTCTTGGGGTTACTGTGAGGATAAAATAAAATAATATTTGTAAAAAACTTTGTAAAATTTAAAATGATTAATAAATGCTAGCTATTATTACTTAGTTCCATGACCTAGTCCTCCACAATACCTCAGCTATACATAGACATTGCAATACCTTTGATTTTAACATCACCCATGAATGTTGTACTTCCATGTTCAGAAACTCTGAAATTCCTTTATCTGATTATAACCTTTCATCATGCCATCTTTCACTCTGTCTTATGACCTTTAACCATGTTCTTTGTCCTCACCTGGGACCTCCAGTATGATCACTAACCGAGGAGATTTCCAACCATAACTCATGTACTGAATGTACTCTCCTCTCTTCCCTGTCTTAATTCAATGACAAAATATCCTCTACATTTTAATCCATTGCCTCTTTGACCTATGGCCATTTATGACTTACCAAACCCTACCTTTGTTATTCCCATCATCTGTCACATTTGCTTCTATATGTGTGTTGCTGAATAGAGCTGGAATTAATCCTACCATTTCCATTACGAATTTATGTTGATCTCAAGTGGGCCATCCTGCAGAGAGGCAATCATTTTATACCTCCTAAATCAATTCACTCTTCCACTTGCCACAGTGGCTATTCTGAATGTTTTCATCCCTCTCAGCATCTCCCCTAACATCCTCTTGCTTTACCCTCTCAGTTGAGGACCATATAACATACTTCACTGAAATATTTGAGACCGCTGAACAAAAGCTCCTTCTTCTTCCTTCTTATTTTCACATGATTCAGATGTCTTCCCTACTACCTCCTCCTTCACTCCTGTCTTACATAAGGGGGTGGTCCTTCTTGCCAAGTAAAACACCTCTAAGCTTATCCTTGATGCCCTTCCTCTAATCCTCTATCCTCTAGTGCCCTCTCACTAATCTTCAGCCATTCCTTATCTAATGGCTCCTTTTCTTCCCTGCCTACAAACATAACCATATCTCTTTTCATAAAAAAAGATAATCCTTAAATTATCCTGCCAAGCCTGCTAGCATTCTCCCTACATCTCACCTTCCCCTCTTGTCTTCACTCATTGAGAAAGCTGTCTATACTTGCTACCTCTTCCTCTTCTCACTCAGTTATAAACTTTTTGCATTCTGGCTTCTGATTTCATTATTCAACTGAAATTTCTGTCTTAGAAGTCATCAATGATCTTTTAATTGCCAAATGTAATGGCCTTTTCCCAGTCATCATGCTTCTTGACCTCTCTGCAGCCTATGACATGGTTGATCACTAGGTTTCCATGACATTGTTCTCTCTTGGTTCAATCTCCTTTGTTTATTTTTCATCCAGGTTATGCCCATTAAATGTTGGTCCCCCCACCCCCAATATGGACCTGTCCTAGGTTCTCTTCTTTTTTTTTTCTATTTTATCTTAATTGGTGATCTCATCGGCTACCTTAGTTCAATTATCATCTTTATGTGGATGATTTTCACATCTATATATCCAGTCCTAGTCTGTCTCCTCACTTAAGTCTGTCACTTTGCAGATCTAAAATTGAATGCTCCATAGGCATCTCAAAACATATTGAAAACGGGATTCACTCCTACCTTTTACTCCCAAACCTTCCCTGTTGTTATTGAGAGCACCACCACCCTTTAGGCTCCCCATCTTGATGGGAATCTCACTCCTCCCTTGTACTCATTCCACATATGTAATATGTTGATCAGTCTTACTGTTTCTGCCTTCAGAGCATTTCTGGCATATATCATTTTCTCTCACTCATGTGGTCACCATCCTGGTATAGACTCTTTATTGTCTCACTCCCAGACTATTGCTATAGACTTTTAATTGTTCTCCTTGCCTAAGGCTCTCCCCATTCCAATCTATTCTCCACTCACTTGCCATAGTGTTTTTTTCTTAAAACATAGGTCTGACTATGTCTTTCCTCTCCCCCAACTCAATAAACTACAGCGGCTCCTACTACCTCCTGGATCAAATATAAAGTGTTCTGTTTGGTAATTAAAGCTATCCATAATCTTGTCCTTCCTATCTTTCTGGTTTTCTTACAGTTTCCTTCCACTCACTATCTGATCCAGCAATATTAGCTCTCTTGCTATTCCTTTCACAGCCTTTCTCATGATACCCCTCTCCCAACTTGGTGCCTTTTCACTGACTGTTCCTCCTACCTGGAATGTTCTCCCTCAACTCCACCTGATTGTCCTGGTTTCCTTTGAGACTCAACTCAGATACCACCTTCTGCAGGAACTCTTTCCTATGTCATCTCCCCCACACTCTTTTCCCTCACTGATAGTTCCTTCCCTCTGAGATTACTCCATCTACTCTGCATGCATGCACATACATATGTGTGTATGTATGTATATATATATATATACATTGATGTGTGCATGTGTGTGTGTGCTGTTTTTTGCCTTTCTCTATATGCCCAGTACTGAGCACAGTAAGTACTAAATCAATGCTTGTGGATTGACAAATTTACACTTCTCCACAGTGTTACTCTTCTGGTCTCCTTCAGTGTAATTTGGTGCTTAATCTCCCCACAAGGAATGATTGAAAAAAAATATTTATTAAGTGACTATGTGCAAAGGACTGTGCTAAGCTTGGGGATGCAAAGAGAAAAGTAAGACGCTTCATTCTCTAAGAACTCAAATTCTAATGGGGGAGGCTGTACACAGGAGGGTACAGTTAAAGTCCAATAGAGGACTTGTGGTCTAAGCTTAGGATGCAGTGCAAAGCTGATGATAATGTATCTTCTTTAATATAATACCAATTAATAAAATTATAAGTTTCTGATGTGGAACCATTTAGTGGTTCCAAGAGCTTTGGCATCAAGAACTTTTTTCCCCAGGGTTTCAGGAGTTGAGAGCACTGGGGAAACAATTAATAAAAAGAAAGATAGTCCCTGACCTCAAGGAGCTTACAACCTAATGAGGAGACAACACAAAAAGGAGGCAGGAGTGGGGAGATATCAGGTGGTATCCAGCATGGGGGCATCTTGTCCTGTGGAGTTGAATGCAGGCAGAGCAACAGATGCAGAGTAGAGAAGCACCAAAATCCCACTTCAGCCCTCTATAAAGGAAGGTATTGGGAGGAGTTTGGTATTCCACACTCCAGACCTCAGATCAGAAGGGAGACATGGCTGAGGGAGATGATGACAGTCAAGGCTTGAGTCCCCAGCATGGTGATGAGGTTAGAGGTGATGAGTTTAACCTGGAAGGGACATCTGATTCTGTGGAGTTGAAACGAGGCAGAACAGCAGGTGCAGAGTGGGGTCAAGGGTTCCATCGTTGAACTATGTCTTCAAGACCCAAGCTAGAAGCAAGGCCAGTGTTCTGGCAGGTGCTGCTGCTCCCATGCCTCTTGGGCTCAGAGTCCTGCACTGTCTCCGCCAGGTTGTTAAGATGCTGCTGCTTTGCCTAGCCTGATTTTCCTACTTAGGTCCTGGCAGATGGTATAGGTGCTGGTGGGTTCCTTCTCCGCCAAGTTTGTTCCCCTCTATTATCATGCAACATTGTTTTTATAACAATGACAATGCTACCTTAAAAATTACAGCACTCTTTACCGTTTCAAAGGATTTTCATATTCACTAGACCCTTGGTATAGATGTCTAATTTTCCATATGTGGATGTTTTATCTCCAAGCTAGACCATAAGCAGGAATCATTGACTCATTCATAACAACTAATGTAGTGCTTGGTATGTAGCAGTTTGTGCGACACATATATATTAAAAAAAGACCCCTTAATTATTCATTAACAAGCTTTTTAAAGGTAAAGATCACTTCTGTCTAGGTGACTGATAGATTGTATATAAGACCCTAAACTAGATGCCAGGGGAGGAGGGAAGCACAAAGAAAAAGATAATTAAAACAAAACTTTTACCTTCATAGAGTTCACATCCACGCTGGTAGAGATGCACTTCTACCCTAACTTCACAAGAATGCTAAATTCAAATATGTGATTTTACTGGTTCTTTCTTTTTCTTTTTTGCCTTTTGGAGGCCAATTGGGGTTAAGTAACTTGCCCAAGGTTAGTTTTTTTGTGGGGATGTTAAGTGTCTAAGGCCGGAACCTAACTCGGGTCCTCCTGACTCCAGGGCCGGCGCCTTACTCACTGTGCCTTACTTGTTTTTTCAAGAGAATTAAACTTAACTGGTCTGATTTAGAACTATGTCTTTATCTTACTATATTTATTCTTCCGCTTCCCCTGTTTTGAGAACAAAATCAAGAAAAATTCTCTCCCCCCCTTCCTTCCGCAACTACTTTCTCTGTTTTACCGTGTAAACATTATCAAGGTCATCTATAGAGTGACTTTAAGAATATCAGCCAATTTTTTAGATACAGGCAATGACCTATTATAGACAGGTCTCCCTTCCTTGGAGAGCTAGTTTTGTTTTCATTTAGTCATTCTATTGGAGAACTCTTTTTCATAAGCCTGAAGGTGCTTTGTCCTAAAACTATAGAAACAAGTCTGAGTGAAACATTCCATCCATTACAGAGAAGTGAGGCATTTAGGAGACTGAACAAGGCACATATATTTTTTGTGTATAGCCACAGGGGGAATTTCTTTTGCTTGACTATGCATATTCGTTAGAAGAAATTTTCTTTTTTTCTTTTTCTTTTCCAATGGGGGAAGTGGAAGAGAGAGAAAATAGATTTCTATTCATTTACAAAAATATGTGGGGGAGTGGTGCTGCAGATGGAATCCTACATGCATTTTCAGATGAGATCATTGCATGTATTAGTTTTGTTTATTGTTTTACTTTGTTACAAGAGACCTCTCATAAAATGAGAGTAATTTGTAAATGTTTGTAAAGTAAAAAGCAAAACACATCAAAAGACTAAAAGTGAACATTGGTAAGGATGCACAGAATGGAAGTCTAAACAGACGAATGAGCATTCATCTACTGAAGGAAGTAAATAAAACTCAGAGAGGCAGGAAAATGTCATGGAATGCACACTGAGCATCACTAATGTAAAGTGGGAAGAGACTTTAGGTTTTATATCTATCTATCTATCTATCTGGCCACCATTTAAAGAACCATCATTCTTGCACTCTGGCTATCATCCTCATTTCCTTCTCTAATGGAAATCTGGACTCTGCACCAGGAACCACTCTGAGCTTTTACCTTCTCTTACCTGGAACAAAGCTATTACATTACTTGCCAGCCATTATTCCTATTGGGCAACTAGGTGGTGCAGTGCTTAGAGCTCCATGACTGGAGTGAAGAAAATTAGTCTTTCTGATTTCAAATCTGACCTTGGACATTTAATAGCTGTGTTACCTAGCACAATTCAACCCTTTTTTTTGCCTCAATTTCCTATCTGGAGAAGAAAATGGAAATGACTCCAGTATCTTCACCAAGAAAATCCTAAAATGACATAATGAAGAGTCAAACAAAACTGAAAAACGACTAAACAACAACAAAAAATTCTTGAACCATGTTGCAATGTTTATCCACTGCCCCCCTTTCCGCATGACCTCTATTTGAATGTAAACTCCTTGAGTCTTCATTCTGGAAAATGGAAAAGGAAGCAACTGTCTAATTTCCTTTAATTTGTATACCTGGGATTTGGCACAATGCCTGGTACATAGTATACACTTGATAAATGATCTCTCTTTCTCTCTCTCTCTGTCTTTCTCTGTCTCTCTCTCTCTTTCTCTCTCTGTCTCTGTCTTTCTCTCTCTCTGTCTGTCTGTCTCTGTCTCTCTCTGTGTCTCTCTCCCTCTCTGTCTCTGTCTCTCTTTCTGTCTCTGTCTGCCTCTGTCTCTCTCTCTCTAGACATCTCTCTACATAGCTATCACCTTCAGATGAGGAAATGGAAACCCAGGAAGGCACAATGACTTACCCAGTCATATGGGTAGTAAGTGGTAAAGGGGAGATATGAACCCAGGTCCTTTAATTCTAGTCAATCAGTCAACCAATCAATCAGCAAACATTTATTAAGGGCCTGCTATGTGCCGGACATTGTACTATAAACATTGGGAATGCAAAAAGAAAGAAGGACAATCCAGGCCCTCAAGGAGCTTATAATCTAATGGGAGGGGGGGAAGAAAATATACAAAAAGGAGCTGTTAAGTAGGGAGAGGGGTTTTAGAAGAGTCCAGGAAAGGTGTGCAATTCTGGGGTATGGTAGAAATCAGAGAAGTCTCCAAGTAGTGCAGTAAGGTGAGAAATGAGGAGATGTTCTGAGATAAGCTTCCTCCTTAAATGAAGGCTTTGGGTTTCATGGCTTCACCATTTCCACCCACCTCCCATTAGAGAGACCTGAGGGTGGTAATGAGATAGAGAACCAAGGCTAGAGAACCAGTGGAGTTTTGCAAGATGATGAAATTTCCCCAATAATGAGCTTCCTAGGGCATAGTAAAGAAGTCAGTCATAGAAGCCTCAAAGGCTTGCAGCCAGGTGAGACTCCAGGACCAGCGCTGGTCCTCTCTACCACACTCCCTCCCTCCCACAGTCACAAGGTTGATTGTACTTCCAGAGACTGCAACCTTAAAACATTTTGCAAACTGGAATCATCACTCTTTGAAAGAAGAACCACTAAGTCAAACATCATTGCATCATAAAATCAAGTATCCCAAAGGATAAACCAGGTTACAGTTTTCACATAATCAAAGAATTTCAAAAATGTAAGGGGATTTGTTGGCCATCTAGTCCTCCAACCCACACCTGAATAAGAATACCCTATGTAATATACCTTGAAACAGGTCAACGAACCTTTGCCTGAGGTCCTCCAATAAATGGAAACCCATCGGCATAAAAGCAGCCCATTGGCCTTTTGGAGAGTTTGGGTTGGTAGGAAGAGTTTTCTTATTTTGAGCCTAAATTTGGCTCATTGCCATTTTCACCCAGTTCCCCTAGTTCTGGTCTCTGGGATGAAGCTGAACATGTCTACTGCAATATGAAAGACTCTCAGATGCTACCATAACCTTCATAATTACTACCACCACCACCAGTACTACTACTGCTACTACTCCTACTACTACTACTACTACTACCACCTCCGTTCTTCTCTGCACTAAACAGTTGTTATTGTTGTTCAGTATTTTCAATCATGTCTGATTCTTCATGACCCCATTTGGGATTTTCTTGGCAGAGATACAACTGGAGTGATTTGCCATTTCCTTCTCCAGCTCATTTTACAGACCTGGAAACTGAGCAAATAGGGTTAAGTGACTTGCTCAAGGTCACATAAGTATCTGAGGCAGGATTTAAACTCAGGTCTTCCTGACTCTAACCCTGGTGCTCTATTTACTCTGCTACCTAGCTGCCCCAGCACTAAACATAACCAATTCCTTTAAACAACCTTAAATGTAACTACTAAAAAATTATTCTACCCTTATGTTTGGGAGTGCCCACTGAATTTCACATCTATAATCCTACATTCCTGTGGGACACCTCCTTTTCCCTTTCATACTGAACTGGTAACTGGGAAGAACTAGAGTGACAATGAAAAAACTTAGAGAGTACTTTTCCTTAAAAATCAGTAACAAAGGGGCAGCTAGGTAGTGAAGTGAATAGAGCACTGGCACTGGAGTAAGGATGACCTGAGTTTAAATCTGGCTTCAGACACCTAACACTCACTAGCCGTGTGACCTTGGGCAAGTCACTTAACCCCAATTGCCCTGCATTCCCCCCTCCAAAAAGAAAAAAATTGGTAACAAAGTAGATGCCCATCAGTTGGACAATAACTAAACAAACTGTGGTTCATGAATGTAATGGAATATTTCTATGCTGTAAGAAATGATATATGTGATGAACACAGGAGTATTTGCTTTTCAAAATCTTTCTTGAATTTTCTTGAATTCCTCCATGGCCTGTAATATAGTTCATATTTTTCTTGGAGGCTTTTTTTTATGCAATTGGGGTTAAGTAACTTGCTCAAGGTTACACAGCCAGTTATTTTGTGTGGGTGCCAAGTATCTGAGGCCGGAACTGATCCTGGGTCTCCCAACTCTGGGGCCGGTGCTCTTGCTCACTGCGCCATCTGGCCGCCCCGTCTTGGAGGCTTTTGATGCAGGAGTTTTGACTTTGATGCCTTCCCCCCACTCCATGCCTTGATCCTTTTTGTCCCCAAAAAAGGATTCTATGGTCTGTTTGTGCTTCTGTTGCTTGCTCATATTAGCAGCCAATTACTTGACTTTTGACCTCTTTGCCACAGCAGAACTCTGTCCAGAATGAAGAGAGCTATGTTCCAAATCACTGAGGTTTTTGCAGCTGCCAGAGATATTAGATGGGTACCCTCTCTATAGCCCCCACAAGCTATGGCTTACTGGTCACACAGCCAGGTCCACCACCCAAGACTGTGATCCAGATCCAAGAAGGTCAAAGTAAAATTGATTACCTTCTGAATGGTTGCTTGGTCCCCCTACAATTTGCAGGCCAGGAGCTCCGGAAGCAGCCATGCAGCAGCGGCTACAGCCACTGCACCTCCTCTACTTCTCACCATGGGGGTAGCAGCCAACCACGCTCCCCCTGTTCCAAAAAATTCCACACTGACCTTTTACTTTGTCTGTGGCATTTGTGGATTGAGAAGTCTGGAAACTGCTACAGCTGCTGGTGATTTACTCTTGTGAAGTCTGCTCCAGCCACTGCTGGTCAGGGCTGCCTTGGGGCTAAAGCCATGGCTCAGTTGGGACTGGGCTCAGCTCCCAGTGCACTGTGATGGACCCTTCCTGTGTGCCTTTCGGGCTTCCTTCAGTGGAAGATTTGTTTCTCTCTGTCACTTTGTGGGTTCTGTAGCTCTAAAGATTGTTTAGAGTCATTTTTTATATGTATTAGAAGAGGTGGAAGCTAGAGCTGTGGGGAAGTCCTGTTTCTACTCCATCACCTTGGCTCCATCCCCTATTTTATTTTTCTAAATGATGGCTTTTTAATATCCTATTTATTTCTGAACATATCTTTTCCTCTCCCTTCCCAAACAAGCTTTCCCTTGTCATAAATATTTTTTTTTTGGAGGAGGGAAGGCAGGGCAATTGGGGTTAAAGTGACTTGCCCAAGATCACATGGCTAGTAAGTGTTAAGTGTCTGAGGCTGGATTTGCGTTCAGGTCCTCCTGACTCCAGGGCTGTTGCTCTATTCACTGCTCCACCTAGCCACCCCTATCATAAATATTTTTAAAAGAGGAAACAACAAACTTAGTAAAATCAGACAACATATCAGTTGTATCTGACAATACAGTAGTCCATATCCATAGTCCTAAACTCTTTAATGAAAGTAAGAAAATAAATTTATCAATTACATGAATAAGTTTTTTTTTGATGTTTCAGGGTCTTAATTATGTAGGGATAGGTTTCAAAGAGTGATTTGAATGATTGCTTCCAGATTGCCAATTGAACTTTGCAAAAAAGGAAAAAAATATACTCAATCTTAGGGTAACAATAACTTATTTCAGTTATTCCAGTGACTTAAAAGAATGCAATGTAGAGAAGGATCAAAATGTTGTCCTCTATAGGAGAGGAATTCCAGGAGAAATAGTTTAAAAAGCATTTTAAAGAAATATAAAAAGTGTGTGTATCCTGCTTACTCTTGGGCAGTTCATACTGTACAAAGTCTCATTAAGTTCATATTGTAAAACCCTTTGTAATTTATGCATTTGAGGGTAATGAAAAACCAAAGTAAAGTCTGTCCATTGGACCAAATCAAGCTGTGAATTTCCAGGTAAACATGAGGCATTTTTTCTTTCCAACCTTTACCAAGTGCTCTCTCTCCTCTAGCTTCAAGCTGTATTAGATAAAGGACAAAGGTATAAAACTGGGTGCATGGGTAGATCCTTGTGCTAGAATCATACATGACCTGCATCTGTTGGACATCATGATCAAATATGAGAATTGTTTAAAAAGCATTTATAGAATGGCAGCTCTTTGGCAAGAGTTTTATTAGTTTACTTTTGGTATCTAATGGTTGTGTTAGAGAGAGGAACATCAAAGAGGGCCAGATGGTCAAGGAGGATAATCAATCATAATGAACCCTTTAGCAAAACTAATAGAAGGCATATGCTCTGTGATACAAATGGATGGGAAAGCTGGAAAGTAGTCTGGGAGATACTGGGCATAGACCAATATCTTCTACCATTTACCATCTTATACCATTTGACCAAGATAAGGTCAAAATGAATATATAACCTAGATATAAAAGGAGAATATAGATCATATCACTTTCAGACCTATGATAGGTAAACAATTAATGAATAAACAAGAGAAAGAGACCATTGTGAGGTATAATATGGATAATTTTGATTACATTAAATTTAAAAGGTTTTGTACAAATAAAACCAAGGTAGCCAAGATTAGAAGAAAAGCAGAAAATTGGGGAAAAATTTATAGACAGTTTCTCATATAAAGGTCTCATCATTCCCCAATTGATAAACTGTCAAAGGATATGAATAGGCAGGTTCTTTTTTTTTTCCTTTTTGTTGGGCAATTGGGGTTAAGTGACTTGCCCAAGGTCACAGGGCTAGTTTTTGTGTTAAGTGTCTGAGGCCAGATTTGAACTCAGGTCCTTCTGACTCCAGGTCTGGTGCTTTATTCACTGCACCACCTAGCCACCCCTGAACAGGTACTTTTATGATGAAGAAATCAAAACAATTTATAGATATATAAAAATGTTCTAAATCATTATTGATTTGAGAAATGCAAATTAAAACAACCTTAAGATACCATTTCACACCTATCAGATTGGCTAAAATAAAGGGGAAAGTGACAAATGTTGGAGAAGATGTGGAAAAATTGTGACACTAATTCACTGCTGGTGAAACTGTGAACTCATCCAATCATTTTGGAGAGCAATCTGGAATTTGTCCAAAGAGCTATTAAAGTGCCTATACCCTTTGACCTAGCAGTACCATTACTAGGCCTGTTGCCCCAAATGATTAGGTAAAAAGGAAAAGAACCTATATGTTTTGAAATATTCATAGCAGCTCTCTTTGTGGTGGCAAAAAACTGGACATTGTGGAGATGCCCATCAATCGGGGAATGGCTGAACAAGTTGTGGAATATGATCATGATGGAATACTAGTGTTCTATAAGAAATGATGAGCTTGATGATTTGAGAAAAAACATGGAAATACTTACATGAAATAATGAAGAGTGAAACAGAACCAAGAGAATGTTGTACATGGTAACAGTAATATGTTGTAAGAAAAGCTTTCAGTGACCAGGTCATTTTGACTATTGTAAATACCCAAATTAACTACAAAGGACCTATGAAGGAAGATGCTATCTGCTCTCACAGAAAGAAAGATCTGATAAATAGAAGTATGTATAATATATACATATATCTAACAGTATCCATCTCTAGTGTGAGGGGAGGGGAAAAAGAAAGTTACATGATAACTTTATTATATACTCAAAAGGAAAAGAAAGCTGTACATAATATATTTGCAGTTTCACGTGCAATTTTTTTTACAAATCTTTTAAAAAGAAAGCATATGCTCTAGTTTGCTGAAAAATTGGATGAAATTTTAATGTTATTATAGTAGAACTTGTACATGAAATGTAAGGATTGCAATTATAGAGAGAAGTGAGACTAACCATTAAAAGGCAACTTTGTGTTATCTTTTAAAAGTTGACTTGATTTAGTTTCCCCTATAAGTGTGTGATATTACATTAGGAAAAGTATCAGTCTTTGGATGACAATTATTTTTAATCTATAGGATTTCTTTCCCCTTCATCCCCCTCTTCCAACTCTCTGATTGTTATCATAGATTCTAGAGTTAGAAAGGATCTTAAATATGAATTATTCTAGTTATGTCATTTTTATAGAAAAGGAAACTGAGGCCCAGAAAGTTTATGTGATTTTCCTAGTGTTCCCCCATAGGACAGAAGAAGTGGGGTTTGAACTCAGGTCCCTTGACTCTTAGATTAGTGCTTTTTCTATTAGATGACCCACTATTGAAAACCATCATATATGTTTCAGAGGAATAATGTTTACTGGTATAAGGATGCATTAGGTATAGTGGTTGCATTATAGTCCATGGTACTTTAGGCCTGTTGTAGGATAATGGCTTATGGTCCACTCAAGGAAAGATGTATCTCTATAGTTTTTCCAGAATGGTTTTCTACCATTAGCTTGATGGTACAGCATCATTCAAAGATTGGAGAAACAGAAATTCCCTTGAGACAGAAAGGATGGCCCCTAACCCTTACCAATTAAGATTCTCAATGTGGAGAAGAATCAGGACTAGTTTTATTGTATTTTGATCTGAAATAGGTACACTTAATATTTCTGCTTTTCTGCATTTTTATGAGGGTTTTATGCCCAAATAAATGCATGGTCAGTTTTTGTGATGGTATCATGTCCAGCTAAGAAAAATATATATTTCTTTTTAATCCCATTTAATTTTCTCCAGAAGCCTATTATATCTAACATTTCTAAAATGCTATTTATCTCTTTAACATCTTGCACAAACATAAAATAAATTATGTTTAGGTTTGTCTAGTTCCAAGAGGGAGTAAATTGAGATCCTTCGCTAGTATAGCTTTATTGTCTATTTCCTTCTGTAATTCATTAATTTTTCCTTTAAGAAATTGGATGCTATGCCATTTAGTACATATGTATTTAGTAATTGCTTCATTGTCCATGGTACCTTTTAGAAAAATATTGTTTCCCTGATTAACTCTTTTAGTTAGTGTAATGGGAATGCAGATTTGGAAGATCTTCCCTGCCCCTAGGCTAAAGTGCAAGCCTGAAGCCTGGGGTGGGAGGCTTGTTTTTCAGTAGATACTTTTTGATTGGCCAGTGGGTCCAAAAGGTTGTTACATTCTCTGAGTCAGGAGAAGGCTATATAAGCCCTGATGTGTAGCTTTGTTTTGGGGACTCACTTTGAGAAGTGTTCTGTGATTTGATCTGAATTCTGGGAAGCCGTTGTTGAGAGTCCCCCGGCTTTGAAAAACCCAGATGCGGAAACCCAGATATTGACTGGGTATGGATGTAATGGTTGGACAGTTTGGAAATCTGTCTACTTGATCTGTTTCTGTCTTGATAATTCTGCCTGTATGCTATGAAGTTCGGGGTGCTGACCTTTTTCCCCTGAACAAGGTAAATGATATATGTCTGACTGATTAAAGTAAGCTTGTTAACCCATTTTGAGTTGCTTTCCTTTATCAAAGCAGATCCAAGAACCTGTATTGCTAGCAGCCACCCTGGGAACGCTGGGGTGCTTGCTGCTACAAAATGGCGTCACGAACAGGATCTGCAGAGTAAAAGGAAAGTATGGGGGCTGGGATAATTGTTTGTTTCCCAGTTGTGGTAGCTGTGACTCTGTGGAGCCATGGAGCAGGAGAGAAGAATGGCCTGCATGCGGACTTCGCTGAGCTGAGAGCAGGAATGGTGAGCTGCCTGCATCGGGACCTGGGCAGAAGCCAGGAGTGGCTGCCGCCTGCGGGAGGAGAAGGAACCCAGGAATTCGGAATTCAGCCACCGGAAAAGATAAGAACTGAGAAGCAAAGCAGGGGCACTGAATGTGTTTCCTGGCTGCATCCCACAGTTTGGGACCCAGGGGGAGGATGGACTTGTGACTATGGTGGGTGGGATGAAGTGCCTTGGATCCTCAGGGACCCCACCTTGTTGGTTTTGTTGCCCAGCCCCCTCTCTGTACTTGGAAGCAGGGGCTGGAGCTGTGTGAGGGGAAGGACACCCCCCCCCCAACTTTATTTGAACTCTTGTTTTGAACTGAAGTGATAATGCTATGTACTTTGTGTTTGTTTAAGGCCCAGTGGCCACTTTGGTAACTTTAGTTCTGTACCTTGAAAATGTGACCTAAGAGATGTTTAGTGCTAATTCAAAAGTAAATTGTCTATGCTATGGGCATGAAAGATCTTGGGGCCGAATGTAACGGGAATGCAGATTTGGAAGATCTTCCCTGCCCCTAGGCTAAAGTGCACCTGAAGCCTGGGGTGGGAGGCTTGTTTTTCAGTAGATACTTTTTGATTGGCCAGTGGGTCCAAAAGGTTGTTACATTCTCTGAGCCAGGAGAAGGCTATATAAGCCCTGATGTGTAGCTTTGTTTTGGGGACTCACTTTGAGAAGTGTTCTGTGATTTGATCTGAATTCTGGGAAGCCGTTCTTGAGAGTCCCCCGGCTTTGAAAAACCCAGATGTGGAAACCCAGATGTTGACTGGGTATGGATGTAATGGTTGGACAGTTTGGAAAGCTGTCTACTTGATCTGTTAATGTCTTGATAATTCTGTCTGTATATTTTGAAGTTTGGGGTGCTGACCTTTTTCCCCTGAACAAGGTAAACAATATGTGTCTGACTGATTAAAGTAAGCTTGTTAACCCATTTTGAGTTGCTTTCCTTTAACAAAGCAGATCCAAGAACCTGTATGGGCAGCAAACCCTGAGGACACGCTTGGGGTGCTTGCTGCTACAGTTAGGTATATTTTTGCATTTGCTTTGTCTGAGATCACAGTTGCTACAATTTTTAACTTTACTTTTCTTCAACTGAGGCATAATATTCTGGAGATTCTGCTCCAAGTCCTTTATTTTAAATCTGTGCACATCTTTCTGTTTCAAAGTGTTTTTCATATAAATAATACATTTTTGATTCTGGTTTCTAATCCATTCTGCTTCTGTTTTATGGGTGAATTCATTCCATTCACATTCACAGATATGATTGCTAATTGTGCATTTCCCTCCACATTATTTTTTCTGTTTATCCTTCTCAAAAAGAGTCCATTTCAGTAATGGGGGCCAACCTGTACAAAAGCACAGAGATAAAATGCCAAATTAATTGTAGGATTAACTAGTGAACCAGTTTGGATAGAACAAATATGCAAAAAAGAGGAGTAACATGAAATAAATTTGGAAAGGTAGGTGGGAGCCAGATTGATGGTAGTCTGAAAAGTCTGTATTTTGTCACACACACACAACAGGGAAATTTCTTGAGTAGAGGAGTGACATAGACTGATTTGTGTCTCAGAAATGTTACTTTGACAACTTTGAGGAGAATGGATTAGTGAAAGGAAAGAGTAGGAGCAGAGAGATCAATTAGGATGCTATTGTTAAGAGTTAGTCAATAAACATTTATTAAGTGCCCACCATGTGCCATGCATAATAATAGCTAGCATTTATATAGCATTTTAAGGTCTGCAAAGTGCTTTACATATGTGAACTCATTTGATCCTAAGGACTCTATGAGAAAGGGGCTATTGCTATTCTCATTTTACAGATGAGGTAACTAAAGCTGAGAGGGTTTAAGTGACTTGTCCAAGGTCATAAAGTTGTAAGTATCTGAGGCAGAATTTGAACTCGTCTTCCTAAGTCCAACATTTTTTTCTACTATACCACTTAGCTATAAGACATGACTAATAGTGGTGTGTCTGTGTGAGTGAAATGGAGAAAAGAGGACAGGGAAATGAAGGAAAATGAGACCTTCTGTTAGAGGCAGAATTGAGAGGAATTGGCAACTGATCTGAATATGTGAGTTGAAGAAGGGGTAAGAGTCAAAGATGTTTCTGAGGTTGAGAACCTGTATAACTTGGGGGGGGAGGGATGGTGGTATCCTCAACAGAAATGGAGAAGGGGCTAGTTAAGAGGTTAGATAATTAGTGAGTTCCATATTGCACATACTGAGGTGGCTATACTGAGGCATATCCTGGTGGAGATATCTAGCAGGCAATTGGCAACACTAAACTGGAGTTCTGCAGATTAGGGATGGATATAGATACTTGGGAGTCATCTACCATACAAGAAAGTAGTTAAATCCAAGGGGGCTGATGAGATCACCAAGAGAGTATACTTATAAGAAGGAAGAGAAAGGCACCTAGGACAGAGTCTTGGGAGTGAATACTCCCATGAATTCAGGATAGTGTTGACTGAAAGAAAAATAGGAGAGAGCAATATCTTTTAAGGTAAGAGGAATTATCCAGGAGGAGAGGGTGATAAACCATGCTAAATGCTTCACAGAATAAAAACAAGACAGAGAATAAGAAAAGGCCATTAGCTTTAGTGGATAAGAGATATTTGGAAACCTTAGAGCAGTTTGAACGTACTGGTAGAGTCTAATGCCAGATCATAAGGAACTAAGGAATAAGTGAAAGGCCAAGAAATGGAGGCAAGGAACAAAGTCATATAGGATGGTAACTTGAAGGGGTGGCAGGGTTAAATAAAGCTTTGTTAAGGACAAGACCTGGGAAGATTAGAGAGTTATCAGTTCTGCCTACACTTAACAAAGAGAAGGAATTTTGGGGAACACAGAGGGAAAACAATAATGTAGCCCTTTTAATTTAATCTCTTTAAGGAGAATCAACAGTTAGTTGTACAATTTTGAGGAGGAAATGACAGCTCCCCAAGTTAGAGTGTAATGAGCTGCATTTGGCAAAATAAATTCTATGGAAAAAATTTGAACAAACCTAAGGTAAAAAGCAGCCCCATCAAGGGATTTTTTTTGAAAGATTGATTATCAAATGTGCTGACTACACAAAGTTGGGATAGAGAGCTAATGTGCTGGATGACAATCAGGATCCCAAAAAATTTTGATGGCTAGAATATCACTGAATCTAATAAGATCAGATTCAGTATGAATGGAGGTAAAGTTTTAAATATCCACTGCCCAAGCACAGGGTGGAGGAAGAGGTTAGGATGATTAAGCAGCATTTTACCTGAAAAGGGAACTGAGTGTTAGTGGATATCAAGCTCTACAGGAGTCACTAGTGAGATTTGGCAGGCAACAAAAAATTGAGATCTTGGGTTGCATTAAAAGAAACAGACCCCTCTTCCAACCCGACTCGGTGGCAGGCGCAGGTGCAACAGTGGCAGCATGTCCCACAGGAAGTTCTCGGCTCCCAGGCATGGGTCTCTGGGCTTCCTGCCTCGAAAGAGAAGCAGCAGGCACCGGGGAAAGGTGAAGAGCTTTCCCAAAGATGACCCCACCAAGCCCATCCACCTGACAGCCTTCCTGGGCTATAAGGCCGGCATGACCCACATCGTGTAAGAGGTGGACAGGCCTGTCTTGAAGGTCAACAAGAAGGAAATTGTAGAGGCCATCACCATCGTCGAGATGCCCCCCCTCCACCGCCATGGTCATTGTAGGCATTGTGGGCTACGTGCAAACCCTGGGGCCTGCACAGCTTCAAAACCATCTTTGCTGAGCATATCAGTGATGAGTGTAAGAGGTGATTCTATAAGAACTGGCATAAGTCCAAGAAGAAGGCCTTCACCAAGTACTGCAAGAAGTGGCAGGACGATGATGGCAAAAAGCATCTGGAGAAAGACTTCAGCAGCATAAAGAAGTACTGCCAGGTGATCAGAGTCATTGCCCACACCCAGATGCAGGGAATGGCAGCAGCGTGGCTGAGAAGCTGGACTGGGACCATGAGAAGCTGGAGCAGCAGGTGCCCGTGTCCACTGTGTTTGGGCAGGACGAGATGATTGACATCACTGGAGTGACCAAGGGGAAGGGCTACAAAGGTGTCACCAGCCTGGGCTACAAAGGTGTCACCAGCCACTGGCACACAAAGAAACTGCCCCAGGCCTGCGTAAGGTGGCGTGTATTGGAGCTTGGCATCCTGCCCATGTGGCCTTTTCTGTGGTTCGAGCTGGTCAGAAGGGCTACCACCATTGCACTGAGATCAACAAGAAGATCTACAAGATTGGTCAGGGCTACCGGATCAAGGATGGCAAGCTGATCAAAAACAACGCGTCTACTGATTATGATCTGTCTGCAAGAGCATCAACTCTCTGGGAGGCTTTGTCCACTACGGTGAAGTGACCAATGACTTTGTCATGCTGAAAGGCTGTCGTTGGGACCAAGAAGCGTGTCCTCACCCTGTGGAAGTCTCTGCTGGTACAGACCAAACGTTGCGCCCTGGAGAAGATCGACCCGAAGTTCATTGACACCACCTCCAAATTTGGTCACAGTCGGTTCCAGATCATGGAGGAGAAGAAAGCTTTCATGGGACCACTCAGAAAAGACTGTGTTGCTAAAGAAGAAGCTGCCTAGTTTTTGCAGATCAATGTGGAGCTGGTGGATTCACAAGAAATTTTTCAAAACTCCAAAAAAAAAAAAAAAGAAAGAAACAGACCTTCTGGGAACAAGGTGGTAAAAATTCCTGTGTATTCTGTCCTCATCAGAACAAATGTTATTTTCAGTTCTTGGTGCCACAGTTTAAGAAGGACTTTGATAAACTGGAGAGCATCCAGAGGGCAACCAAGATGGTGAAGGGCTTTAAGTCTGTGTCAGATAAGAATGGGTTGAAGGAGCTGGGGATGTTAATCATTGAGAAGATTCTTGACAGATTGTAAAAGTATCCAAAGGCTAGCCATAGATGAAGGATCAGGTTGGTTCTGTTTGACCCTAGATGGTAGACGTAGGAGCAATGGGTAGACGTTGCAACTTGGCAAATTTGGGCTTGATGTCAGGAAGAACTTCTTATAGTCAGAGCCATCTAAAAGCTGCCTCTGGAGGTAGCTCTAGGTAGCTTCCCCTCCCACCCTCCAACAGAAGGTTTACTTAAGAAGTGAAAAAAAAAAGGGGGCTGGATAGATACTGGTTGAGTATGTTCATGGGGATTCCTTCTCAGTTACAGGTTGGACTAAGCCTTTGAGGTACCCTCCAACTCAATAATTCAGTGATTCTGTGAGAATGTTTTAGAGATTAAGATCATTCACTTACAAATTGGGGTTTTTCCAGTTCTCTGGAGAAATCCATTTACATGGTGGCCACCCTTTGCTTATGCTTATCCACTTCTTATCTGTGTAATAGTAATTATTAACTATATTATTAATTATTACCTTGTAATAATACCTGGGTTCTGTTTCCCGAACTCTGAATACAAATGCCTTCTCTCCTCTGACAGGGCCACCACCCAGACCCTTATCACCATAACAGTATGACCACAACAGAGTTCTGGTAGGTTTCCTTACATCAAGTCCCTCCCCTTTCCAGTGCATCCTCTCTATTCAGCTACAGAACCGATCTTGCTATAAATCGAGGGTGATCATGGTACTCCTCAATAAACTCCAGTGGTTCCGTGTCATTTCCACGATCAAATATAAAATCCCGTTTTTGACATCTGAAGCTCTTTACTCCCCACCTTTCTAGTCTGCTTATAGTTTACACCCTTCTAGTCTCCCCTCCAATCCTCACCCAGTGACAATGGATGGGCTGCTTGTTCCGCGAAAGACTCTGTTATCCAGACTCTATTCATTTTTATTGGTGGTCCCCCTCTCCCCCTCTCCCCAATGCCAGGAAATTCTCTCCCTCCAGCTCCAGGCTTCCTTCTAGTCCCAGGTGAAACCTCACCTTCTGTAAGAAGCCTTTCCTAATACTTCTTAATGCTAGTGCATTCCCTCTGCTGATCATCTCCAATTCATCCCGAACATATCGCCTGCACACAGGCGGTTTGCACGTTCTCCCCCATTAGATTGTGAGAACAGCGACAGTCGTTTACCGTTCTTTGAATACTTAGTACAGTTCCTGGCACACGGCAGCTTCTTAATGCAAACTTGACAGGACTTGGACTAGGAGACCTCTAAGGCCCCTTCCAGCCCCAAATCTAGGATCTTTCTCTTCAGGTCCCTCCCTTTTCTCTGTTCCTCCTCTCCCCTCTAAGGATCGGCTCCACTCTGGAGCTGGATAGCGAGCTCTGCCTATCAGTTCGGGGTGGGGAGGCGGAAAGGGGCGAGAGGAGTTGTCTTCCTCTTCTTTGAAATGTATGTGCCCGAAGTTCAATTTATTAGGGCTGGGAAAGGAGCGGACCTTGTCCCCGGCAGGGTCGATGGAGCAAGGGAGAGCAAGCACTAGAAGCCTCCGAAGTAAGCAGCCTGAGGACGCAGACCTGCATTTTTTGGGGGTGTGGCTATCATCAGATTCCGATTCCCGGGGTTCCGCATTCTATTTGTGACGTAAGGCTCTGGTCACGTGCCCTACCACAGCGCCCAATCAAAGCACTGAGTCCTTCCAGGCTCGCGATTCAAACTGCTTTCATTGCCCCATCTCATCCCGACTTGGAATCTCCCTGGGAAGCGTCCCCCGCCCGAGCCCGGGGCGCAGCGGGGCGCCGCTGGAGAGGGCCGGGGAGCATGGAGCACCGAATAATTGGACCTGGGCCCTACCGCGCGACGAAGCTGGTAAGCTCGCGAGGGGCGGCGGCCAGCACTCCCCCCTTGTCCCCCTCCCTGCAGCGCAGATGCCCACCAAGCAGCCTGGACTCCCAGCGTCTCCTGCAAGCTCGACCCTCCCGGTTCCTCGGGTCGGGGGCGCTGTGTTTGGTTGGGTTCCTCCGGGAAAGAGCTCTCTCGTGGGCACACGACCTGTTTGTGGTTAATATTCTTTATTTCTGAAACCCGCATTCCGTTAGCCTTGTTTGGGATGGAGGCTGGGCTGTCTCTGGTACCTGTTTTTTATTGATGTTTGAGGAAAGAATAAGATTTGGAGTCCAGCCAGCTTGGTGCACGGCCTCATGATCTTCCAGCTGTTAGTTAAGCTTTCCAGGTAAAAGAAAAGGAGTGTGGGCCCCAAACCCTTAATTTCCTCTATTCCACCTTCCCCCTTAAAAAAAAAATTATAAAGTCTACCTGAGATTTTTTTTAAAGGCATCTCCAGATCCAATGGGGTTTAAATCCTGAGATCTTGTGATCTGGTTTTGCAGCTTTTTTTTTTTTTTTTAATCTAAACAGACCTGATGGTCAGAGAGTGTCAGCTAAGGGAGAGAATCTGATTTAGTTTGGTTTCCTATTCAGCCTGTTTATTATTCACTAGGACTGGGTGTGCACCTTCCTGAGTGAAACTTGCTACATCCCTGTGGCTGCGGCAAAACGGTTTTCTGTTCTAATCTCTCATTGCTTCATGTTGATTTAGGCTGCGTTACCCCTCTGCTTGGCTTCATGTGGCGATTGTTAGATTTTTCTCTGTGTACCCCTGCCTTTGTTCCTGCGGCAAAGTGATACCACGTCCAGATAATCAAAAACAGTACTTGTGTCTCTTGTACTTGGACTCGGTATCTTTTCAGCTTTTTCCCTGGGCCACCCAAGTCCTATACATACATGTTAGTTTTTACCTGAATATAAAATTGGGGTAAAACAGTTACTGCACCTAAGCTATTCTTGTGGAAAAGGTGAGGGCTGGGTTCTCAGCTCACTCCACAATACATCTGCTTCTCTGCTGGGTTTCAACTCCAGAGAACTAGATACCCCTTGGTTTCTTGTAAACCTGCTGACTCCCCTCATTTTCTGCCTCCTTTTGTCTCCTCCTTTAGACTGTAAGCTCCTTACGGACAGGGATTGTTTTTTATTGTTTCCCAAGTGTTTAGCAGAGTGCCAGGAATATAGTAGATGCTTAATAAACGTTTATTGGATTAGATAGATTTGTGTAGTAGCTCTTTGAGGTTTGCAAAGCACTTTATGAATGTTAAATTTTATCCTCACAAGAGCTTTGCAGAAACTGAGGCAGACAGAGGTTAAGTGACTTTTACCTCAGTGGATAGAATGCTGGACCTGGAGTCAGGAAGACCTGAATTCAAATGTGACCTCAGATACTTACTAGCTATGTGACCCTGGACAAATCACTTAACTGTTTTTTCCTCAGTTTCCTCATCTGTAAAAATGAGTTAAGAAGGACAAATGACAACCTATTCCAGTACCTCTGCCAAGAAAATTCTAGATGGGATCTTGAAGAGTCAGACAGGACTGAGCAGCGACAACAATATAGGGCTGATCTGAAGAACAATGAAGATTTAGGACAGCTACTGGTACTGTGGCTAGAATGCTAGGCCTGAAATCTGGAAGACCTTTCCTAGCTGTGTGACCCTGGGCCACTGATCTCTCGCTAGCTACTTACACTAGAAGAGTGATCGGTACACGGTCCCATACTCTTTGTTGTTTTTTTTAAAATCAATTACATACAAGGAATGAGGGAGCAAGCATTTATTAAATGCTTGCTATATACCAGGCACTGTGCTAAATGCTTTACAATTATTTTCTTCCTTGACCTTCACAACAATTCTGAGAGATAGATGTTATTATTATCTCCATTTTACAATTGAGGAAACTCAATGAAATGAGGAAACTCAGTTAAGTGACTTGCCTGAGGTTACTCAACTAGTACTTGTCTGAGGCTGGATTTGAACTCAATTCTTACTGACTACAGGCCTGGTACTCTATCCACTGTACCACCTAGCAGTCCACTTGTTGGTCTAGGTGGGCATGAAATAGAAAGGAAGCTAATCAGGGTATCTAGCTTTTAGAAGAGGAACTTCAGATTGGGGGATAGGTGAGGTCTAATAGAGAGGTTTAGAATAGGCCTGGGGTAAAGGAGTGTTTAAATAAAAAAATGTCAGTTGCACTCTGTTTGTATTTTTGTCCCATATGTGGCTTGTATAAAACCTAAGAGAAGCTTATAACTGATGTTATTTCTCATTGCATGCTTGCATATTTTGTTTCTTCCTTTCAAAGAGATCTCAACATATGTTTGAAGTGGTCTATAATGGGATAAAAATAGTATTTTAAAAAATATTGTTTTATTTTTGTTATTCTAAACTTGACAAACACCGACAAACATGAACATTTTCCATATACAAAGAACAGAAAGGGAACATCATATATGAAACCATAAGTCTCATTAATACAGCTTTATTTTGGAAAGTATGTATTACATTCACGACATTAGTTCTAAAAGCTGTCCCACTGAATCTCCTCCTTCTGTTCTGTGTATTTTCCACAGTGCTTCATTGAAACCTCCTTTTTTTTTTGTTTAATCTAGAACTTGCCCTCCTTCCCTCAGTTCTCTTCACACACACCTCTCCTCCAAACAAAACAAAATAAAACTTCCCCATCATTAAGTTAGCATGTTCACATGAAGTAGATCCACATATTGACCATCTCTGGGAAACTATGACTCCTGCTATACCTTGTCTGTAACCTCTCTTTCAAGTGGTGGGAGGCCTGTTTCATCCATGATCCTCTGTAGTTGTGGTTGACCATTGAGTGGATCAATTCTTAAAATTTTCTTTTTCTTTAAAATTAAAAATTTTTATTCTGTTTTTTTTCTTTAATTATATGTAAACTAAAATGTTTAGTATTTTAAAACAAATTGAATTCCATATTCTATGCTTCCTTCCCTCTCCCCAATCCTCTTTCTTGAGAAAGCAAGCAATTTGATATAGATTATATATATATAGTTATGCAAAACATTTCAATGTTAACCATATTGCAAAAAAGATGAAGACCAAAAACCCAAGAATAATAAAGTAAAAAAAGTATGCTTTGGGGCGGCCAGGTAGCACAGCGAGTAAGAGCACTGGCTCCAGTGTTGAGAAGACCTGGAGATCGAATCCCAGGCTCAGACACTTAGCATCCACCCAGAAACACCTGGCCGTGTAACCTTGAGCAAGTTACTTAACCCCAATTGTTTAGGGGCGGCCAGGTGGCTTGGATCAAATCCGGGCTCAGATACTCAGCACCACACCCAAAAATAACTGGCCGTGTAACCTTGAGCAAGTTACTTAACCCCAATTGCTTTAAAAAAAAAAAACGCTTCAATCTGCATTCAGACTCCATCACTTCTCTGTCTAGAGGTAGATAGTATTTTTTCATCCCAAGTCCTTCAGGATTGTCTTGGATCATTGTATTGCTGACAATAGCTAAATCACTCACAGTTGATCATCATTACAACATTGCTGTGACTGCACAATGATCTCCCTGCTCTTCTCTTTTCACTTTGCTTCAGTTCATGTAAGTCTTCCCAAGTTTTTCTGAGAGCATCCTGCTTGTCATTTCTTACAGTATGTACCACAACTTGTTCTGCCATTCTCCAGTTGATGAACATCCCCTCAATTTCCAATTCTTTACTACCATAAAAAGAATGGCTATACATATTTTTCTATGTATAAGTCCTCTTCCTTTTTATTTGATCCCTTTGGGATATAGATCTAGTAGTGCTATTGGTGGGTTAACGGGTCTTAAGTTTCTCAAAGCTGTTTTACTTTTTCTTTTTTTGAAGAGAGAAGGCAGGGCTATTGGGGTTGAGTGATTTGCCCATGGTCACATGGCTAGTAAGTGTTATGTGTCTGAAGTTGGATTTGAACTCAGGTCCTCCTGATTCCAGTGCTCTCTTCACTGCATCACCTAGCTGCCCCAAAGCTGTTTTTCTTTATGATGCTGTAGTCATTGTATAAATTGTTCTATTTCTGCTTCCTTTACTTTTCAGCAGTGCATACAAGTCTTCCCAGGTTTTCTTGAATTCATCCATTTTGTCATTTCTTATGGCATGATATTCCATTGCAATCATATACTGTATTTTATTTGACTGTTCTCTAGTTCTTTGCTACAACAAAAATGTTACAGCAGCACTTTTTTTTGTACAGATTATACATTTTTTTACATATATGGATTCTTTCCCTCTTTGATCTCTTCAGGGCTGTATGCCTGATGGTGGTATAGCTGGCACAAGAGTTATGTAAGTTTAATGACATTTTTAGTAAAGTTCCAAATTGTTGGTTCTGTTAAGAAGCATGGAAGGTAGAGAGTCAGCATGCAAACAGTTATGAGGCATTACCGCCCTCTGCAGCTTTGCTGTTCAGTCTCAGATATTTTGGTCATCCCAGTGTTAGAGCTTATGGTGTTAGCTGAATTCTGGGTATGTACCTTCTCTCCACACCACCCTCTCATTGATAGCATTGAATGAAGGGAAGCAGAAATTCTGAGGTCACTAGGCATAAGGAAACACTGGGGTTCTCCTGAACGATGGCATCTGGAACATTTGTGTTGTGATATTAGAACTGAAACTATGAGGGGTGGCCAGGTGGCTTAGCAAGTAAGAGCACCTGCCCCGGTGTCGGGATGACCTGAGGATCGAATCAGGGCTCAGATACTTAGCGCCACACCCAGAAATAACTGGCCGTGTAACCTTGAGCAAGTTACTTAATCCCAATTGCTTTAAAAAAAAAAAGGACTGAAACTATTTTAAAAACCCTTCATTTGTTGAATTCTTTCATTCATTCAATAATTATCTGTTGATAATCTGCTAGGGACACCATGGTCAAGTTCTGACACTGAGCTATATTGTAGGAATAAATGGGTAGCATGGTGGCACAGTGGTTGGAGTGCTGGGGCTGGAATCAGGAAGACTCATCTTCCTGAGTTCAAATCTGGCTTCAGACACTTACCAGCTCTGTGACCCTGGACAAGTCACTTTACTTTTTTTTGCCTCAGTTTTCTTATGAGCTGGAGAAGGAAATGACAAATCACTCCACTATCTTTGCCAAGAAAACCTTAGATGGGGTTAAGAAGAGTTGGACATGACTGAAAATGACTAAACAACGACCACAAGAATAAAAAAAAAAGAGTGAGACAACATCTGTGGGAAAATGATAGAGAAATGGGAATGTATAGACCAGGACTCCAATGATAAAGTGAAGTAGAAAATTAAGAGAAATATCTTGAGATATTTAATTAAGTGAATCATTGTGGGTAAATCCCTTACTGAGGCAGACCTCAGTGCTTCTGTTCCTTTGGGTCTATGCTACTTTTGTTGAGTCAATTTCAGTCCATGTCCAACTCTCTGTAAACCCATTTGGGCTTTTCTTGGCAAAGATACTGGAGTGGTTTGCCATTTCCTTCTCTAGCTTATTTTACAGATGAGGAAACTGAGGCCATCAACAGGGTTAAGTGACTTGCCCAGGGTCACTCAACTAGTAAGTATCTGAGGCCAGATTTGAACTCAGGAAGAGGAGTCTTCCTGACTCCACCTAGCACCCTATCTGCTTCACACCTAGTTGCCCAGTCTCCCACAGGTTCTTCTGTAAATCATCTATAGAGAACCTGCCCTTAAGTGCTTAAAGCCTTCTATTTCTTTTAATATACTAATGTGGCTTTCTGTGTTCAACCTGTTCATCTGTTATCTTTCACTCTTACTGCAAGACTCATTCATCTCTTTTTTTTAGATCTTTGATTATGTCTTGTACAACTTGTCATATAAGTCATCATTGGCAACCATCTGAATAACTAAGGTACTGAGGTAAAAGAACCTCACCTTGATCTGAATTACCCATGTTTCCAGGTCTATTTTTATTTTATTATTTTATTTTATTTTTTGAGAGTTGGGTGTTCTAATTTTGTTCCAGCTAGAATTGCAGGGACTGCTCTTGGACCTGTCCCACTAGTGATTTGCCAGGAAGTTTGACCTCCTTAGCAGACATGGGCAGGTCTGCTTCTCTTTAGGCAGCCTATTCCCCCTTTCCCCACCTCCTTTTCTACATGGGACTTACCTTGACACTGGCTTGGCTTAGAGGTAGCTCAGAATCTGGAACTCAGGAGATCCACCATCCTCAGCCTCCTGGTAGTACCAGGAATTTCAGGCCAGTGTGACTGCACCAGACTTAGACTTTACTGTGATCCAGCTACCCAAGCATTTGTTTTCTGTTTCTCACATGCGATAGTGTATCTCTCAACTTTGCTCTGGCTTTGTATACCCCGGGTTGGGATGTTTTCCTTCTTCATCTCTACCTTCTAACTCCCTTGGCTTTCGTCAAGTCTCATTATCTTAAATTCAACCTTCTTCAGGCCTTTCCCTATTTAACTGCTATTTTTTATACCTTCCATTTATTCTGTGTCTTTCCTATATATACATGGTTATTTGCATGTTATCTACCATACTATAATGGGAGTTCCTGGGAGCAAGGACCATGTTTTCGACCTTTCTTTGTATCACTAGCACAGTGGTGTTGACTGCCTGACTTATGTCACTTTGGCTAAAGTGGCCTTCACAGTGAAAAATTAAAAAAAGAAGAAGACAAAACCTTGTTTATTTTTAAAATATAACTCCTGAGTTATGTGTAGCTGAAGCATTCACAGTATCTTCCACAGTTTCTTGCCCATAGGAAGCAGTTAGTACATGTTTGTTTTGTTGAAATATTATGAAAGAAACCAATTAATTTGGGGAGCCTAATCTTTTTAAAGCTTATAAATGATTTTTCGGGGGGTTATAATTCAAGTGTGTTTAGGTTTTCATGCCCATAAAAATGCAGTTATTTCTCTGGTTGACTTAGGCTCTTCATAATGATTAATTTCACTGTAGTTGTACTTATTAGAACTCACTGAAATATTAAAGGGGAGGAATTTATGTGGCTACAGCTTATGTTTTGAAAATGCAGTAGGTAGATGCAGCTTTCAAATAGATTAGTTGTACGTGTCTTAAAAGGTGTTTCCTGCTTCAGGAACTCTTTGTATTTCTCCTAATAAGTTGTTTAGCATTAAACACGTAAGGGAAAATCGAACTTTGTGAGTGATACAGCCTATTTTAGAGACATCTGAGTTGTATTTAATGCAGATATACAGGCCTTCTGTGCCTCTTTCTTTTTCTCTTAAATTTTTTTCCCCCCAACCTCCTCTCCCCTTTGTTTCTTTTCCAGTCTATTTTTCATTTTTATCTTTCATTGTCATAATCAATCAATTATTCAACACTTATTAAGAACCTACTGTGTGTTAAGCATTGGGGATACTAAACTGGCCTAAAGATAGTCCCTGTTCTCACGGAGCTTACCTTCTAATGGGGGAGACAAATTTGCACTATGTACTACATGCATACATATACACATATATAAATATATATGTATATAATTATTTACAGGATAATTAGCTGAAGACACTAGCATTAAAAGGGGTTGGGGGAAGTTTCCTGTAGAAGGTGATATTTTATTGGAACTTAAAGCCAAGGGAGGTCAATAGTCAGAAGGGAGGAGAGAGAGCATTCCTGGCACAGTAAACAACCAGAAAAAATGCCTGGATCTGAGAGATGGAGTGTCTTGTTCTTTTTTTTTCTTTTTTGGAGGGAGGAAGGCAAGGTAATTGGGGTTGTGACTTGCCCAAGGTCGCATGGCTACGTAGTAAGGGTTAAGTGTCTGAGGTCAGATTTGGACTCCAGGGACAGTGCTCTATTCACTGTTCCACTTAGCTGCCCCGACTGTCTTGTTCTTTAAACAGCCAGGAGACTAGTGTCACTGTATTGAAGAGTAGATGTTAGGGAATAAGGTGTAAGAAGACTAGAAAGGTAGGAAGGGGCTAGGTTGAATGATAAACAGAGTATTTAAGCATCTCCTCTTGGAGCCTTTAGGAAGCCACTGGAATGGGGGGGGGGTGACATTTTAGGAAAATCACTTTGATGGCTGAATGGAGAGTGGACTGGAATGAGGAGAGACTTGGAATAGGCAGACCCATCAGCAGGTTTTTACAATAGTCCAGGCATGAGGTGCGGGGGTCCTGTGATAGAATGGTGGCAATGTCAGAGGAGAAAAGGGGGCCTATTGGAGACATGCTGAAAAGGTGAAATTGACAGTTCTTGGCAACAGCCCGGATATGGGGGAGTAGGGTGAGGAATCCGGGATGACTCCTAGGTTGTGAACCGGAGGGACTGGGAGGATGGTGTTACCCCCTACAGTAATAGGGAAGGTTGGAGGTGGGCAGAGTTTAGGGGGAAAGATAAGCAGTTCTGTTTTGGACATACTGAGTTTTAAGAAGTCTGCTGGACATCGGGTTGGAGATGTCTGAAAGGCAGTTGGAAAGTGAGATTGGAGATCAGCAGAGAGACTGAGGTATCATAGGCAGATTTGAGAATCATCAGCATGGAGATGGTAATTGAAATCCATGGAAGCTGATTAGATTACAGTGAAGTGGGGGAGGGGAGGGTGAGAAAAGAGGGTCTAAGGGCCAAACCCTGAGGGATAGGTACAGATAGAGGGCATGATCTGGAAGGTAAAGGAGCCTGTGAAGCATCTTCCAGATAGGTAAGAGAAAAACCTGGGTATGAAAAAATATTGGGTAATCAATTTGAAGCTTTTTACATGATCTTTTCTCCAAGGCTACTACAAACAGTCCCTTCCCCAGATTTCTTCCACTTTTGCTCTCCATCCCCAAATCCCAAATTGGATTTGACTGTTCTCCCTTCTTTTGTCCAAACAGCTTTGCATATGACCAAAAGAGAAGCAGTTATGGTGGAGAAAATAGATTAGACCTTGCTCAGGAAGAGAGTAGATTTAAATCCCATCTTTGCCACCCAGTCACTGTGGCTTCCGAGAACAATTCAGTGCTCCTAGGCAAACCTCTTTGGCTATGAATTTCAGTGTAGATCCTAATCTGCTTTGGTAGATGGAATTTCCTCCACACCAGTGAAATTACAAATCTGGACTTTAATAAAAGAGTAATTTTCTGCCTTGTGTTAAGTAAGGTATACTTTTCATTCATCTACCAAATCGTAGTTTGTAAACTCCTTGAGGGTAGGGACTATCCCTTACTCATTTTTATATCTTAGATAGCAGCCCGAACACTTTCACATATGTGGGAAGTACTCTAAATGTTTGCTAAATACATTCTTTTTGATACTTAATATCAGCAGTGATATAGTTAGTAAAGACTTCCCTGTTTTTATCTTTGTGACCTCAGTGTTTAACAAAATGTTGGTTAGATAGTAAGTGCTTAATAAATGTTTTGTTGCTTGCTTAAAAAAAAAAAAGCGAGTTCCCTAATGGAGTAAGAAGACTGAGGCTTAAGTCCAGGGTCAATTACTGACCATATAAGCCAAGCCAGAAGCTTGATGGAGGAAGTATCAGGGGATAATGGAGAAAGCTGACCACTTGGAATTAAGGGACCTTTGTTTAACTCCTCATTTTGCCATTTATTAGCCATATGACGCTGGGGTAGGTCATTTGACCTCTCTTTGACTTAATTTCTTCTTCTACAAAATGGAACCAGTAATATTTTTTTGCCCACCTCATAAGGTTGGTGGGTAAAAGGCATATAAACCATAAAGCAGAGTTGTCAAACTCACTGCCACAAGCCCACAAAACTCCCAAGAACCAGGTTAAAAATGTAATTGGGAAATATTTAGCAAAATAAATAAAAACACAACCCGACACCGACAATGTTAATTTGTAATTTCCTAAGTCAATTTGTGGCCCACAGAGATATGTTTCTATCTGAATCTGATACTACTGCCTTAAAGCAAACTATAAATGTGAGTGCAGTTATTATTGAACAGGTCATAACTTCCTGGAACCTCAGTTTCCTGATTTATAAATGGAAATAAAACTTATCTGCCTCACTGATAGTAATGAGATAATGTATCTGGAGTGCTTTGCAACTATAAAGTGCTATATAGTGAATTGTTATTATGAGTTGGTATATCCTTAGCCCATGGTACCTGGCAGAGTACTTTTAGAGATAGAAGAGAATTTAGAAATCATCTAGTCTAATTCTCTCATTTTATAGGTAAAGAAACAGGCTTACAGTGGTTAAGACACTTGCCCAAGGACACAGCTAGTTAGTGGTAGAGCTGGGAATCTGAACCTAGGTCCTTTGATTCCAAATCCAATGTCATTTTCTCCAGTTCATGTTGCCTTCCTATTCTTTTTGTTGTTGTTCATTCCTTTCAGTAGTGTCCAACTCTGTGACTCCATTTGGTGTTTTCTTGGCACTGGAATGGTGTTTCTTGGCACTGAAGTGGTTTGCCATTTCCTACTCCAGCTCATTTTACAGATGAGGAAACCGAGGCAAACATGGCGAAGTGACTTGCCCAGGGTCACACAGCTAGTAAGTGTCTGAGGCCAGATTTGAACTCAGGAAGAGGAGTCTTCCTCACTCTAGGCTCAGCACTCTATCCACTGGGTCTAGCTCACACCACTTTCCTATACTGAGTAGGTGCTCAATATTTTGTTTATTGATTTGAATACTTTTTATGAATACATTCTGGAGAGAGGATTTTCCTATTTCTCCCAGGCCAGAAGTGCAGCAGCTACTCTTGGACCTGAACCATGGGATCTCTGACCTGTTTTGTTACTGATTTGGGCCAACTCAACCCTAGTTAGGCAGCCTGGAGGTCCCCCTTTTTTTGGGGCTCCCTATGTTGGTGACAAACATAGTGTAGACACCCTATCTTGCTTAAGCCTAATACAACTCAGAACTGCCAAGCTCAACCAATCTACCATCCTCAAGCTCCCTAGAAAGGATTACAGATGTGTCCCACCAAGCCTGGCTTCACTGACATTCCTGAAAAACATGAACTGAATATTCAACAAGCATTTATTATGTCACATAGAGCTGAGAGCTCAACCCGTGGGAGCTGATAGACTCATAAGAGTGCCTAAAGTGGTAAGAGAGGGCACAAGACAACCCTAGGGTATACTCATAGTTAAAGGAGGAAGGGTCAGGATCTGGATGATAACCTGACAAAGAAGACTGAGAAGGAGGAGAGACACAAGTAGGAAGAGAACCAGGAGAGAACTGTTGTCACAGAAGTCCAAGGAGGAAAGAATGTATTGAGAGGAGTGACATCAGATGAATGGTCATCCAGGGGAATGAACAGTTCTCAATGTTGCCAAAGCACTGAGAAGGGTGAGCACTAAGAGGCCATTGGCTTTGGTGATACCTGATACTACCTGTATTTTATGATCTACCTTGGGTTGGAAGTTTCTTTAACTTAATGGGGTTTGTCTTCATTATCACTAGTAGTGAATTAAGTATTCTAGATTTATTGTGATTGGAAGTCTGATGTAGGCCAGGGATATATATATATATGAATACACTCCTCCTTTCAGGCTGCCACAGTCAGTTCTTGAATATTCTCCAGGATATTTGTCAGCTGTCTCAGTAGAGAATGCACATATGGCAAAATTTAACCCACGTGGGATTTTTTTCCCTGAAAAAAGGGCCCACAGAATCCTAAAGTAGATCAGTTATGGTTGTTCCAGTCATTTTTTCAGTTGTGTCCACCTTTTCATGACCACATTTGGGATTTTCCAGGCAAGGATACTGGAGTAGTTTACCATTTCCTTTTCGAGCTCATTTTACAGATGAGGAAACTGAGGTAAACAGGGTTACATGACTTGCCCAGAGTCACATAGCTATTAAGTATCTGAGACTAGATTTGAACTCAGGAAGATGTGTCTTCCCAACTCCAGGCCTGGTGCCACCTAGTTGGCCCCAAAGTAGATCATCTTCCTATTAAATTTAAACATATTTGTGGGAAAATATGTACCCTAGTGTCTCTCAGCCTTTTGTTTCAGGCTGAGGACCAGAGAACTTTTAAGGGACCTCTCCCTAAAGTAGATCTGAAACCACATTGGGAAATTTCATAGAATTATAAATTTGGAGTTGGAAGGGACAGTAGATATTGAGTGCAACACCCTCTATTTACAGTTCAGTGGGTCAGGGATCCTAGCTGGAAGTTTCTTTTCCATTTTTTCTTCTCCTAAGCAAATAACAGAGAGAGATTCAGCTGTATCTACTATTAAGCTAGGGAGCAGGCTTTGAAGACCCCCAGTTATCAGGGCAAGGTTATTAAGAAATCACCATAGGGGTGATCTCCTCTGTTTCCCCTTGCTCACTCCGGTGCTTAGAAGTGTGTCAATGCCTTTTCTAAGGGCCATGTTTATAGTTTTATTTAAAAATAGCATCGTATAGGTTAAAACTGATTTTATGTTCCAAATAAAATCACAGATGAATATGAATCATTTTAATGCTATTATTTTAATACTAAGCATGGAAATAAACTAAAGAGATAAAGCACTTACTAAATACTTTCAAAATGCCACATGAGGCAGCTAGATGGCTCAGTGGATAGAGTGCTGAGTCTGGAATTGGGAAGATCTGAGTTCAAATTCTGCCTCAGACACTTACCGTGTTTCCCCGATAAGACCTATCCCAAAAATAAGCCCTCCCCTTATTGTGTAAGATTCCTCTAAAATAAGCCCTCCCCTGAAAATAAGCCTTATTGAGATTGCTACTGTAGTGAAGGTGATCCCCTGCGCTACACGCTACATTACGGTACCCTTTGTATGCACCGTGCCCCCCCGCCGTGAAACGTACACCGTGCTCCGAGCTGCATCCAATCAGAGCTGCAGCAGTGAGCGCGTCATCCTGTTCTTCCCCAGTGATTTGCTTATTGAATAATGGTACATTTTTTTGTTCACATTTACCTGTTTATTGAAATTGCTGTCAATGTTCATTAAAATAAGCCCTCCCCTGAAAATAAGCCCTCTGGTGTTTTTCTGTCCAAAAAAAAATAATAAGACAGTGTCTTATTATTGGGGAAACACGGTAGTAGCTGTGTAACTTTGGGCAAGTCACTTAACCTCTGTTTGCCTCAATCCGCTGGACAAGGAAATGGCAAACCACTCTAGTATACTTGCCAAGAAAATCCCAGGGACGGTATTGGCATGTTGTGGAAAAACAACAATGTACCAGACATTGTGCTAAGTTCTTAGGATATAAATAAAAGGAAGCAAGACAATTCCTGTCCTCAAAAAGCATACATTTTAAAAGGGGAAAACAATGCATAGAAGAGAGCTGGCTAGGGGAACGGAGGTTGGAGACACATCCACATTGAGAGATGCTGGGGAAGTGGTGCTGAGATACAATGAAAACTCACTTGTCACTGCCGGGGAACTGGGGATGGGTGGAGTTCAAGTTAGTGGTAGAGAGATGAGAATGCTGGCTAGGGGTTAGGTAGCATGATGAAGAGATTTCGGGGATAATACCATAATGAACTGTCTTCCGTATCTGAAAGAAACTTATAGGTAATAAGTTATTTTACAGTGAGCAGTGACATTTCCATTCTGAAAGTTAGTCTTTTCTCCTTTATTTTGGGTTATTGCTATTATCTTACACAAATGATAAACCTTTTAAAGACTCTAGTGCCATTATACTGGGCAACTAGTGGATAGAGTGCTGGGCCTGGAGTCAGGAAGGTTCATCTTTCTGAGTTAAAATCTGGCCTGAAATGCTTACTAGCTGTGTGACCCTGGGTAAGTCACTTTACCCTGTTTGCCTCAGTTTCCTTGTATGTAAAATGAGCTGGAGAGGGAAACAGCAAATTACTCCAGTATCTTTGCCAAGAAACCCCCCAAATGGGGTCAGGAATAGTCAGACATGACTGATAAAATGACTGAACAACCATTATGCTATTATATTTCCTGCTCTAGAAAAAAAGGAACCTGAAATCATATTCTGTAGAAGAGGTCAAGAAGTATGTTTCAGTAGTAGATTTTATTAGATATTTTGTTGCTTGGTCCATAATATTAAGTTAATCTGTCCATGTTGGATACTTTTAGCCCTTACATTAGTAATTTGAGCTTAGGTCTTAAAAAGAATAAGATCGATTGATTACAAAAGACAGAAAGCTTCTCTTACCCTTTTGTTATGAAGATTCCCCCCTTATATGTTGTAATTTATTTAAACATAAAGTGCCTACTGTGTAATTTTAAGCATATAATAGGGGCAAAAGTGAGATGCAGAGAAAGTACTTTAAGAAAACTTTAGTAGAGAGGCAAGAGTTTCATTTATGGTAGATGTATGGGGTCAGTAGGGATTAGGACATTCCAGAGTCTCAATTATAAAAGACCTTAGACACCACCAAGTACTGCCTACATCTGAACAAGTATCCTCTCTCTACCATTCCCAATATAGTCACACTTAGTCTTTGCTGAAGGACCTCTGGTGAAGGGGAGTCTCCCATTATTTCCCATGACAGACCATTCCATTTCTAACTAATTGTTAAGGAGTTTTTCTTTACATCGAACCTAAGTCTGCTTCTCTGTTATTTCTACCCATTGTTCTTTTAGGGTTAAGAAGAACAAATCTAATCCCTTTCCAGATGATAGGTCTTCAGATGTTTGAGGATAGTTCCTATACTTCCCTTAATTAAGTCTTTCTGTCTCTAGAATAGTCTCTTCAGTTCAGTCTACTGGCTCTCATACGGTGCCATCTTTAGACCTTTTGAATGACTTAATTTTTCATATTTGTATCTTCAGCACTGAGGACAGTGCTATGCACATAGTGGATACTTAATAAATGCTTGACAGATTGATTTTCCATATATGTAAAATTAAAATAAAAATCATTATATTGGGGCGGCTGGGTGGCACAGTGAGTAAAGCACCGGCCCTGGAGTCAGGAGGACCCGAGTTCAGTTCCAGCCTCAGACACTTAACACCCACCCACCCACACACAAAAACTAGCCGTGTAACCTTGGGCAAGTTACTTAACCCCAATTGCCCTCCAAAAAAATTAAAAAAAATTTAAAAAATCATTATATCATTTATCTTACTGAGTGTGACATAGGAAGTTACAGTAATATCAGACCTGGAACTTGAGTGTGGAATAGTAAACAATTAATAAACAATTGATTTATTGTTGTTATTGACATATTGAGATGCTGTCAAGTGATGTCTGAAAGCACTCTTGTTCCCAAAATACTTCCTTTCTACTGGGGGATACAACATGTTCACAGATAAGTCAATGTAGGATATATACAAAATACATAAAAAGTGATGGGGGTCACTAATGATTTAGGAAATTAGAAAAGTCCTCTTGAAGAGGTAGTCCTTAAGCTGACCTTTGAAGGGATTCTAAGAAGTGAAGGTGAGGAGGGAGAATAGTCCAGTTTATGCAGAGGCACAGTGAGGGAGATGAAAGGTCATGTATAGAGACCAGCAAATAGTCTAGTCTGGCCGAAATGAAGAGTTTGTGAGGGAGAATATTGTGTCATCTGCCTAGAAAGGTAGAGAGGTGCTTGAAGTAACCCACAAAGGAGTATATATTTTATCCTAAAGGAAATGAGGAGCCTCGGATGTGTCTTGATCAGATAGACTTTAGGAATTATCAGTTGGGCAGCTGTCAAGGAAATGTAGATGCCCTCTCCAAATTTAGTAGAGGCATCTTGATTGCCAAATAGTATGACTTTTCTTCAATCCTGATGTGTCTTGACCTTTCTGCAGCATTTGACACCGTCCCTTTCTGGATACACTTTCCTGGCTAGTTCTTCATTACACTGGTTCTCCGCTTTCTTACTTGACTTCACTTCCATAATCACTGGTTGGTGGCTTGGCTGGTCCTTCATCCATGTCATGCCTGCTAACTGTGACTGTCCGTGTCTTAGCTCCGCTTCACTTTTTAGTTAATGAGGTTGATATTGGTGAGGAGCAGGGGCAAGTCTTCGTTCTAGAGTGAGGCAAAGGAGGATAGTATGGCAGCAGATGATGATGGGGTGAAATGTGCAATCGAGGAGGAAAAGGAATTCTGGTCAATTGAATGACTAACCACAGTTATAGAGGACTCTTCATGAAACATGCTACCAGACTCCTAATAGAGAGGTGACAGAGTACAGACTGAGACTTTCTTTTTGGACATGGCCATTTTGGAAAATTTTTTTGCTAAACTATACATGTTTGTACAAAGAGCTTTTCTTTTCTTTCTCGGTTCAAGGGGAAGGGAGGTGGAAGGAAGAGAGGATGAATTTTTTATTGGAAAATAATTTATAAATAATAAAATATGCAGAATGAGACACATTTTTAGACGTGGACAACGTGGGAACTTTTTATTAACTGTGCATATCTATTTTAAAAAAGTTTTGTTTTATTTCTCAATGGAGGTGAGATGAGGAAAGAAAAATTCTTATTAATTAAAAAAAAAAAGAGATCCAAAGTGATCTTTAGAATGATTCCTTGATTCACTCCCTTGATGGAGGCTAAAATAGAAAGGACATAACAATTCTAAAGTGTCTAGCCATGCTATCAATTTGAAAAGTAGTTTCATATTGATAGCATGGCTAAAAGGGGAAAGGTTTGGGAGGAAATAAAACGTTTTGAATATGTTGAGTTTGAACTGTTTATGAAACTGCAGTTGGATGGCATTACTTTTTCCCAATGTAGTATAAGCTGAAGTCACTTGGGGGGGGAGAGTTGCAGCAGTGCAGGAGGCCAGAAAAGGGAAGGTTTGGAACAGCTGCCATGGGAACTGTGATAAGAGTTAGCCAGAGAACAGCAGGAGGATTGTTGTATAGAAATGAGGCTCACTGAGAGAGGATGGCCAGAACAAGAAGCGACTTGCAAATTTAGGCTCATGTAAGGGGAAACTTCCTACCAGCGCGATCCAAAATTGGAATGGGCTCCCTCTGGAGTTAATGGGGTTTTCTGTCAAAAGTCCATGGGCTCCCTCTGGAGTTAATGGATTTCTACCCTTACTGGAAGTCTTCAAGCAAAGGCTGGCTGATTGTTTTCTGGACTGTTGTAGAGGGGATTCATGTTCAAGTCCTGTTCGGGCCACATGGCTACTGAATTCCCTTCCTGTGATTTCTGACGTTTTGTGATTCTGTGACCTTCCTCACCGAGTTCTCCAGTTCTCTTAATAGCACCAGCTTTGTCCTAGCACCACGTGCTGATAATCTGGGAGTTGTCTCCAAAGAGCTCTACTCTTCTTTATTCCTCACTCTGTACAACCCGTCATATCGAGCAGCATGGCAGCCTTTGAAACTGTTAGGCTGAATTTGTTTTGAATCTGATTGGGCCTTTTTTTCTGATTATAATAATATGTAATGCTTGATATGTGGGCAATATAAAAAGTGTGTGTCAATGCATTGTTTTCATGTGAAAGGCTGTGTTTACTTTAGCCATGCTTTCTCTTCCTTCCTGTATACCACCGTTGCCCTTTTCACCTCCTCCATTGGCAAACACCCTTACTGTAGAGGATATCTTTCCAACAGGTCATGACCTAACTGGGAGGAGTGAGGAGAGTCTTGTATATTACCTAGGAGAAGGTTTTAGAGGTCATCCTTTCAGGGGCTCATGGTTCTCCTGCTCTGACCTGAAGCTCATAGGAACATAGATTTAGAGTTGGACCTTAGAAGCCATCAGATCCAATCCCATCATCTTGTAGAGGAGGAGATGAAGGCTTTGAGAGGTTATCATGGGCCACTTAGTAAGTGTTTGAAGCAAGATTTGTTCCCACGTCCTTCTGGCTCTTCGTACCATACCCTGCCCATTGAAACACATTACCTTTCAACCATCTTGCTCAAGGCAAGCACTCTTCCACTGAGCTGAGTGATCTGTGGATACATCTTACTTCCCTAGGAAATCTGGTAGCACACATGTCCTTCTGGGGACATTATCCAGATGGATCCTTGCCCCTTCTCTTACCCTCTAGATGTCTCAATTTAACCTGAGCATTCCCTTTTGTCTGTTAAAACACAGCAAATAGAGGCCTGTTTCTTTCAGCATTTAGTGACTTGTATCTGTCTTTTTAAGACCCCAAAGCAGATGTAATGGATTGGCTTACATATTGATACTGGTAAAGACACCAGACCTTGTGAAAAGTTAAACACCTTGAGTTTATAATTAACACTATGTTCAGCCTCTTGGGCAGGAAGATGACATCCAAGAGATGAAAAGTGGTTTCATATTGACAGCATGGCTAGGTGTTTTAGAATTGATATGTTCTTCCTACTTTATCCTCTAGCAAGGGAGTGAATCAAGGAATCATTCTTAGGATCACTTTGGATCTTTTTTTTAAGATTAATGAGCATTTTTCTTTCCTCACCCCACCTGCACTGAGAAATAAAACAAAACTTAACAAAAACCAAATATGCAGTTAATTTTAAAAAATGCCACATTGATTATGTCTAAAAATATCTCATTTTGCATATTTTATTATTATTTAGAAATTATTTTCCAATCAGCAAAAGTTCATCCTCTCTCCCTCCCACCTCCCCACCCCCTGAACTGAGAAAATAAAAACAAAAGTAAGTTTCAAATATGTATAGTTAAGCAAAACAAATTTCTCACATTGGCCATGTCTAAAAAAAGTCTTAGTACTCTGTCGCCTCTCTATTGGGAGTTAGGTAGCATGTTTCATGATGAATCCTCTAGAATCATGGCTGGTCATTAACTTGATCAGAGTTCCTAAGTTTTTTATAGTCTTTCATAGTTTTTCTTTACAATGTTATTGTATTCATTGTTTTTCTGGTTCTGCTCACCTCACTGTGCATCAATTCATGAAAGTCTTCTCAGATTTCTCTGAAACCTTCCCCTTCATCATTTCTTGCAGCATAATTCTATCACCTTAATATACTTTAGCTTTTTTAGCCATTCCCCAATTGATGGGCACCCTTCATTTTCCAACTTTTGTCACCACAGTAGGAGCTGCTGTAAAAAAAACATTTAAGACTAATTCTTCCCTTAATCTTCCCTCTCTCTTCCCCCACCTTCCTTTTCCCCTTTCCCTCTGAATGAAATGTATTTCTGTACCCAACTCTGTGAATGTGTGTGTGTGTGTGTGTGTGCGCACGTGTGCATGTGTAGTCTTCCCTCCTTTGATCAGTTCATATGAAATTGAGGTCCCACTCTCAACCATTTTCCTCATCCCTTCTTGATTGTATATACACTATTACTTGTGCATCCAGATTATAAGATAATTTTCCCTATCCTTTCTCTCCCTCCCTTCTTCTTTCCCCCTCTACCACCTAATTTATTTCTCTTCACCTTTCTTTCCATTCTTCTTTTAGGATCATCAAAACATAACAGAACCACTCTCAGGATTTCTGTCTAATTGAGATGCCTTATGAACCTTGATGATGTGAGGGACACATATACCATTTTTCTATATTAGGAAGTAAACAGATAATCCATTTTTAGTCCCTTATGATTGCTGGCATATGTTTACCATTTATTGTTTCTCTTGATTTTTGTGTTTGTAGTTCAAAATTTCTTTTCGTCTCTATTTTTTTTCATTAGGAATGCTTGGAAGTCCTTCATTGCATTAAAGGTTCATTTTTTCCTCTCCTATAGGATTATATTCAGTTTTGCTGGACAAGTCATCCTTGATTGTAAGCTTGTAGACTCCAGATTGGACTGGGGTTTGTAAATGAGATTCTCTCCACACCTCCAAGTCAGAGTTGTATAATTGATGCTAGCTTCTGAACTTGCTCCTGTCTTATTGCTAAGCTTAGGGTTTGTTGCCACTCTGTACCCTGGAATGCCATTGAAAGGAACTGGTCCTCTCCTTATTCCACCCTAAATCTGTGACCCTGAACTTGAGTGACAGAACTGCCATTTGGCACACATCATTAATTATTGAATTAATTAATTTTTAGTTTTCAACATTCAGTTTTATAAGATTTTGAATTATAAATTTTCCACCCTTCTTCTTACCCCCTCCCCAAGATGGCATGCAATCTGATATAGGCTATACATTCATGATCATATTAAACATATTTCCACATTCTTCTTTCAGTCATATTATGAAAGAAGAATCAAAATAAAAGGGAAAAATCACAAGAAAGAAAAAAACAAAACAAAAAAGAGAAAAATAGTATACATTCAGACTCCACAGTTCTTTCTCTGGATGTGGATAGCATTTTGCCATCATGAGTCTTTTAGAATTGTCTTAGATCATCTCATTCCTCAGAAGAGCTAAGTCTAACAAAGTTGATCGTCGCATAATGTTGCTGTTACTCTGTACAATGTTCTCCTGGTTCTGCTTCCTTCTCTCACCATCAATTCATGCAAATCTTTCCAAATTTTTCTAAAGTCCACCTGCTCACTCTTTCTTATGGAACAATAGTGTTCCATTACATTCATATATCACAACTTGTTCAGTCATTCCCCAGTTGGTGGGTATCCCCTCAGTTTCCAGTTCTTTGGCATGCATTATTTTGTTGAACATAATGTTGGGCTCTCTTGGGTAGGTCTAGTATCTCTACTAGATAGTAGCCCTACGAAAGCCTCAGACTTCTTTTAGTTACTATGTTTGAATGTTCCTTGTGTCACTCTCCTGTCTAGACCCCATCTGGCCCCAGTGTCCATGGACCTCTCTGTTTCCCTATGCTGATCTGGCCTGGAAAATGGTGTACTGATTTTTTTTCTTGGATTTTCCAAATCAGTTCTCAATCTGGTGCTTTTTTCAAGATCTTTGTGGTTTTGCTCACTACTCCATCATCTCTACCTCTTCTAGTCACTTTCTTAACATAATTACACACTACTCTCCAGAATTATTGGACGACTTCATATCTCCACCAGTAGTTCATAGGATAATTCATTCATTCATTTATTGCTTGCTTGCTTTTTGGAGGGGGAAGGTAGGGCAATCGGGGTTAAATGACTTGCCCAAGGTCACATGGCTAGTTTTAAGTGTCTGAGGCCGGATTTGAACTCAGGTTCTCCTGACTCCAGGGCTGGTGCTCTATTCACTGTGCCACCTAGCCGGCCCAATAGGATCATAAATTTAAAGCTGGAAGGGAAACGACAGGTCATCTAGTCCTGCTCTCCCATTTTACAGATGAGGAAATTAAGTCCCAGAGAAATGCATCACCAGCTCCAGGTCACAATGGTAATGAGTGGAAAAACCAGCATTTTGCCTCACAACCTTTGACTCCAAATACTATGTGCTACCATGACTGTCTTTGCCCAGCCCCTCAAATGTTGACTATTCCCATCTTTTTTAGTTTTCTGGGTAGTAGTATTTCATCAAGTAATTCTTTCAAAGTGAAAAATTTTTATCTTTATTTAGAATATAAAGAACACAGCATGCATTAGGAAAAAATAACAGAGATTGCTAATGTCTTTCTCTTTCCATGTTTCTCTACAGTGGAATGAAACAATTGAGCTTTTTCGTGATAAGATGCCATTACGGAAACATCGAAGTCATTTCAAAAGTTATGAACGTTGCTTTACTGCCTCAGAAGCTGTGGACTGGTTACATGATCTACTCAGGCATAGCCAGAACTTTGGTCCAGAAGTGACTCGCAAACAAACAGTACAGCTGCTAAAAAAATTCCTGAAGAATCATGTTATTGAAGACATCAAGGGAAGGTGGGGTCAGGAAGATTTTGAGGACAACCGACATCTTTACAGGTACCTTGTCTCCTTTCAAGCACAATCCTGTGCCTTCCCATCCCACTAGTGTGTGATGAGGCAGTTGTAGGGATGGTTATGGGAACAAACTGTTCATCTATCTGTATCTATCTATCTATCTATCTATCTATCTATCTATCTATCTATTCAACCATCTATTTATTTATTCATATTCATTTATCTATTTATGTGCCAAGAGCTACACTAAACACTGGGAATACAAAGACAAAAATGAAATTGCTTTGAGAAGCTTACATTCTCTCACATTTTCTGAAATAAGACTGTCCATCCTTCTTTGTCTACTCTTTTTTCATCTTTGACAGCATGACTTTATTTGAGGGTGGAGTAAATTCTACATGTATTATAATGTAAATTCTACTGTAGTCTTCCTGGGTTCCTCTTGTATTGTTGTATTCCATTCTTTTTCTTAAAAACATTTACATCTTCTTTTATGTGAACTTAATCATAAATAAACACAAACTTGGCATGCAAGAAAGAAGACTTTATTGGAAACTGTGAACTGCTGTTAGGTATAGTTTGTTTTAAAGAAATATATATACACACATAACATATTTATGTGAATATATAATAGATATAAATTTAAGCATATGTACATAATTTGTGTGTATGTGTATATATAGACATAAATTTATAGTAGTTAACATTTATATAACTCTTGCTATGTGTCAGGCACTGTGCTAAACACTTTATAATTATTATCTCATTTGATCCTCACAACCTTAGGAGGTAAGAACTATTTTGCTCCCTATTGTATAGATGAGAAAGTTGAGGAAGTGACTTGCCCAGAGTCCTACAGTTAGTGTCTGAGCCTGGTTTTGAACTAAAGTCTTCCTGGCTCCAAGCCCAGCGTTCTATCCACTGTATCATATATATTACATTTAATTACATTTTCTTTTTTATGTGAACTTAATAATCAATAAGCACAAACATTGCATTTACAAAAAACAAGAAAGAAAATTTTATTAAAAATGGAACTGCTGTTAGGTAGTTTTATTTAATGTTTATTTTTAGTTTACATCATTCATTTCCACAAGATTTTGAGTTACAAATTTTCTCCCCTTCTTTCCCCTACCCACCACCCCAAAACAGCAATCCCACTGTACACCCCCTCCCCCCCAATCTAATTCCTTCTATATCCTCCCCCATCTGACTTTCTAGTAGGGCAAGATGGATCTCTATACCCCAGTGATTGTATATCTTATATCCCAGTTGCATGTAAAAAAAATAATAATTTTATATATATATTTAAACATTTGATTTTAAACATTTGAATTCCAGATTCTTTCCCTTCCTCTCTCATCACCCACCCTTACTGGGAAGATAGGCAATTCAATATAGGTTGTACATGCTACGCAAAACATTTCCATAGTGGATATATTGTGAAAGACTGACTATGTTTCTCTCCATCCTATCCCACCCCCAAATGTTCTATTCTCTACTTTGACCCTGTCCCTTTTCAAAAGTGTGTGCTTCTAACTGCCCTCCCCCTCCCCAACGTTCTCTCTCTTCCATCATCCCTCCTCTCATCCCCTTCCCCCCTACTCTCCTGTAGGGTGAGATACCCTATGTGTATGTCATTCCTTTCCTAAGCCAAATTCAGTGAGAGTAAGGTTGACCCATTCCCTTTTGCCTTCCTGTTCTTCCCCTCCATTGTAACAGTTTTCCTTTACCTCTTCTTTATGAGATAGTTTACCCCATCCTGTCTCTCCCCATCTCCTCTCACTATATTCTTCTCTTACCTCTCAATTTTACCTTTTAAGTATCAACGCTTCCTATTCAATTGGTCCTGTGTCCTCTGTATATATATACCTGTACACATATATACACACACTCACATATGTATTCATACGTCCACATACCCTCCTATATATGTGTGTGTGTATACATATATATATGCACACACACATTTCTATTCCCTTCAACTATTCCTATACTGAGAAAAGTTTCATATGTTAAAATTATCATTTTTCCATGTAGGAATATGAATAGTTCAACTTTGATAAGTTCCTTATGATTTCTTTTCTCTGCTTACCTTCTCATACTTCTCTTGCTTCTAGTATCTGAATGTCAAATTTTCTTTTCAACTCTGGTTTTTTCATCAAGAATGCTGAAAGTCCTCTATTTCATTGAATGACCATATTTTCCCTTGAAACATGATACTCAGTTTTGCTGGGTAGGTGACTCTTGGTTTTAATCCCAGCTCCTTTGACCTCCAGAATATCGTATTCCAAGCCCTTCGATCTCTCAATGTAGAAACTGCCAGATCCTGTGCTATCCTGATTGTGTTTCCACAATATTCCAATTGTTTCTTCCTGGCTGCTTGTAATATTTTCTCCTTGATCTGGGAACTCTGGAACCTGGCTATAATATTCCTAAGAGTTTTCTTTTGGGGATCTTTTTCAAGAGGTGATTGGTGGATTCTTTCAACCTCTAGTTTGCCCTCTGGTTCTAAAACAGGGCAATTTTCCTTGAGAATTTCTTGAAGTATGATTTCTAGGTTCTTTTCATCCCCAAAATAGGAGTGTAAAGTTGGGTTGCTCTGCTTGCTTTGCTTCCCTTGTTTGCTCATGTTGGCACTCAATTACTTGACTTTTGAGCTTTTTGCCACAATAGGACTCTGCTACCAGACAGGGGAGCTTCGTCCCAATGGCTGGGGTTTTCTCAGCTGCCGGAGGTATTAGTTGGGTTCCCTCTCTGAAGCCTTCCACATTCTCTGGCACCTGGTCACACACCACAGGACCTCTACCCTAGATAGCAATACAGATCCAAGCAGTTTAAAGCAAGAGTGATTACCCCTCAGACTGGTTGCTTGGTCCCCTTACAATCTGCAGGCCAGGAGCTCTGAAGCAGCCATGCAGCAGCGGCCACTACGCCTCAGCCACTTTTCCCTCCAGGGGCTCCCTATTCCCAAAGTCTACACTGACCTCTCACTTTGTCTTTGGCATTTATGGGTTGATAATTCTGGAAACTGCCGCAGCTGCTGGTGATCAACTCTCCTGAAGTCCCTCTAGCCCTGGCTGGTCTGGCCGCCCTATGGCTAAAACTGCAGTCTCACTCGGGGCTGGGCTTAGCTCCCAGTGCACTATGATGAACCCTTTCTGTCTGCATTCCAGGCTGTCTTCAGTGGGAGATTTGTTTCTCTCTTTCCCTTCGTGGGTTCTGTAGCCCTAAAGTTTGTTTAGAGCCATTTTTATAGGTATTTGATGTGGTTACGGGGGGAGTGCAGGGAGTTTTCCTGCTTTTACACTGCTATCTTGGCTCTGCTCCCCCAAACCCTTCATTCTCTAGGTAGTTTTTAAAATGTAATTTTATTTATTAATATAATAGGTAAGATTTGAAACTGCTCTTTGTACCCTTCACTTTTTAAAAAAGTTTTTTGCTTATCTATCATCCCCCCTCCCCGCCTTAGTAGTTCTGCCTTGTAATAGTGTAGTTCAGCAAAAGAAATCAACATATTGGCTATGTCTGAAAATATATATCTCATTCACGGAAGGGATCTTAGAGGTCATTCATATAGTACAATCCCCTTATTTAAATATGAGAAAACTGAGGTCCAAACAACATTGTTATTTAACCATGGTTGCGCAGTAGTGGATGGAAAAGTTGGGATTCAAATTCAGAATGTCTGACTTCAGATCTAGCACTCTTTCCCAATACCATACTAACTCACATTCATATACAATGATTTGGTTAGCTATTCCCCAATTGATTGGCACATATTTTGTTTCCAGGTCTTTGTTATTAAAAAAAATGCTGTTATAAATACCATGTAGTGGTATGCTGGGGCCAGTTTGTGTGGGTTGACAAGACCTTGTTGTTAAATTTTCATTGTGAGCATTTACACATCAGAAATCTGCAAATGCTGCATATTAGAACTTGATTTATTATTCTGTTGATGGTCTACACTTAAGAAAGTGATGAAGGAAATGCTTATAAACTAAACTTAAATGTGTTTTGTGTGTGTGTACATATATATATATAATATCTATCTATATACTATTGTTAAACATTTTTAACTGCTTGTGGGTTCTTTTGCTTTGTCTTCAGAGTTGTTTTCATTTTCATTTCTGGAATTATTAGTCATTTGGAACATTTTTTTTCATGTGGTTGTTAATAATCTGTATTTCTGATGTTAAGAACTAACTCTTCTTATCCTTTGACTAATCTGTTGGGGAATAGGTTAAATATTCTTATATATTTAGAGCAACTTTTTAAATATCTTGGATATTAGACCTTTATTAGAGAATTTTGCCATGAGGATTTCCCCCCAATTGTTTCCCTTCTAATTGTATTTGTTTTCTTGTGCAAAAGCTCTTTAGTTTTATCTAACTGAAACTGGTCACCTTGTCTTTTATGATGCCCTTTGTTCCTTGTTAAGGTAAGAATTCTTCTCATAGTTATATACTTATCTCTCTTCACATTTTTAAAAAAAGATATGACTTTTTATATTAAGGTCTTGCATCCTATATCCTATACACTATATACCACATGTGTTGGGGTATTTAGTGTAAAATATTATTAATATATTAGTATAAATTTAATTTCTTTTCTGTTGCTTTCCAGTTTTCTCGGAGGGTTTTATTAAACAGGGAAGATTCCTTCGCATTGTAGTTCATATCCTTGGATTTACTGAATACAATGCTACTATGTTCAATCATTCCTGGGTTTTGTTTACCTAATCCCTTCCATTGATCAAATTTTCTGTTTTTTAAGCCAGAATCCAATGGTTTTGATGATGACTGCTTTGTAGTACAGTTTGAGATTTGGTACTGTTGCCCTCCCTCTCCCCCCCTTTATCCCCATCCTTTCTCATGATTTCCCTTGAGATTCTTGACCTTTTATTCTTCCCCTCTGTAGCATTCTCGAAATGTACTGTTTTTTTTCTGCACAAAGAGAAAACAAACACTCCAACTTTTTTTTTTGCTTATTGTACATCTTTGATAGAATCTGAAAAAACAGATAGACTAGCTCAGGAGGGTTGTATTAAGCCCCTTTGAGCAATGCAGAGCTCTGATCTCAGCTGGTGGTTAATTTGCCCTTTGTGAAAAATACAGGGCCCATATCCAGGAATTTTGCCAATATTTCATTTGTTCCTATTTAGCCCTGACAATGCAAATCTGCCCTTGCCCTGTTCTCATAGTCTCCTGTCTTGATGCAAATTAGACAAATTATGTGGTCACTTTTATAGTATGAACATTAGCAGGTGCTAAATAAGTCAGGGAAAATGGAGTCTTTTTTTCCCTCAATCCTCTTCACTTTCTCCTGGCATTCTTGGTTGTTTGTAGAGTAATGAGATTGGGAAGCAGGTGAAAGGACATACAGGGCATCCAAAAAAGTCTTAGTGCGCTTTTCTGGTTTAGTAGCTTGAAACTTCACTTAAACTTTTGGAACATACTATATATAGATTTAAAGGGAAAAAAGACTAAGCTTTAGAAGAATGAAGAAAAGAGAGGTGAGTGTGTTTAGAGAAGAGCTGTGAGTGTTAAATATTACTGGCAGGAGAAAATAGATAGTGAAGAATATGGGCAATTTCATACCAACTTCTTCATTTCTTGCTATTGGAGACATGTTGTCGTGGGCAGAGAAAACCTGTCACTTCACCTGGACTTGGAAGGACATGTAGGAGAATGATTAGTCAGGTGGCACAAAGGATAGAGTACCAGCCTTGAATCAGGAAGACTCATCTTTCTGAGTTCAAATCTGGCTTCAGACACTTACTAGCTGTGTGACCCTGGGCAAGTCACTTAACCCTGCTGGCCTCATTTTCCTCATCTGTAAAATGAGTTGGAGGAGGAAATGGTAAATCACTCTAGTATATTTGCCAAGAAAACCTCAAATGGGGTCACAAAGAGTTAGCTATGATTGAAAATGACTGAACAACAAAGCAACAACATCAGAAATATAAATGATATAAACTTACAAAAATGTCAAAATTTGAAAGCTTAATTATTAAAATCATTGCAATATTGATATGTTTCTTATTAAAATTCAGCATAACCACCACTTTGTGCTATATCTAGTTGATTTTCAAACTTTGTAAACTTTGTAAAGTCTTTCATCAGCTGCTGTTCAGTGACTGAAAGGATTGCATTTGTAAGTCTAGCTTTAATTTCAACCAAGGAATAAGGTTCTGATGCATACCTGACAATTTTGATGTGCGCCCTGCAAGAAAAAAGTCTCATGGAGATTTAAAGCGACTTCCTCCAGTTGTGCAATGTTAGATTTCACTTGCATTTGTTCATGTGGGTTTGTCCCTCATACCTCTATTCAACTGTCAAGACTTGGAAGGACAGCATCATCAGTTTCAGCCCACCATTTTTGCTTTTCCTCTCTTCCCAGTATAGAGTTTTACTCACATTGACTGTCCTGAATAATATTATTGATTATGAATGCTTAGGAGGCCAAGCAAGTGGTCCACCTCTACCCATTCAACAGTCTGATAAAATGTCATCCAGAAACCTTTGCACATGTAGTGCATTATTCAGATGTATTATTCAAATGTGTTATTATTATTCAATGAATTCCTCAAAATCCATAAAACCAAAAAAATTCTAAAGAAATTTAAATAATTAAACTTTCAAGTTATTTTTTGTAGGTTTATAGCATTTATACTTCTGAAGTTATTAAATCTTAAAATAGCACTAAGACTTTTGGGACACTGTAATTATCATAAGGTAATGGAGACTACTAATCTTTGGTTCAATTTGCTTCTTTTTTTTTTAATATTTTTTTTTACTTTCTTTTGGAGGGCGATTGGGGTTAAGTGACTTGCCCAAGGTCACATGGCTACTAAGTGTGTCAAGTGTCTGAGGCTGGATTTGAACTTAGGTCCTCCTGACTCCAGGGCTAGTGCTCTATTCACTGTGCCACCTAGCCTCCCCTTTAATTTGCTTTTTGTGAGTGGACAACTTTAAGTGAGTGGTAAAATTTTTTAGGGAATTTTTTTTTAAGTCTTGTAAAAGTCCATGGTAAATAACTAGTCCTTATCCTGGAGGATTAAGCTTATATAATAAAGTTGTGAGCAAGAAAAAAATATAGGAATATAAAAGGGCAGGTCTAAGACTATGCCTCGGAATCAAGGACTAGATAAAATTTAATCAGACAAGGATTTCTGAAGGGAACGGGTCTAAAGATGTGGTTTGAGTGGAGGAAATTCATATGTGAGTGAATTCTAGAGTAATTTGTGAATGAATCACTTAAGAATATTCCAAACTCTGATGGTCGCATTAGTCTGACATTAGCTGAATGCAAGTGAACTTCCTAGGAATCCATTAAAATAGTTATTCTCTTCTTCTTCCCTTCCTTTCCTTTTTCTCTTAAGGCATCTGTGTAGCCCAGTGTATAGAGTGCTGGGCCTGGGGTGAGGAAGATCTGAGTTTCAATCTGGGTTCAGACCCCTTACAAGCTATGTGACCTTGGGGAAGTCTCTTGTCTCAAAGTTTCCTCAACTGTACAATGGAGATAATAGCATCCTATCTCCCTGGGTTGTTGAGTATCAAATGAGAAAATATTTGTAAAGTGCTTAGCACAGTGCCTGCCACATTGTAGGTACTATATAAAAACTTATTTCATTCCCTTCCCTCTTTCTCCATTTGTAGTTTTATTATGTATCAGAGGTCCCTCCACTGATTCATATGGCAATCCTTTTATGACTTATTAGATGATCTTTGAGAAAGTTGTTGTGGACAAAATGCTTATAAGTTAATTTGATGATGAACCTCTCTGAATTTAGCTTGCGTAATTTTTTTTTTTTGAGGGGGGAAGGCAAGGCAATTGGAGTTAAGTATTTGCCCAAGGTCTCACAGCTAGTTAAATGTCAGTGTCTGAGGTAAGATTTGAACTCAGGTCCTCCTGACTTCAGGGAGGATACTCTACTCACTGCACCACCTAGCTCCCCCTTTCCTAATGTTTTAACAAGGTATAGACATACCTCAGAAATATTGCAGGTTTGGTTCCAGACCACTGAAATAAAACAAATCTTGCAGTAAAATCAGGCACACAAATTTTTTGGTTTCCTAGTGCATATAAAAGCTATGTTTACCCTCTGCTGTGGTCTGTTAAGTTGGCAATAGCATTATGTCTAAAAAAAATGTACATACTTTAATTAAAAATACTTTATTGCTAAAAATGCTAACCATCATCTGAGCCTTCAGTGAGTTGTAATCTTTTTGTGGGTAGAGGATTTGGCTCTTGATGTTGATGGCTGCTCACTGATCACTGGTAGTTGCTGAAGATTGGGGTGGCTGTGACAGTTTCTTAAAATAAGACAGTAATGATGTTTGCCACATCGATTGATATTGACTGCACCTTGGTCTAGTCCAAAAATCTCTGTCTCTTTCAGTAAGTGTAGTCCTGGGGTGGGCTACCTGTGGCCTAGAGGTGACATGTGGCCCTCTAGGTCCTCAAGTGCTTTCCTTTGACTGAACACCCCAGGTAGTTAGTCCATCACCTCTTTGCCAAGAGGTGGGAAGCATGATCCATCTGGATTCTTGTGGAATCTTGATTGATTATTGCCTTAATAAGCATTGTTAAGTATTTATAGATTGTTTTCCTTTCTATTATTGTAGCTATTGTATAAATTGTTCTCCTGATTAAACCCTATTCATTCAGTATTTGTAAATTCAGGTCTTTCAGGTTTCTCTGACTCTATCCTTTTTATCTTCTCTTTCTCTCTCTTTTTTTAAATAATCAGTTGACAAGCATTTACTGGGTGGTAGGTACCATGAATATTGAATAACAAATCTTTTCTATAACAGAAAAATATGGAATGCTTCATGAATTTGTGTGCCATCCTTGTGCAGGGGCCATGCTAATCTTCACTGTGTCGTTCCAATTTTAGTGTATGTGTTGCCGAAGGAGCACCCTTTTGTCTTTTTTTATGAGCAAATAATGTTGCATGACAAAATATCTTATTTTGCTCTGCCATGTCTTAAGTGATGGGTGCCTACTTTGCCTGAAGTCATTTAATACAACAAAATATGCTGCTATAAATATTTTTGTATATGTGGGTCCTTTCCTTCTGTCTTTGATTTCTTTGCAATCTGTGGGGGTACACCAACACTGGGTGAAAGGGAATGCACAGCTTAGGACTTTAGGGGGGTGCTCCAGATTGTTTTTCTGAGGGGTTGGATCATTTTACAACCCCACCAACAGTGTTAACAGTATACTTGTCCTCCCATGGCCCCTCCCATGCAACAACAGTCACTTTCCTTTTTTGTCTTTTTTGCCAGACTCACGAGTGTGAGATGGAAGCTCAGTTATTATAAATTTTCATTTCTCTTTTATTACGATTTGGAGCATTTTTTCATGTGGTTGTTGAGAGCTTACATTTCTTTTGAAAACCACCAGTTCACATCCTTCAACCATTTGGCTATTAGGGAATGGCATTTGTTACAAATTTGTACCAATTTCCTGGTTATTTTGGATGTCAGACCTTTATTGTAGAAATTTGCTGCAAAGATTTTCCCCCCAAGTTAACTTTCTGTTTTAATTATAATATTTGCTTTAGTTTGTACAAAATCTTTTCAATTCTTTGCAGTCAAAATGTACATTTAATCTCTTGTGATGCTTTCTATTCCCTCGGTCAAGAACTTTCTTTGTATTTATAATTGTGAAATGTATCTACTTTCTTCCTCTGATTTGTTTATGATGTGATCTTTCATATCTAGGTAATTTTTTAGTCAATAAACACTAATTAAGTACCTACTGTGTGCTGGGGATTCAACAAATTGGGATTAGGGTGGAATGGGAAAAAGTCTCTGTTCTTTAGAAGCTTACGGTCTAGTGAGGGAAGACCGAATGCAAAGGGAGGCACACATCCAGAAGTGAGGGGTATGGGAAGAGATGAAGAAATGTTTGAGCTGAGTTTTCTCCTTACATGGAGATCATGTATCTTTACAGATTTTATTGTGTTATGTTGCTTATGATATGTTGGATTGCTTTCTAGTTTCCCAGCAGGTTTTAATCTAATAGTTAATCTAAGAATATATCCCTAGTACTTGAGCAACTAGGTGGTACAGTTGGCACTGGGCCTGGAGTTAGGAATATGAATCTTCCTGAGTTCAAATCTGGCCTCAGACAATTACTAGCTGTGTGACCTTGGGAAAATCACTTAACCTTGTTTACCTCAGTTCCTCATTTGTCAAATGAACTGGAGAAGGAAATGGCAAACAATTCCAGTATCTTTTCCAAGAAAATCCCAAAATGGGGTCGTGAAGAGTTGAACTTGAGTGAACAACAATAATAAATACTTGATATCTTTTCATTTATCAAACAGTACTATTGATTACTTCTCAGCGATTCACTTAATCTACTCCACTGATTAACCTTGAGAATTTTTTTACCAGTACCACATAATTTTGATTACCACGTTGTGGTACAGTTTGAAATCTGGTACTTTTCTTGCTGCTTTTAAAAATTAGTGAAATTCTTGACATTAATCCTGCAGATAAGTTTTGTGGGGTTTTTTCCCCTTAGTTATAGATTGGAATCCTTTGGTAGTCATCCTTATTCTATGAGTAGGCCCATCCATGGACAATCAATATCCCTTCAATTATTTGAATTTTCTGTAAGTAGTATTTTATAGTCATGTTCTTAATTTATGTGTGCATTTTGGTATGTGGATTCCCAGATATTCTTATAAATTATATAGTTTTTTGTGGATATGATTTCATCTGTGTGTGGGGAATTCTTACTCTTCCAAGGGATAGAGTGATGTCTCTCCTATCAGTGTCAGTGAGCACCTTGTCAGTAATTAATAGGCTTAGAGCAACCCTTTTTGTGTCCTGGACTCTTTAGGAAGTTGGGTAAAGCCTTGGACACTTTTTCAAAGTAATAGTATCTATCTATCTATCTATCTATCTATCTATCTATCTATCTATCTATCTATCTATCTATCTATCTATCTATCTATCT
>NW_027185903.1:22774364-22781446 GCF_028583685.1 Petaurus breviceps papuanus | reverse complement strand
TCTATCTATCTATCTATCTATCTATCTATCTATCTATCTATCTATCTGAAAAAGTTGATGGACCCCAGGTTAATAAACTGGTTATGACAATTGATTGGGATAGTGAGGGGTTAAATGACTTGCCTAGTGCAACACATTAACAATCCATATCAGAGGCAAGACTTGTACTCAGGACTTCAGTACCCTTTGAAGACATTCAAGTTCTAAGGGGACACTCCTTTCTTCTCTCTTCACCCCCTCCAACAACATTGCATGGCTCCTATCATTTGCTGTAAAATAAGTTTACCTTTTTAGGCTTCTCTGGATTCTTGTATTTTAGATTTCCTATTCAGCTCTGATATTTTCATCAGAAATACTTGAGAGTCTTCTATTCAATTAAAATTCCACATCCTACCCATGAAAGCCACTTTGTTGTTACTCATAAGTTGTTAGTCTTATTTGTTGGAATTAAAAAAAAAACCAAACATTCCAGAGTTTCTGGTTGCTAGTACATTTTGGCGAACGTAGACTCTCTTTTTTAGAACAGAAGATTTCAGTCGCATCTTTTGAAACTTTGTGGTCATATCCATTAATCAGTTCAACATAATGCTCCCTTTTGGCATGAGACCCAAGGCTTGGATACAAAGAATCCCTTCGAAATTTATTTAAGTCTTTGAGTTTTACAACTTTTTCATTTCCAAACGTATATCCTTCCATGCTGCCTTACTCAGTGAGCCATTCTTTGTACAAATTGAGAAAGAAAAAGACATTTTAGCAAAACCAGCCAACATATCAACTGAGTTTTGACAGTTTATGCTTTATTCCACAACCAAAGCTTCTTCCCCCTCAGTGCACACAGAAGGAAATGAGGTGCATTTTCTCCCCTCTTCTCTAAGGCCATGCTTGATAATTATGATTATACAGTATTCAGTTTCATGTCTTGTTCTTTCTACTTATATGATTGTAGACCAATTGAGATCATGTAGTCTGTCCTGGGCCCTCCACATTCTCTTACTTTGTGATTTCATCAGGTCTTATGGCTTTAATGATCACCACCCTACATAGGACTCTCAAATCTATACATTCAGTATGAATCTCTCAGTCACACATCTACTGCCTATTGAATAGATCAGACTGGTTATCTTGTAAACTCTTCATGTTCAAACATCAGCATGTCCTAAACTTAACCAATTATTTTTTTCCCCAAACCATTTCCCCTCTGGCCTGGCCTCCCTCCTGTAAGTGCCCCCAGCCAGTGGCATCCCTGCCCCACTGCTTCTGCACTTACTTGGTGAGGCTGGTTTCTTATGGCCCAGAGCTGCATGTTGGCAGCACAGCTGGGTCTGGTGTTCCTTTTCAGCAGAGGTTCCCCCAATCTTCCCTGGCTCAGATACCTGACTTCCTACACTGTGCTGGAGGTTAAAGTTCCTGTGGCTGGAGCTGAGGCTACCTCCCTACTCAGCTAGCCACAGGGCTTGCCCCTTGCTGTTTCAGTGGAACTATCCTGGAGGTGTTTAGTCTTCTCAGGGACCAAACCTCAGTCCTGGGATTTATCTTTAGATCTTCTATGATTGCCCCAGGAGGACCACTATTCCTGGTCTTGTTTATTTTTACCAGTCTGCGTTCTTCCTGAGGCACTATTTTATCTTGTTTATGGGGGGAAATCTGGAGAGCTTGGAATTTTCTGACCTACTCTACCTTCCTCCAGGAATCCTCTCTCCACTTTCAAAATCTTGTCACTCCTCCCTACAAAATAACTCACCCATCCTCATCTCTTGACTCAGGCCAAGGCTTCATCACTTTCTGCCTGACTTACCATGATGCCCTCCTAACTGGCCTCTCTGCCTCTAGTCTCTCTCCTCTCTGATCCATCCCCCCTGCAACTGCCAGAGATTTCTAAAGAGTAATGCTTGATTCCATTCCCTTTACTCAGTAGCTTCCCTGTTGCCTCTAGCATCAAAAAGCTGTTAAAGTCCTTCCAAACCTGTCCCCTACCTGTCTTTTGCCACCTTGGTGCCCATTACTATCCATAACTATAGGGCAAGCTAGCCTTCTGCTAACCTTATATATGACATTCCTTCTCACAGAGAACCTCTTGAGGAAAATGTTGGGTGGTTAAAAGGACCAGAAGCTAACCAAGGCAACTAGGAGGGTGGAGTGGATTAATGAAAAAAGCACCGGAGGTGGGGGTGGGCCATCAAAGAAACTTAGAGGGTGAAAATGAAGTTTCCGTGAATTTTCCAGGTGAGGAAGCACCTTTCTCTGCCTCCTTCTAAGTACTAGCAATAATGTGGAACTGAATTATGGCTTTAATATCTGTTGTACTTATTGAATTAAGATTTTTTTTAACCCTTGCTCTTAATTTAAGAAGCAGACGAATTCAACATTCTCTGAGAAGAAAACTACATTTAAGTTGCACCTTTGTATGTGATCACTGATGGGGATGAAGTATGGATCACTGAAGGAAGAAGGGCTACTGGAGTGTGGGAAGCAAGCCTGACCTTGGAATAGGCACCCTCACTCTCTGCTCTAAATTCAACACTTGACTTTGTTTTAGAAATCCCATTAATAGGTTCTGATCTCCCTCTAGTGGCCATCCTGTGTTTTAGCAGTCAGTTCTTGAAGTTCACCATAGCTGCCTGTGGATGTTGAATGAATAAGAGACTTTCTAGTTTTCCTTTTGCCCCTCGTTAGGAAGGTCACTTGATTCTGTGGGCCTCAGTTTCTTCATATACAAACCAAGATTGCCGAAAGCTCCAACCAGCTATGTCCTCTCATGTTAAGTATTTATTCAGTGTCTAACTAAAGGTACCTGCCCAGGGAGGGGAATAGAAGAAGCATAAATCTTGATCTCTGTCCTCCAAGAGAGAGAATCTTGCAGGAGAGAAAGAAGATGAAACACTTACGTAGCAATGCAAAGCAATTGTGATTGAGGAAAATCAGTGGGTGTAGAGAATGTATGTTCTAGGCATTTGAAGGAAGAGGAGAGATGTCTGCAAGTCTGATTGATTAGGGGAGCATTTCTGTAGCAGTAGTCAGGGCTTACTGAGGTCAGTCTGACTGGAGGGAAAACATTTCAGGGGAGAAAACTGCAGCAGGGAAGAATTGATGAGGAATGAGGGGCAGTGGGATGTCATGGACACAGGTGCTGGACCTGGAGGCCAGAAGACCTAGGTTTAAATCCTACCTTTGACCTTAACTGTGCTACTCTTGGAAAATCACTAAACCTCAGTTGGATCAGTAGCTTCACCTGTAAAGTAAGAAGGTTGGACATAATGACCTCTAGGGTTTCTTCCAACTCTCAGTCAATGATCTGTTTATTGAATGAACTTAGGAGAAAACTGGCTTGGCTATAAAAGCGGGACCCATGATTTTATCAGTGTGAGTATTTAGGGGTGACAGGCAGCTTCTCCTGCACAGTGAACCAACCGGATTGACAGTGATTAGGGCTAAATCAATGACACAATGATATATCATGTACACAGAATGTTGCTTTTGCTTCCAAGCAATCCAATTAAACTGGTGTGTGGTAATCGGGGATGGGCAGCTTCATTTTAATCAAAATCAGCAAGCAGTGCATGTGAAGTGTCAGAGAACAGAGAGGGGGGGAGGGCAGCTTCTGCAATGAATGACAAATGAGTGGATGGATATGCATGGACTCAGTGTGGAAAGACTGAAGGTCATGCCTTGAACTGTTAAAGGAACCCTTTCTCCCACCAATACAGCTCCACCATCAGCATTCTCCTCTTTGCAAACAAAAGATGATGATATATCTATGGGCGGGAGTGATTTGAAGTATTATAGGCACTCTCTTTGGAGCCAGGATTGCCATTCTGGGCAGTCAGTGACGTTTCGTTTCTTTTTCATCTTTTCTTGAGAAAGACAGAGACAGAGAAAGAGAGAGAGAGAGAGAGAGAGAGAGAGAGAGAGAGAGAGAGAGAGAGAGAGAGAGAGAGAGTGTGTGTGTGTGTGTGTCTGTGTCTGTGTGTGTTTGAGTATGTGTAAGTCATTATCCACTGTCTTTGCTATTCTAAACCTAGGGTCTGCTTTTCTCTCCTGGTCTTTCCTCTGTGGTCCGAGGCCCTTTGTTTAATTCAATTTAAACAAAGGACTCTGGCTGCTGTCTGGTTTCTCTTTTGTGTGCCTCTTCATATTCAAATATCTAGTTGGTGGAGAAGCTTGAGCTAGGAATCAGCTCTTGTTCATTTATTCAAATACCACATGGGGTGGGGGGGGGTTTCTTTCTAAAAATTATTTTGAAAAGAAAAAAACCATCTTTGTAGAATCTGGTTTAGGATGATTCCTGTTTTCCTTTTTCTTTCTTTGTTCCCTTCATTTCTTAATGTTTTCCTAATAGCTCCTCCTCCAACCACCCAAACTGTTAGTTTTAGCCCTTTTGTATAGTGGACAAATTCAAAATTCCTCCATGGGCCCAGAGGCCAGAAAAGACTAAGTAAACTAAAAATAAAGGAGAGTTGAATTAGAACATGACCTCATATTATACCAACAACAGAGTCAGGCACTGGCCAAGGCAGGCACTGCTAAGCGCTTTACAGTTATCATCTCTTTGATCCTCAGAACAACCCTGGGTACTGTTATTATCCCCATTTTACAGATAAGGCAACCGAGGCAAACAGAAGTGAAGTAACTTGCCCAGGGTCACACAGCTAACAAACACAGCTAGCAAATTCGAATTCAGATCTTCCTGACTTCAGGCCCAGGAATCACTGTTCCACTGGTTGTCCTTTACTCTTGCTTGTGTGAGTTTAATAATTCTTTTACTTTAGTTTCCTTCAGACCTAAAAGTCAGTGGGGATGAGGGGAGGAGATAGTGTATGGTCTAGACCTGTGGTTTTACTAGTGTAAGGGATTCCTGAATGAGGAAGTTAATTCACCGGTGCAGATTAGCATCCACTTTGCTGTGGTGGGAAAGGGGAGGGCCTCTTAATTTGTGAATCTGTTTTTCTTTTATTACTATGATATCTCTATTTCAATATTTGTTCACTAATTAGTTTCCTTTTTATTCCTATGTATTTTATTTTATACAAATGGTTAAAAATGTTTTATTTTACTCTGAACTTCAATAAAACAAGTATAGCTATAACATAGTAGAATAGAAGAAAGATGATTGCATATGAAACTGTAAATCTATTATGTACAACTCGTTATTCCTTTTAAATATATAATAAAATTATCATGTAGCTTTCTTTTTTTTCTTCTTTTTTTCTTCTCTCCTCCCCTCTTCTCCCCCCACCCTAGAGACAACTACCATTAGACACAAATATGTATATTTATATAAAATCATGCTATGTGTACTAATTTTTATCAGTTCTTTCTCTGGATGCAGATTAGCTACTGTCTTCCTTCATAGGTCCTTTATAATTCAATTTGGGTATTTATAATAGTCAAAATGCCTCGGTTGCTTAAAGTTTTTCTTAAAACAATATTGACTTTTATCTGTGATCAGTGATGCAGGATGCATAAACAAATTTGCCAATAACTATATTGCCTTTACTTTAAATTTTGTTTTCAGAAGGGATTCTTGCTTTTGACAGCTTGATCTTAGAAGAGGATGTATGGAAAATACCGAGATATGCAAACTCACGGAATGGCCTTTGTTTTCATCCTCCATGAAATACAACAAGATGTTTTTGAGTCATGTATCATGAATGCCAAAATAAACTGGAATATTTTTTTTAAAAACCCAGTATTGCTGTTACTGTATACAACATACTCTTGGTTCTACTTATTTTGCTCTTCATTATTTTGTGCGAGTCTGTGTTTTTCTAAGTTGGTTGGACTCATCATTTCTAACAGCACAGTAGCATTCCATCACAATGATAGCTTATAATATTTTAAAATATTTTAATATTATTTCAATGTATTTTATTTTATGGATGGAAGGGGTCCATCCATAAGTATCACCAGACTGCCAAAGGGGGTACAGGGTTCACAAAAACGTAAAGATCCCCCCCTCAACTTAGAGAGTTGCTTGAAGAAGAGGTGTCAAACATGTGTCCTGTATGCCAAATTGCCTGAATCAGAGTAAAATATAATTGGGAAATATTTAACAAACAAATAAAAATACAATAGAACATGGTGATGGTAATATGTATGTTATGTACATTTAGTGACCCTTATTTCTATTTGAGTTTGACATCACTGGTCAAAATCATTGAGAAGTTATTAGCTTAGGGTCACAAAGCAGTGTGGGTCAGAGCAGGGACTTAAACCCAGGCCTTCCTAATTCTTAGTCAGCTCTCTATCCATTAAACTACACTGCCTCCCAACATGAAAGATTCTGGCCATGTACATTGCATTTTTTCCCCTTCCATTTATTGTATTCCGCCTTTTCCCAGAAAGGATTTGAGATAATATACAAATAGTATATATACTTAGCATATAGTATATATACTTATAACAGGTCAATTAAACATAAAACCAAGGTGTGTTGGGGGAACAGAAGAAAGAAAGAGATTGACCCAGGTGCATGTGCTGGCTATTACATGTGGGCCACTGAATCTAGTTCAGTTTCTAGCATCTATGGCAAAAAGGAAAATATACAGGGTTATTTAAATACCTCAGGTCGCCTGATGAGAGAAAGCAGACAGGTCGTGGAGAGTTTTTCCTAGCAGTGAAATCCAGTTGGAATTTATTTTGTAGATATGTGAGAAAATAGTGCCTTCAATTGTGATTTTACAAAAACTAAAGAGATGTTTTACAAGTCGATACTTCTAATATCTAACCTCTATAAAACTTGACAGCATGAGATTAAACCTTAAATCAGGAAAGGCATTATTGAGGAGAACCTGAGGTGCTAAAAGTCTGTATCTGAAACTAGTTTCTAGACTCAGGTTCCTGAGTTCAACTCTGGCCTCAGACACTGCCTAGCTGCTTGCCTCAGTTTCCTCATCTGTAAAATGATCTGGAGAAGGAAATAGTAAACCTATCCAGTATCTTTGCCAAGAAAACCCCAAATGGGGTCACGAAGAGTCAAACATGACTGAAATGACTGAACAACAACAATAATACAATTTTCTAGAGTCAAAGTAGCATAGATAGATAGATAGATAGATAGATAGATAGATAGATAGATAGATAGA
>NW_027185903.1:22769650-22774354 GCF_028583685.1 Petaurus breviceps papuanus | reverse complement strand
AGATAGATAGATAGATAGATAGATAGATAGATAGATAGATAGATAGAGCATAGATAGGATAGAGACAGCTGACTTCAGGGTCCATACTCTGACAAATACTGTCTGTGTGCAACCATAATCTGTGTCACTTAATTTCTCAAGTGCTTCATGTTCTAAGTTTCTAAGTCACGAGTGGGGAACCTGTAGCCTCGAGGCCACATGTGGCCCTCTAGGTCCTCAGGTATGGCCTTTTGAATGAGTTCAGGTTTTACAGAACAAATCCTTTTATTAAGGGAATTTATTCTATGAAGTTTGGATTCAGCTGAAGGGCCACACTTGAGGACCTCTAGGGCCACAGGTTCCTCACCCTGGCTCTAAGATTACCAGTTACAGAGCAGCTGACAGTGAGAATTGGCTCAGGTTTTCTCATTCCAGAGCTGAAATGTCCAGACAGAAGAAGATACCTTTTTAATCATCTGACTTAGTCTAGAGAAAGGAGAGCTGAGGTTCTTATTGTTTTTTTTTTTTGTATTATGAATCACTTTGATCTCTTCTTAGAATAATGTTTAAAAATAACTAAAATTAAATACATGGGATTACAAAGGAACCCAATTCTTCTGAAATAGTTATCAAAACACTTAAAAAGAAGTTCCCAGATCCCAGATTAAGAATGGTTCGTAGAGGAATGTTAACTTGGCTCTTTGGCGGTCTCTCTCAGATTTCAAATATCACAGTCAAGCTTCTGAAGGATGCTGGATCACACTCAATTGATGGTTGAATTCTTCAGCAAGTGCCAGTATTCTGTACTTGTTATTAAAATGGGGCCCATATGCTTAAGAAAGTAGATACATGAGAGACAGCTGACATTCTGTGGTGAAAAAGTGGAAGCCTGTCTTATATATTCAGCCAAAGGGAGAGCTGTCATAGAGGTGGATGAGGTTAATATTGTTTAAAAAGATAGCTTTGAATCTGTATGAGTACTTGGAAAGGTATAGTTGAGACCTAGATTCTGTGTCGTAGATTATTTGAGTTGAATATACAAGTCTAAGGTCAGATGATAGTGATGGAGCCTTATGCATCCTCCTCTCTTCTGAGGAACTATCCCATTGCTTTTGCCATTGGGCTGTTCCTAAGTCTTTTCTGTTCTTTTTTATTTTTTGGACAGATCATCACATACATGGTTTAAAGGGACACTCCCCATTCTAGTCTTTCTCTGTTGGGCTTCTTTAAATTGTCACTATTCTTCCTAAAATAGAATATCCAGAATTTAGCATAATGATTTGGGTGTGGGCTGGCCTTAGGCAAGTACATACCATCATTAAGTCATCTAACCTACCAGATACTGTATTTCTATTAATGCAGGCTCATGTTGCATCATCTATCTTATTACACAGATTGTGATTTTATAAAAGCTGAAGAAATGTTCTGCGAGTAGATACTTCTAATAACTAGCCTCTATAAATGTTTAAAAAATATAATCTATAAAACATAACCTCTGTGTTTTATAAAAACTTTAGAGCACTGAAAATGTGAACTCATTCATTAAAATGACAAGATCTTTCTTCATGTGATTTGATATCTAGTTATTTCTTCCTACCTTGTACTTGTATAATTTTTAAAATTTCAATTAAAGGATTTTTATTTCTGTTTTGTTGTGTTCAATTCTTTGTGGCCCTGTGGGGCATAATATTGCCCATAGAGTTTTCTTGGCAAAGATACTGGAATGGTTTGCCATTTCCTTCTCCAGTGGATTAAGGCAAACAGAGCTTAAGTGACTTGCCGAGGGTCACATAGCTAGTAAGTGTCTGAGGCTGGATTTGAACTCAGATCTTCTGCCTCCAGGCCCAAAGCTCCATTCCCTGAGCCACTAGCTTTATTTCTTTTGCTTTATTATATTTAGTTTTTATTCCTCTAATTCGGGGGTCTGCAAACTACCTCTTATCAGTAGCTGATTATTTTTGACAGTCAGCTATGAATGTTTTTTACATTTTTTAAATAAAGATTTATTGCATTTGAAAATGTAAAAAACATTCTGAGGTGGGCTGTACCAGGCAGTAGTTTGCATTTTTCTCCTGGGCCTTAATTTGCTGATTCCTGTTCCACCTTGTCAAGATGTTTCTTGTCTTAGACCTGTCATTCAGCATATTCCTTATTGCACCCAGCTTTGTGTGATTAACACATTTCTTTTTTTGTTTTTGCTTTTTGGAGGGCAGTTGGGGTTAAGTGACTTGCCCAAGGTCACATGGCTAGTTTTGTGTTAAGTGTCTGAGGTTGGATTTGAACTCAGGTCCTCCTGATTCCAGGGCCAGTGCTCTATTCACTGCACCACCTAGCTGCCCCTATTTACACATTTCAAAAGCATGTCTTTATTTTCCTGTTTGGAAGAACTGAATTTCCATCTTACCTCTGACATTTTCTGGCCATATGCCCAAAGGCAAGTCATTTAACCTCTCAGCCTTATTTTCTTATTTTGTAAAATGGAGATAGTAATACCTGTAATACCTATCTTAGAAGATCACTGTGCGACTCAGAGGAGATGAGTACATTTTAATGCATCATATAAATACTACTATCCAAATTATTGATTAAAATGTTGAACAATACCACCAATGACAAATCTATGAAGTGTGCCATTGGAGACTTTCCCCCAACGTTGGCATAAATACATTAATAGATATTTTGGGGATCTAATTGACATGTCTATACTTTCCCCCACGTTCTATATTATATTATAATATCATTTGTTACGTTATTATTGTTTCGTAAGCCTATCAACACAGAAGGTTAGTCTAGCGTGACTTACTACTCATTGTGAAATCTTGGTGGTTAATGGTGATGGTGATCATCACTTTCCTTTCCAGGTATTCATGAGTAATATATTTGTTTATATAAATCTGTTCTAGAATTTAATGTGAAATAGATGTCAAGCTCATTGGTCTATAACTTAAAAGAAACTGCTTTCCCTTCCCCTCTTTTAAGTTTTTGAAATTGGAATATTTACTCATCTCTAAGTATTTGTGACCATGGGAGTCTCTTAACCCTGTTTGCCTCAGTGTTCTTATCTGTAAAATGAGCTGGAGAAGCAAATGAAAAACCTCTCCAGTATCTTTGCCAAGAAAACTCCCAGAGGGGTCAGGAAGAGTCAGACCCAACTGAAAACAACTAAATAGCAAGTTATAGGATTATGGGATTTAGACTGAGGAGAGATCTTGGAGATTCCAACCCCTCATTTTATTTTATATTATCCATTTATCTATTTATTTTGGAGTGAAAGAAGAGATCCTTTATTGACAATTCTCCAGAGAAGCAGGCATGCTTGTTCCCTCATGGGACAACACACACACACGTGCCACACAGATGCAGAACAAAGATTTTATAGGCCTACCCCCATCACAATCATTGGTCCCGACTAGGTAGGTCATCCCCTCTCCTGGCCTGCCCTTCACCTGAATGGTTCTTCTTTTCCCACCAGAGTAACCCTTGGTCAGAACTCAACTGGTTTGAGCCAGCTTGGCCTGCCCTCCCCTCCCCGCCCCCCCTCCCCCTTTCAGATTTCTTCCTACTATATGATTGGATAGTATGTTCTACTCTTTTCTCCCTCACCTGGACCTAGGTCCTCCCACACATCCTGTGCAGGATCTGTTTCCAAATCATTCATTGTTCCTATAGCATCTCTGGAAACCAAACTATAAGTATTTCTCACATACAGAAACTCTAGTAAACTCTTTTGGGTGTTGTATCCTGCTTTGTGAGATAAGACCAAGCCAAACTGTTCAAATTATGAGGATTCTATTACATTGATGTTGTTTTTTGAAATTTCCTTATTTGGAATTTTACCTTACCATACTCGCTATGTGTTACTATGTACTATGCATCATTGTGTACTGATAGTTCATGTAAAGTTATTTAATCTTCCTACCATACCAGCAGCTATATATTCTCATAATGGGAGGTACCCATGTATGCCCAGAAATACTTTGTCAATAATGATTTTTTCCCACATCATAATATTTCTAAGAAGCATCCCTCTCCATTGTTCCTTATATCAAATCAATAACACTTAGCAATATTTTCCATATGCATTCTTTCCTTTTCTTTTTTTATGTATTTGTTTTTTAAAATTAATTTGTTTGTTTCCTTTTAGTTTACAGGATTCAACTCCACAATTCCTTGAGTTTCACATTTTGTCCCCCTCCTTCCCCTCCTCCCATGGCAGCATATAGTCAAGTATAGGATCTGTAAATACTTTCACATTATACATTAGTCAGGTTAGAAAGATGGATTGTATCAGATGGAATGAAAAATGGTAAAGAGGACATAAAACCAAATGAGAGAAGGAAAAAGATCAGGTATTTTGCTTCCGCCTGGATATAAACTCAGTTCTTTCTAGTTCTTTCTCTGGATGCACATATTTCTCTCCATCATGAGTCTTTTGGGATTGACACATCACTGCATTGCTGAGAAGAGTCCAGTCTATCAAAGTTGGTCATCACACATACGTTGTGTCTGTAATTGTGTACAAATTTCTCCTGGTTCTACTCTTCTCACTCAGCATCAGTTTGTATAAGCCTCTCCAGGTAAATATGAAGACCGTCTGCTCTTCGTTTCTTATAGCACAACAGTATTCTATTACATGCATATACCACAACTTGTTCAGCCATTCCCTGCCGGGGTCCCACTTCGGTCGTCACCGGCCCCTTGAGGGGAACAATCACCAGACAGAGA
>NW_027185903.1:22704593-22769640 GCF_028583685.1 Petaurus breviceps papuanus | reverse complement strand
GGTGGAACCCCTTACCTGGATTCGGAGCCCTCTCTCTCCTCCTTCTGGTTTCTCGGGGGAACCTTGCTGTCTCTTCTTCCTCTGACTCGCTCAACACCGGGGCTGATTCTTGGGCAACCTTTTCCAGGTCCCCCCACGGGTATTTAGGGCGATAGTTCCTGTTCCCGTCCTTAGATTCCTCATGGCCCCCGGACCCCTCTGAGTCTGACCCCGCTAGAGACGCACCGCACTGGGTGCTAACTGAGCACGGCAGGGGGGGCGGATCTGGGGCGGTCACCGCTGCCGCCACGATTTTGAAGACCCTGAAGTCTTCGGGTGACAAAAACCCCGGGCACGTCTGATTATAAGACGCCATCTGTTGACCTACAGCCTGCCACTTATGCGGCTGTAAGCCCGAGGGTTTCACCCAGGGGCAGATCACCAGAACCTTCTCAATAAACTGCCTGCAAGTCTTTATAGGGAGTTTAGCGCCCCGCTGTGCGCACAGCTTATAAAGCTGGGCGGTCAAGACCCCCTTCTCCTCCGCTCGAAACACAGGGATACTAAGCCCTGAACCCATACTGTCCTCTTCCCGAGAATCCTTTTCTCGAGGCTGTCTGGTGGCTAACGCAGACCAGCTGCAGTTAGCAGACCGTCCGCCGGCTAGGTGGGATGTCCTCCCCGGGCCCAAGCGCTCATGTCCCTGTCAGGTCCCTGTTCGGGCGCCAGAATGCCGGGGTCCCTCTGCCCGTGGAATCCTCACCTGCCCTACGGTCCTCTACTTACCCATATCCGGGTCTTCGGTCGTCACCGGCCCCTTGAGGGGAACAATCACCAGACAGAGAGCGGAGGGAGTTTTTGGGGGGTGTTTATTCTCCACTGATTACATCGCGTCTCGCGTCTCTTGTCTCCCCTCTACTTCCGCCCTAGGGCCTTTTATAGCCCTTCCCGACCCTTCTCGCCCAATCATCAGTCCCAACAGCATTTATCACCATATATGGGCTCCTGGTTATACTAGTCTTCTTCTCCGCCCCTAGGGCGGGGCAGGGTCCCTTTACAATTCCCCAATTGGTGGGCACCCCCTTAATTTCCAGTTCTTTGCCACCACAAAAAGAGCTGCTATAAACATTTTTGTACATATGGGTCTTCCTCCCACTTCTATGATCTCTTTGGGATATAACCCTAGGAATGATATTGCTGGGTCAAAGGATATGAAAGTATTTGTAGCTCTTTGGGCATCATTCCAGATTGCTCTCCAGAAAGGCTGGATCAGTTTACAACTCCACCAGCAATGCATTAGTGTTCAAATTTGTCCACATCCTCTCCAGCATTTGTCCTTTTCCTGTTTTGTCATCTTAGCCAATCTGACTGGTGAGATGTGGTACCTCAGAGTTGTTTTGATTTGCATTTCTCTAATCAATAGTGAATTAGAGCATTTCTTCATGTGCTTATAGATAGCTTTAATTTCTTTCTCTGAAAACTGCCTGTTTATATCCTTTGACCATTTATCAATTGGGGAATGACTTGTATTCTTATAAATTTGACTCAATTCTCTGTATATTCCAAATGAATTTTGTTACTACTTTTCTAGCCCTATAAAGTAGTTTTTTAGTAAATTAATTGGTATGGCACTAAATATATAATTTAATTTAGGTAAAATTGTCATTTTTATTATATTAGCTCGACCCAGCCACGAGCAATTGATATTTTTCCAATTAGTTAGATCTGACTTTATTTGTGTGAAAAGTGTTTTGTAGTTGTGGTCATATAGGTCCTGGGTTTGTTTTGGCAGGTAGATTCCCAAATATTTTATAATGTCGACAGTAACTTTAAATGGGATTTCTCTTTCTATCTCTTGCTGTTGAATTTCATTGGAAATATATAGGAATGCCGAGGATTTGTGTAGGTTTATTTTATATCCTTCAACTTTGCCAAATTTATTTATTGTCTCAAGTAGTTTTTTACTTGATTCTCTAGGATCCTCTAAGTATATCATATCATACGCAAAGAGTGATAGCTTGGTCTCTTCTTTGCCTAATTTGATTCCTTTTATTTCTTTTTCTTCTCTAAATGCTACTGCTAACATTTCTAGTACCTGATTGAATAAGAGGGGTGATAGTGGATACCCTGATCTTATGGGAAATGCTTCTAGCTTCTCCCCATTACATATAATACTTGCTGATGGCTTTAAATAGATGCTACCTATTATTTTAAGGAAGGCTCCATTTATTCCTATACTTTCCAATGTTTTTAATAGGAATGTATGTTGTATTTTGTCAAAAGCCTTTTCTGCATCTATTGAGATGATCATGTGGTTTCTGCTAGTTTTATTGTTGATATGATCAATTACACTGATGGTTTTCCTAATATTAAACCATCCTTGCATTCCTGGAATAAATCCTACTTGATCAAAATGTATTATTCTTGAGATAAGTTGCTGTAGTCTTTTTGCTAGTATGTTATTTAGAATTTTTGCATCTATATTCATGAGGGAGATTGGTTTATAATTTTTTTTCTCTGTTTTATCTCTTCCTGATTTAGGTATCAGTACCATATTTGTGTCATAAAAAGAATTTGGACTCCACTAATTTTCCCAAATAGTTTGTAGAGTATTGGAATCAATTGTTCTTTAAATGTTTGGTAGAATTCACTAGTACATCCGTCTGTCCCTGGAGATTTTTTCCTAGGGAGTTGATTGATGTCTTGTTCAATTTCTTTTTCTGAGATGGGGTTATTTAAGTAATTTACTTCCTCTTCAGTTAATCTGGGCAACTTGTATTTTTGTAAATATTCATCCATTTCCCTAAGATTGTCAAATTTATGTGCATACAATTGGGAAAAATAATTCCTAATTATTGTTTCAATTTCCTCTTCATTGGAGGTAGATTCACCCTTTTCATTTTTGATACTCATAATTTGTTTTTCTTCTTTCTTTTTTTTATCATATTGACTAAGGATCTATCAATTTTGTTGGTTTTTTCATAAAACCAGCTCTGAGTTTTATTTATTAATTCAATAGTTTCCTTAATTTCAATTTCATTAATCTCTTTTGGTTTTCAATATTTCTAATTTAGTATTTAATTGGGGGTTTTGAATTTGTTCTTTTTCTAGGTTTTTCAATTGCATGCCCAATTCATTGACCTCCCTTTTCTCTAATTTAATCATGTATGCACTCAGGGATATAAAACTTCCCCTAAGAACTGCTTTTAATGCATCCCACAAATTTTGGTGTGTTGTCTCATTATTATCATTCTCTTGAATGAAATTACTGATTGTTTCTATAATTTCTTGTTTGACCCACTCATTCTTTAGGATTAAATTGTTTAATTTCCAATTAGTTTTTAGTCTGTCTTTCCATGGCCCTTTATTGCATATAATTTTTATTGCATTATGATCTGAGAAGGATGCATTTAATATTTCTACTTTACTGCACAGAATTGTGAGGTTTTTATGCCCTAGAACATGGTCAGTTTTTGAGTATGTGCCATGAACCACTGAAAAGAAAGTATATTCCTTTTTATCCCCATTAAGTTTTCTCCAGAAATCTATCATACCTATCCTCTCTAAAATCCTCTTCACCTCCTTAACTTATTTCTTGTGTATTTTGAGGTTAGATTTATCAAGTTCAGAGAGGGGGAGATTAAGGTCTCCCACTAGTATAGTTTTGCTATTCATTTCTTCCTCTAATCCCTTTACCTTCTCCTCTAGGAATTTGGATGCTGTACCACTTGGTGCATATATGTTAAGTAGTGATATTGCTTCATTCTCGATGGTGTCTTTTAACAGGATATAGTTTCCTTCCTTATCTCTTTTAATTAGATCAATTTTTGCTTTTGCTTTATCTGAGATAAGGATTGCTACCCTTGCTTTTTTTACTTTAGCTGAGGCATGATATATTTTACTCCAGCCTTTTACCTTTACCCTGTGTGTATCCCGCTGTTTCAGATGTGTTTCTTGTAAACAGCATATTGTAGGATTATGGTTTCTAATCCATTCTGCTATCTGTTTCCATTTTATGGGAGCGTTCATTCCATTCACATTTACAGTTATGATTGTTATCTTTTTCTTTCCCTCCATCCTATTCCCACCCCTGTTAATGTTCATAGTTTCCCCCCTTAATAGTTTTCCTTTTGCCCACCTCCTCCCTCAGTATTCCCTTATCAGCCCCCCTCCCTTTTCCTCCTCTTTGCCCTTACTTCTTCCCTCCCTACTAACCACCCCTTTCGTAGCCCTTTCCCCTTCCTACTGCCTTTAGGATATTTTTATACTTAATGAAGTATGTTATTTCTTCTTTGAACCAAGAGTGACAGGAACAAATCTCATGTGAAGCTCCTCTCCCTCCCCTCTTTCCCTCTAAAATGATACTTTTTGCATTTCTTCTCCATAGAGTCCTATGCTTAACTGGTTGTTATTCCCTCCTTGCACCAGAACCAATGAGGGAAAAGCTCATATGATTCCCATCTCTCTCCCTTCTGCCTCTTTGTGTGGCATAATTTACCCTTTTCCACTCATTCAATCCCTTTCTTCCATTCCATGCAGTCCCTTTGTAGCCCTTAATAAGATTTTTTTTAAATCGTCATTTTGTGTATTTTATACTCATACCCTCTACTTGTCTATAACCAGTTTGCTCTTATCAAATAGCAGGGTGTGTGGGTGTGTGTTTTCCTTGTTTACCTTTCTACTTCACTGTTGCATCTCTTAATTGGAGGTTGAATTTTCTATTGAGTTCTGGCTTTTTTATCAAGAAGGTCTGGAACTCTGTTATATCGTTGAATGACCATCTCTTTGCCTGGAAGAATATGCTTAGTCTCGCTGGATATGTGATCTTTGGTTGTAACCCGAGCTCTTTTGCCTTCTGGAAAATTGTATTCCACTGCCTCCGATTTTTCAGTGTAGAGGCTGCCAAATCCTGTGCCATCCTCACTGTGGACCCTCGATAATTGAATTGTTTCTTTCTGGCCTCTTGAGGTATTTTCTCTTTTATCTGGTAGTTCTGGAGTTTGGCCACAACATTTCAAGGACTTTTCAGTTTGGGATCTCTTTTAGCAGGTGTCTGGTGGATTCTCTCAATTTCTATTTTACCCTCAGGTTCTAGTATCTCAGGGCAGTTTTCCTTAACGAGCTCTTGGAGAATGTTGTCCAGGCTCATTTTTTCATCATGATTTTCTGGTAGGCCTATGATTCTCAGATTATCTCTCCTGGATCTGTTTTCCAGGTCAGTTATTTTTTTCTTTGAGGTATTTTACCTCTTTTTCTAGTTTTTCATTCTTGTTGTTTTGTTTGACTAATTCTTGGTTCCTCATAGAGTTATTAATTTCAATTTAGTTGATTCTAGTTTTTAGCAAATCATTTTCCTTGGTTAATTTTTGGATCTTCTTTTCCATATTATACACTTTTCTTTTTAGAGAGATGTTTTCTTCATTATGATGTTTTTCTAATTCTGCAATTTTGGTTTTGAGAGAATTATTCATTTTGTCTTCTATCTCTCTCATTTGGTTTTCAAAGTTCCTTTTGAGCTTATCTAGGAGAGCCTTCTGTGCTTGCGACCCATTCCCTATTGATATTTCAGCTGTGGGTATGGAGTCCACATTGTCTTCCTCTGAGTTTGGTTCCTCCCTCTGAGGATAGTAGGACTCCAGAGCCTTTGTCTTTGTAGTCTGCTTTCTACCCATTTTGAGGCAGGGCCCTAGCCACACCCTTCCTCTAGGGATCCCAAGCCTTTACTGTAGAGGGTTTTGCCCTGAGGCAAGAGTTACTATGTTTTCAGGGTCAGAGTGGGGGTTTGGAGCAGGTGAGGTTCACTCTGTCAACCTGGTCTATGGAGGTCCTGATAGTGGCTTTTTTTTTTTTTAATTTCTGGGCTATAAAGTGGTAGCGCCAGGAGTATTTGCTGTCCAGGACAGGGGCCCCTGTATTTGCTTCTTACCTTGCTCTTTCCAGTCCCATCCCTTTGGTGACAGGACTGGTAGTGGCCCTTGTGGTCAGTGGGAAGACTTGTTCTCCGAGTTGATCAGGCCCCTTCCGGGCCTGCTTCTGCTTCTTCCAACCCCTCATTTTAGAGATGAGAAAATGGAGGCTTGAAAAAAGTAAAGTGGCTTTCCTAAAGTCGTATGATAATTAAGGATAATAATAATAACAATGGCAATAGTAATAGCTAGCATACAACATTTCAAGTTTTTCAAAATGCTTTACAAATATCTCATTTGATTCTCCCAATAACCCTGGGAAGTAGATGCTATTTCGATCCTTATTTTATGGATGAGGAAACTGAGTCAGATATAGGTTAAATGACTTGCCCAGGGTCACACAACTAGTAAATATTGGAGGCAGGATTTGAACTGAGGGTTTCTGTTTACAAGTCAGAGCTCTCTACTTTGTTTCACCTAGCAGAATCTGGCTTTTCTGCCTAATTTATTGCTCTTTTCACTATCTCATATTGCCTCTAGCAAGTCTTTTATTTTCTAGAATTCTTCAAGGGTCTCTACTTGTGGGTCAGCCGTCACATCCATAGTCTTGCATCCTGAGACCCCAATGATCGGAATTAGTTCAGGGCAGCTAAGTAATCTCTTCCTCAGTCTTTCTTTAGTTTAGGTCTTTGCCTCTTGAGCTTTTTTATCCTATCCTGAAAGTCTTTTGTCCTGGTAAAAAACAACAACAAAACCCAACTCTTGTTTTGAAAAACCATTGCTTATGGGCGGCCAGGTGGCTCAGCGAGTAAAAGCACCGGCTCCAGTGTTGGGATGATCTGGAGATCGAATCCCCGGCTCAGACACTCAGCACCACACCCCGAAATAACTGTCCGTGTAACCTTGAGCAAGTTACTTAACCCTGATTGCTTATTAAAAACTAAACAAAACAAAACAAAAAACCATTGCTTATCACTTAACATCATCCCTCCCCCCCAATACTTTCTGATATCTCTCTCCACACCATTACCAGGGCCCTCTCAGAATAAAGAAATGCAGTTACATAAATCAGTCTGTGCCATTTGTTGGCACCAGTCATTCCTTCTATTACCGATGCTATGGACCCATTTGTGCTCCCCCTCTGGCTGTTACATGGTGCTGCTGATTTTCCTCCCACCTGGGAGCTCTTGGTCTGTGGTGCCCCGAGCGATATATTTTCCTGTGGTGAGACTATAAGGAATTTGGAAAATGATAAATGATATAAGATAAAAATCCAATTAATGGCTGCTTTTCATTTTTCCTCCCTACGTTGGTATCATTTCTGCCTCCATTTTTCTTCTGAACTCACCAGGGAGTAGTATCAGCTTTTACTACCATAGCTCACCATAGGTCTGAACTCTGAAGCTCAAGCAATCTACCAGCCTCACTAGTAATAAGGATTACAGGCATATGGTACCATGCCAAGCTATAAACATTTTCTTCCAGTTACCTGATTCCCTTCTAATTTTGACTGCATTGATTTTGTTTGTGGAAAACTTTTAAATTTTGTATAATTAAAATAGTCCATTTTATCTTTTGTGATCCTCTTTATCCCATGTTTGGTTGTTAACTTGTCCCTGTCCACAGATCTGACACAAATAATCTTTTCCTTGGTCCTCTGATTTGTTAATGCTGCCACCATTTATGTTTTAAGTCATGGGTTTGTTTTGAGCTTACTTGGTACATATTATGAGATGATGGTCTATGTCTAGTTTCTGCCTGGCTGCTGTTCAGTTTTTCCTACAAGTTTTTGTTGAATTAGTTCCCCTCCAGTAACTGGGGTCTATGGATTTATTAAATAGCATGCATATATGTATGTGTATATATATGTAGTACATATGTACACATGCATATATACATATATACATACATAAAATCAGTTCTACTATAATACTTGTTTTGAAATGTGAATTTGTTCTAGACTGTTGTGTCCATTTGCTTCTGTTTTGAAATCCTATTCTGTTTCACTAATTGGTCTTTCTATTTTTAAACCAGTACCCAATCATTTTGATTATTACTGCTTTGTAGTATTGTTTGAGATCTGGTATTTCTAAGCCTCCTTATTTCTCATTTATTTTTCTATTTCCCTTGAGATTCCTGACATTTTGTTCCTTCAGGTGAATTTTGTTATTATTTATTCTAGATCTTTAAGTTAATCTTTTTGGCAGGTCAATTGCTATTTCATTGAATGAGTAGATTAACTTATGTAGTATTGTCATTTTTATTGTATTGGCTCTGCCTACAGATGAGCAATTTCTTCAGCTATTTAGATCTATGTTTATTTCTGCAAAGAGTATTTTGTAGGTAGATTTATATATTTCTCTTGTGTGGCTTGGTGGATAATTTCTCAAGTATTTATATATTGTCTTATTTGGAATTTCTCTCTCTTCCTAGGGGGTTTTGTTAGTAATATATAGAAATGCAGATGATTTGAATGATTTGTATATTTGCTGATGTTATTAATTGTTTCAATTAGTTTTTAGTTGACTTCCTGGGATTCTGTTAATAGACCGTCATATCATCTGTAAAAAATGATAATTTTTGTTTCCTTCTTCCCTATGTTTATTTCCTTGATTTTTTCCAGTGTTATTGCTTATGGCTGGCATTTCTATTGAATAGTTCTAGTAACATGGTATACTTGTTTTACCTTAATCTTATTAGAAAAGCTTTTAGCCTTTATCCATTGTATCTTTGCTCTTGCTTTTACTTGCCATGTTAAAAAAAAGTCCATTTATTCTTATGATTTCTGTTGTTTTAGTAGAAAAGAGTTTTGTATTCTTTAAAATTTTAGCATTTGCTGATATAATAAAGTGATTTTGAAAATAATTTATTATTAATATGTTCTTTTTCTTTCTTTTTATTGAATCAACCCTGCAATTCTGGTATAAATCCAACCTAGTTATAATATATAATCTTTTCAGTTATGTTGGGATAGACTATTTGCTAATATTTTACTCATTTTTTTTTTTAAAGCAATCGGGGTTAAGTAACTTGCCTCAAGGTTACACAGTCAGTTATTTCTGGGTGTGGTGCTGAGTATCTGGGCCTGGATTTGATCAAGGTGATCCCGACACTGGAGCTGGTGCTCTTACTCGCTGAGCCACCTGGCCGCCCCTAAGCAATTGGGGTTAAGTAACTTGCTCAAGGTTACAAGGCCAGGTGTTTCTGGGTGGATGCTAAGTATCTGAGCCCAGGATTCTATCTCCAGGTCTTCTCAACACTGGAGCCAGTGCTCTTACTCGCTGTGCTACCTGGCCGTCCCGCTATTATTTTACTTAAAAATTTTTTATAAGTCGGCTTTAGGGATATCAGTCTATAGTTTTCATTCCCTGCTTTGTTGCTCCCTGATTTAGATATGAAGACCATATTTGTATTGCAATAAGGATTTCAAAGATCTCTTTTCTTTTTTGTAACTGTTTATATAATATTAGAATTAATTGTTCTTTGGTAGCATTCACTTGTAAATCCATCTGGTCCCAGAGTATCTTCCCTCCACCTCCAGTTTATTTAAAGCCTGTTTGATTTCTTTTTCTAATATTGGGTGATTTAAATAATCTATTTCTTGTTTTGTTGATCTGGATATTTTGTGTTTTTATAAGTAATCCTCTACTTCATCTAAGTTAACAGTCATATGGGAATGTAATTAAGCAAAATGATTTCTTTTAATTTCTTCTTTGTTTTGAATTGTCCTTTTTCGTTTTTTTTTTTTTAATATGAGCTGTTTGGTTTTCTTCTCCTTTTTGAAAAATAATTTTGTCTATTTTTTAGTCTTTTTAAGAAGCTGGTCATTTTATTTATCGATTAAATTCATTTTTATTTTGTAAATCTTTTTTTTTTAATTTTCTGCTATGGTATTAATTAGGAGATTTTTTGATGTGCTGTTTTTCTACTTGTTATTGTTTTTAGTTGCATGGCCAATTTATTGATTTATTCTTTCCCTCTTTTGTTAATTAAAGTGTTCAGAGATGTATTTTCCACTGACTGCTTTAATTGTATCCCATAACTTTTAGTATCTTCTCTCATTGTTGTCATATCACTTAATAAAATGTTTTACTATTTGTGTGATTTTTGTCCCACTAATTATTTAGGATTAAGTTAGTCTCCAAATAATTTTTAATTCTCTCTTCAAAGGTTCTTTCTTCAATATACTTTTGTCACTAAAGGTTGCATTTAGTATTTCTGCATGTTTGTGAGATTTTAATGCCTCAATACCTGTTTAATTTTTGAAGAGGTGTTATGTTTGGCTGAGAAATATACAAATTTCTCTTTCCATTCAGTAATTGTTAGAGATTTATCATCTCTAATTTTTCTGATGTTCTATTCAGATCTTTAACTTCTTTCTTGTTTATATTTTTGTTAGTTTTCTCTAATCTCCACTGTTATAGATTTACTGTTTCTCCCAGTTTGTGTAACTTTTCTTTTAGGCATTTAGATGCTTTACTGTTCTTTTTCACTCACACACACACAGTGTTGATAAATCAGAGGGTGGGTGAACTATGACCCCCAGGAATAAATCTGACAACAACCTGTTATTAAAAAGCCCCTGGAACAAAAGATGATTTTTGAACTTTTTTTAATACACTTTACAAAAACAGGTAGAGGACTGACTTGGCTTCCTGGTCATAGATTGCTGGCCCCTGATATAAATTCATTATTCATGGTGCCTTTAAACTAAATGTGGTTTACCTACTTGTTTTTTTTTTTAAGTGTCTATTTTTTTTTACAGCAGTCTTGTCTGAAATCATGGTTTTTACTCCTTTTTGTAATTTAATTTTTTTAATTAACAAAAATTTATTTTCTCTTTCTCCCACCATCCTTCTTTATCTCTGCTTTTTGAGTTCACCTGAACTGGAATGGGTTCTGCTAAAGCCCAATTTAACGTTATGTTAATCATTGTTTCAAGTGTTTTTCTTTTCCCTATGCTACATCTATACATGGAAAAAAAAAAAGTTTAAGTGGTCTCTTTTTTTTTAAGCATCACTTTTTTCTCCCCAAAAATGAAAGGGGGGGGGGGGGGCGGGAACAGTAACCAATGAGGATAATCAAGTAAAATGAATCCACAAAGTAGCCTTGTCAATAATGTGTCTCTTTCAGTACCTTATGTCTAATACCTCTCTGTAGGGAGGTGAGTAATATGCTTCATCCTCTGGAAGCATGTTTGGTCATTGTGTTGCTCAAAATTCTTAAGTCAATCAAAGTTGTTTTTCTTTACTATGTTACTGTCCATATTAGCTGTTCTTCTGGTTTTCATTTCATTATATATATATATATATATATATATATATTTTTTTTTTTTTTTTATTTTGCTGAGAGGCAGCTAGGTGGTTCAATGGATAGAGCCCTGGGCTTATAAAACTCTTAGCTCAGTGCCTGGCACATAGGGTCTTAAAAAGTGCTTGTTTTCTTCCTTCCTTTCTACCCAGGATTCTCTAAAATTGTTCATTTGTCACTTCTCATAGTATAATAATATTCCATTACCATGTTCATATGCTGCAATTTGTTCAGCCATTCCCCAGGTGTTTACAAATCCTTTAGATTACAGCTCTTTTCATTTCTTTTTCTTTTTAATCTCCCCATTCACTGTCAGGAACTATTTTTTTTTCTTTTTGCTTATGGTTATCCCCTCCCTAGCATTATCCCCCTTAACTTCTTTCTCCCCTCCCTTTTTTTTTTCTTTTGAGTTTGAAGCATTTTTACACTAAATTGTTTGCATGCATTTTATGCGTTCTACCCTCTTTAGTCTGGTTCAAATGAGAGAGAGGTTCATCTGTTTTCCAGATTGGATGTTTTTATGTCAGATATCTTACTTTTTTTTCTTCCTAATTTTTCAATCTTGATTTTTTAATAATGTTTCTTGCTATCTCATAAAATCACTGATTTCTCTTTGGTTTATTTTAATTTTCTGGTAGTTACTTGGGTAAAATTTACCACCTTCCCTTCTAAAACATTTCTTCTTCTAATTCTTTCCTCCATAGCTTTCATTTCATTTTTTTTTTTTTACAATTTACTTAATTTCTTCTAGTTTTTCATGGAAAATTCTTTTTTTGGAAAATCTACTTTTTCCCTTTGAGTCTCTGCTTCAAGCTATTATGGAGTGACTGTTTTTTGGCATCTCTAGATTTGTAACCTTTCTTATGATGATTAGAGTTTTCGTTAATTTACTCATTTCTCCATCATTAGTTTCTGAACTGGGGCTTTGTGCCAGAGCCAAGCTTTATCTCTTGCTGCACTTTGGGGGAAGGATTGACCCTACTTGGTCTCTTCTCTTAGTCATTCACATTGGTGCCTTTGCAACCCTTCATCTTTTTGGATTAGGACGCTCTGGATCTTTTGAAGTTCAAAGCTCTGGATCTTCAAGTTCTATGGCATCTAAGGACCAAGTCAAGGAGACCTTGGAGCCCCTGGCTCTGGGGTAGCTCAGGTGAATGTCTCCATGACTCGCTTATCTTTGTAGCTCTTTGGGGCTTCCAAGATTCCCTTTCTGTGGTTTTCCCAGGGGTCATCTCTTTTCTTGCTGCCTTTGGACACAGAACCCTGTAAGCTACACATGCTTGACATATCTGTGGCCGTGCAGGGAGTTTATAGCGGTATTTGCCTCTCCTGGTGCTTCTTTTGCTCACTACCTTGTTTCCTGTTGTCCTTGGACTTCAGACTGGTGTATTTTGTAGTTCCACAGTGGAAGAAGCTGCTTATTGTAATTTCTCACTGATTTCTTAGTCGTTATTTTTAGGTTTCTGCTGGCAATTAGAACTTTTGGGTTTTTGCTGGAGTAGGTATCGGGGAACTTGTGAGTTGGTGTTTTGTTCAGGCATCCATTTTAGCTGAAATCACTGTTTTGTTTTGTTTTAACAGCACACTGCTATTTCATTATATTTATGTATCAAAGCTTGCTTAGCCATTCTGCAGTTGATGGATGGATATAGACTTTGTTTCCAGCTCTTTACTTCTACAAGTGCTACTATTAGTATTTTTTGTCTCAGTGGAACTTTTTTTTTTTTTTATCATCCGTCTCTTTGGGACATATGCCTAGCAGAGGAATCTCTGGGTCAAATGACATGGTCATATGAGTTATCTTCTCATAATTCCAAATTGCGTTCCAGAATAACATCAATCACAACTCCACTAACAATGGATTAGTATACCTAATGCACTGCTGGTTGTCTTTCCATAATACCTCCAACATTTGCCACTTTACTGAGGGGGGGGGGCGTGAATTAAAACCTCAGAATTGTTTTGATTTGTAGTTCTTTTATTGGAGATTTAAAATATAATTTCACATGTATGTTAATAGTTTGTAGTTCTTTTGAAAACTGTTCATATCCCTTGGCTACTTATCTGTTGGTAAATGACTTTTGGTCTTATGTATGTCTGTTAGTTGCCAATGCTTATTTCTTGGTTATTATTTGTTTATCAGAGGTATTAACTTATAGTCTTAGCTGCCTAGCAGCACACAATTAGTATATGTAAGAGTAGGGACTAAGAACTATCATCTGTAAAGTGAAGGGATTGGACGTGATTTCAAAGATTTCCTCAAGATCTAAATGTCTGTGATTTTAAAGGGAGGGGATTGGATATATTACAAAATTCTGTTGTTGTTACACTTGAGTTCTAAGCTGTTTCCCTCTCTCCCTCCCAACACCATGCTAGAGAAAGCCAACATTTGACACAGATTTTGTATATACACGCATAGATGAATAAGTGTGTATATATAATATATACATATATATTTATATGAAACTATACAATATATAGTTCCATATATCAGTTCTTTTTTTGTAGGTAGATAGGATCTTCCTACATAGGTCCTTTGTAGTTGATTTGAATATTTACATAACTCAGAATAGCTTAATCATTTACATCTACTCTTCAAACAATGTTGCTGTTATTGTAGACAACATTCTCTTGGTTTTGCTAGTTTAGCTCTTCATTATTTCATACAAATCTTTCCATGATTACTAAAGTCAACCTGCTCATCGTTTCTTATAGCACAGTAGTATTCCATCACAATCAAATACCACAACTTAATCAACCATTTCCCAATTGATGGCATCCCTTCAATTTCTGAATAGGAAGCTGTGTTTGGGTGTGTGTACGTGTGTGTTGTATGTATGGGAGAGAGAGAGAGAAACAGAGACAGAGACACAGAGATAGAGACAGAATATGGCAGGAGTGGGGGACTAAAAATGGTTCAGGAGCTATTAATAGCTACTCTAACTGAAAACCAAAGGGCATTCTGAGTATTTGAAACTGTTTTTGCCAGTGCAAGTTATGACTGTTTTTGCAACCTAAAGTTTTAGAGCATTTCCTAGAACACTGAAAAGATATGTGACTTGCCCAGGGTCATATAGCCTTTGTGTGTCAGAAGTGGGACTTGGACCAAGTCTTTCTGACTTTGAGATGAGCTCTATTCATGTCACCACATTACCTCTGTTCATGTTTATACACCATGAAAGACTGCAGGTCAGGTTTCCATTATTTGGGCACAATATTTGTGAAGATTTAAAGCTTATTTTCCCTGCAGAAATACCTTGGAAGTTGGTGAATGATATCTTTGTTTCTTCCTTGCAGTGTCTAGTACATTGCATAGTATGATGCTTAATAAATGGTTATTGAATAAAATGGGTGAATGAATTCTCATTGATTGATTGTATTGTGGCTGTCCCTAAGAATGCTGAGGCTGCTGTCAATTTTTCTGTTTGTATCTCCCCACTGCCTTGCCACAGATGTATATAATTTGATTCAGTGTATTGCCCAAAGTCAATGTTTAAATGTTTGTTGAATGCATTATCTTTTTTTCATCCACTCTGGCCAAACAGGCTTCTTGGTTGTTCCCCAAATCTAGCGTTCCATCTCCTGCCTAAGTGATTCAGTGATTTGACTCAGACTCTCCATCCCTATGCCTAGAACGCATTGTCTGTTCAGCTCTTTGAAATCCTTAACTTTCTTCAAGATTCAGCTGCTGTGACACATGCTATGGGAGGAAGCCTTTCATATTTCTACTAATAGTTAGTATTCCTTCTCTCCTAAAATTACTATGTTTATATTTATCTATATGCATCTTGCCCACCCACCTCCATCCCACCAGTTGACTTGCAAAGCTACTGGGATACAGAGATTATTTTTGAGTGGGTTGTCTTTGGTATTCTCCAGAGCTTAGCATGGTCTTATACATAATAGGGGCTTTACAAATGACTTTTTACAAAAGATTGGATTAGAAGAATGAATAGATGGGTATTGGGAAGCTAGGTGGCCTGCTAGAGCTGGAGTTGTGAAGACTCAAATTCAGGTTTAGCATTAACCACTTACTAATTGTGTCATCCTGGGTAGGTCATTGTTGTGAGGATCAAATGAGGTAACATTCTGAGCATCTTACAAACCTTAAAGCACTATGAAAATGCTACCCATGTTGATGATGATGATGATGATTAGTAATAATAAAGTTGGGGTGGCTAGGTGGCGCAGTGAGTAAAGAACCAGCCTGGAGTCAGGAGGACCTGAGTTTGGTTCCGGCCTCAGACACTTCACACACACACACACACACACACACACACACACACACAAACCCCTACAAACTAGCCGTGTAACCTTGGGCAAGTTACTTAACCCCAATTTCCCTCCAGAAAGGCCAAAAAAACCCAGTAATAATAAAGTGCCCTGAACCCAGAATTAGGAGACCTAGGTTCTAGTCTCTACCTCTCTTGGCCTTTTTCTCTTGTCTTCAAAATGAGGGGATCAAATTAGTTCTATGAAAAGCCACTTCCAATTCTAAAATTCTATGATTCTAATTAGATTCAGAACAATTTAAAATGTAAGATGTAAAACTAAAAACAGCCCCACTAGAGGGAGCTCTTCTCTAGTTAATCACTCACAAAATTGGCAGATCTTATTATCAACTCTGGAGTGGTTAGAACCCCTTGCATCCATGGCTGTATCTTTTTATTCCCAGGACACAGGATATTTTCTCATTGTGGAGCAGATGGCTAAATCCACTGGTAGGCACTTTGGAAACACAAAAGGTCATACTATAAGTGGTGTTAAAATTTTGAATATGGAAGACATAAGTAGTATGCTGGTGATTATGTGTGTGCAGAAGTCCTTCTATCCCTGTTAAAAACAAAGAAACAAAAAACCCCACAAAATTTTGTGAAAGCCCTTGAAACCAGAAGAAGGGGTGGGGTGCTAAGGAGGCAGAGGAGGAGCCTCCCTTAATTTATCAAGGAAATAATCTTCCTTGTACATTTTATATCAGCAGAAGTGTACACAAATGGACTGGGGAGGGAAGAATGACAGAAAATAGGCTGGGACCTTAAATGAGAACTGGAAGCCTGTGGAGGTTTGGATGTAGCGTATTTCCATCTCTAATTCAATCAGTTAACATTCTAATTGAGTTCTCACCTCACACCTGGAATATTGTAATCTACTGGTTTCCCAACTTTTAAGTCTCTCTTCCTTCTAATGCATTCAGTAGATTTCAAAAGAATTAACCTTTATTTTTTTTGAGGAGACAAGGCAGGGCAGTTGGGGTAGAGTGACTTGCCCAAAGCCACTTGCTAATAAGTATTAAGCTTCTGAGACTGAATTTGAACTAAGGTCCTCCTGACTCCAGGGCCAGTGCTCTATTCACTGCACCACCTAGCTGCCCCAGGATTAATCTTTTTAAAGTTATTTCCTCTTTGAGCAGAACATTTAGTGGCTTCAACTCTGTTTAAAGTTGTAACTCACAATCTGACCTCTTCCAACCTTATTTTTCATTGTTGGTCTCTTCTTCAGGCACACCAATCCTTTTACAATTCCTGCTTCCTTCCTTTACAGTATTTTCTTAATCTATCCTGGAATATCTTCATACTCTTAATCCTACCTAGATCCAATTTAAGTTTTACCTTCTACCTGAAATCTTTCCTGACTACTTTAGTTCACAGTTATCTCTCATCTTTTCTGCTCATTTGGCACTGATTAATAGAATATGGCATTGTATTATATATTATTAGATACAGAGGTGCATTAGAGTTTCCATGAGCCGATCATTAAATTTCCAACATGAGCATTCAAACCTTGGAAATTGGCACATGGTACAAATCAAGGCTTAGTTTGTTGTTTTGTTTATGTCTAGGCTTTAAAAAAGTGATGGACAAAAATTTTAATAGAGCAGATTAAGTTTGAAAGCATTAGTTTTGGGGGGAAGGAGGGGAGAAAGATGATTGTTAAACATTTACAAGCATATACTGATTAGATATTCATATGTATGTGTAGCACCCAGGCCCACCTATCTCCTTTCTTTGGTCCCTCAAAAAGCTCTCCAAGTTTGAAATGCTCTGATGGTCCACACCTATTCAAATAAATAATTTACAAGCCCCCATCAGTAGCCACCTTTTATTTAGGCAACTAGAAAGGAATACTGGTTCAAAGCATTTAATCAAACAATTTAGCAAATTAAAAAAATGATGCAAAAAGATTACAGAAGCACCTTTCCCTCCCCCCATCCAGAGGTGTACTTTCCCACAGGTTACCATACCAGCAGAAGAAGTACACACCTATGGCCAGGCTGAGGTACACACAAAGGAAACACTTGTCAAGTGCCCTAGGCTCGGGAGCAAGTGTGGTTAGGGCTAATATTTGCCTGGGCTACACAGGCTTCTCACACTGCAGAGCCTCTCCTGTTCTCTGGTGATATGTCATTGTGATATTCCCTGGTGCTCTCTGTTGGATATCAGGTCTGCTGAGAATCAAGTTTTCCCTGCAGATTATCCCCACCATTACTGAAAGGCATGTGTGAGGCAATTCTCCCATGACTCCCGTCACCGTCCCTGTTCTCTTCCCTATCTAAAGCACTCTTACTTGGTCTTCTCTCCCCTACACATTATGCTTCGCCTCCCCACCCCAACTAAAATGTAAGCTCTTTGAGGATGGGATTGCCTTTCTTATACTTGTACCCCCAGCACCTGCCACAGTATCTGGCCCATAGTAAGTTCTTATTAATACATGCTTTTTCATTCATTCATTCACTCAGTCTTTCTCTCTCTCCTTCCTTCTCTGTCTCTGTCTCTTTTTCTCTGTGTCTCTTGGTCTCCCTTTCTGTCTTTCTTTTCTCTCCCTTTGTCTTGGTTTTTATCTGTGTTGTTTGCTGAGTTGCTCTCTGCTACCATCTGCTGGTCTTCAGAAAATTAGACTACTAACCTCTTTCTTACAAAAGCCCCAGGCTTATGATAGCTGCATCCAGTCAGCTAGGGAGCAAAAATCATCTAGTAGGCACCCTTGGGATAAGAATGAGTCTGTTCATTAACTTCTGTGAGATCTCTGTTTGTTTATCTGTGTCTTCAAACAAAATTCAGGGACTTCATCCAACGACATATCCAAGGAGCAGTGTAAGGCAAGAGCAAAGAGATGCTGTTCTCCCTTCTACCCCTAAAATTCCTGGTTAGCCCGCAAATAAATAAATATGGAGACAAGAACATCCCTACATTCTACATTCCTGCTTTATTGTTCATACCTGTTAGCAACAAAAATTGCTGGTTGTTAGGCAGAAGGAAGGGCAGCTAGGTGGTGCCATGGATAGTGTAAGGCCTAGAGTCAAAAAGACTCATCTTCCTGAGTCCAAATCTGGCTGTGTGACCCTGGGCAAGTCACTTAGCCCCATTTGCCTCAGTTTCCTCATCTGTAAAATGAGAAATGGCAAACCATTTCGTTATCTTTGCCAATAAAATCCCCAAAGGGATCACCAACAGACAGACAGGACTGAGATATGATAAAAATAACAAAAGAACCACAAGGAACTATCTTTTATGCCCCTTTGTACCTCTCACAGCAGTCATATTTGGTGTTTTGTATACTATTGAAATTACTCAGCATTTTCGTACTCATTCATTAACAACTATTGTATAAGACACTGAGTACTATGGGGAAAATAATGAGGATTAAGTTTTGGTCTCTGTTCTCTGGGGCCTTTAATCTGGGGGTAGGTAAGATAGAAGAGACAATGCAGAACAACAACTAATCATGTGAGGGGGATAAATAAATACTGCAGTTCAAAGGGGGAGGGGAGTAAGAGCACTTCCAGATAAAGGTGATCAGTAAACATTTCAATAAATATTTAATATAGAAATATTATGTTATAGATTTAAAATGCAAATGCTTCAATAAAGAAGCACAAATATTGTACACATCTAAAACAATCACCTTTACAAATATTTGAATAAATATTTAAATATATACATTTCAGGGCAGTTAGGTGGCACAGTGAATAGAGCACCAGCCTTGGAGTCAGGAGGACCCGAGTTCAAATCCAGTCTCAGACACTTGACACACTTACTAGCTATGTGACTTTAGGCAAGTCACTAATTGCCTTGTCTTCTCCCCTTCAAAAAAAATCTTAAAAAAAAATACACACATGCACGCATTTCATAGATTTTTTTTTGATTGCCAAGAGCCAGAGAAACATGATGATATGATGATTGGAGGAAAGAACACCAAGCATCTCACCTTTCCCCCCCCTCCTAACCTGCCCTTTAATACCTCATATTTAAAAGAGTAATGGCTGAGGGTCCTCAGAATTAGAAGAGAGGTGGTCTGTATTCAGAACAAGTAGACCATAATTTAAATAAGATGATGGCTTAGGCATTTATGGGGAGGCAATTTTGCCAGCTCAGTCTGATGCCTTATGCTAAGAGGAGGATTTTATTTTGCATTTTAATTACAGATTTTTTTCTGCCTTCATATGTGATTTTTCTTTTTCTATCACTAACAAACCATTGTAACTGTTAGTATTGCAACCAAGAAGAATAATTCAGTCAGCAGTCTTGCTTTGGACACCTCTGATGTTCCACATAACCAATCATATCTCTTTCCATTTCTGAACTAAAATAAAATGGTTCAGGAATTTTTGAAGTTCTCCTGTCTTCCTTAAGAACTGTTACATTTCATTGTTTTTGTTGCACCTTGTGGAGATATGATCCTCTGACTTCATCGTTTCGAGGCAGCATTTTAGTGTTTGGCTGACTGTATTTTGCCTGGCAGTGGTACAAGGAAGTGTTAATAAATTTCTTTTTGCTAATTTTTAGTCTGATGTGATGAAACTATCATGCAATAGATCACCAAGAAGGATAACTTTGACAGTCCCAACAGAGGTTTACTTTATGTTGTTAGATGCTATCTCTAATACTTCTCCTAGAAACTTGATTGTCCAAAATTTCACTTTTTAATCATTCATCTTAAGTTTTTAACTTGAGAGATGTCAGGAAAATCTTCAATCGTTTCCTGACAGTTTAAGACTGATTTCGCAGATGATTTACAAATACTAGGTATGCTCGTCAGAGAGAATATATTGGGTAAGAAAAATGCCATTTCATGGATCACTCCCCTTTGTATATTTCATCCTTTTCTTTTTTTTTTTTTTTAAAGCAATCGGGGTTAAGTAACTTGCTCAAGGTTACATGGCCAGTTATTTCTGGGTGTGGAGCTAAGTATCTGTGCCGGGATTTGATCCCCAGGTCATCCCGACACTGGAGCCGGTGCTCTTACTTGCTGAGCCACCTGGCTGCCCCTGTTTCATCCTTTTCCAAATTTATTGCAACTCTTTGAGATGCATTGAAAAAAAATGCCCACCTTTTACTTCTTTGTCCTCTCAGGTCTCTGCTTTTTATACTGTATCGTATTACCTTCTTTCTGAGAAGTAATGTTGCCTTGTCGAAGCATGGAATTTTATTCTCTAATAAATAGGGAAGGATTGAGGTGGTAGGCAGGAGGTGATGGAGGTAAGGAAAATGGAGCATGGAACTGGCAGTTTTCTACTTCCTTCAAAATGAATCTTTCAGTTCAGAGAAAAAGGAAATAGAAGAACCATACGTACAAACTGATAAATAGAACAATAACTAACAAATAGATGGTGGTACCCATCAAATGGGGAATAGCTTTTTCAGTGGGTGAGAAGTGAGAGAGAGAAAATCAGTGCTAATTGAAAAAAACCAAATTTTAAAGAACTCAAATGAATATTTATCATGTAGTTTTCTTATTTTGAACTTTTGTAAATTCCAAGCATATCAGACACGTCTCTATTAAAATGCAAGTATAAAAACAGCTTTCACACTAAATGTCTGTATTTTTATGTTATCTGTGCCAGCAGAGAGAAGGCAAAAGATGAATGACCATTTGTTGAGGATCATGTCGATAGAATACTTAGTCAGGTGTAAGCTGGACTAGACATCTTCTGAGGCTTCTTACAAATCAGAGTCAGTTCCTGTGAAAATACTTGATGGTCCATCATTGCTGTAGGTTGTCCTTTTGTTTCCAATTTTAGATATATTAGAAGTTATGAGCTAATAAGGATTTCAAGTTGGGTTAGAGATATGCTTTCTTTTTCCATTTGCTGTTAGGGAAAGAGATAAGAACAAGATTTCATAGGCAGAGAACTCTTGGGATGAACTCCCTCTATCAATGAAGTTCACTCCTTCTCTGCAACTTATAGCCTTAGACATTTGCTTAGAGCACTAAATAGCTAGCTGACTTACCCTGGGTGACACAGCCAGTATGTGTCAGTTGTGGGTTTTATATCTGTGTCACTCAGGGCTTCAAGGCCAGCTCTATCTACTACATTATGGCTGCTTGACCTCCTACTGCGAATATTTTAAATTTTGAAATTCATATTGGGAAAGAAAATGTTTTCTTGGAAAAGTTCAGTATTTCGTATTTTTTTTTCTCTCTGTTAAGGTATATGTTCTCTCTACATATGATTCAGGGACTTTCTATTCAATGATGTTAATTGATAGCCTGCTTGGACATATACATATCATTAATTGGCTGAGAAATGTAATTTATTAATTGAAGTGTAGAATTTCTTTATAAATTCCCTTGAGGAACAGTTGATGGAGTCTTTGTGAAAATATCTTTTTCTCTTAATAACAGAAAAAGTGAGATCATTTTCTCTCTCCTTTTAGGTTTCCTCCTTCTTCACCCCTAAAACCATACCCAAAGAGATCACCCTACCAAGCAAGCATTATCAAATTCCCAGACTGGACTGATCAACCACCAGGCACTACCCAAGAAAACATACCCGTGAGGCCTATCGTTATGGTAAGTACAATGACAAAAAGTTGGGGAATGGCAGCAGGTGGCAAATCGTATTGAATCACCTGACCCACCCATTCCTCTACCGATGCTATATCATTCATCTAAATACATTCTGGAACTAAGTCCCTGCCAACAGTACAAGGGTCTGCCATGAGGAGCTCTCTAATGCATGTTCTAATAGTGACAGAAACTAAAGTGGAAATTTTGAGGCTTTTTTTCTTTTTGCTACAGGATAGAGCTCTCCATTTATCCTCCATCTATTGTTATTAGTTATCACTTTTTATTCTCTGATTTATGGCATCCTTTATTCCTTTTCCTTTTCTCCCTTTCTTCATAATTACATTTAGGTTCTCAGTTATTAGTGGAGAAAGAACAGATTAGGAGAGGGAATTTGTTGTGTGGAAAAGTCCAGCGAGCAGCAGTGGCTTTTGCCAGTTGTAGAAATTATCTAGGCCCTTACCCAGAATGAAATACCCATTCTCCACCTTCTCTTTTCTCAGTGGGAGCCTATTGAGACTGAGATAATTTAGAGCTGAAAATGGAGCATAGTGACTTTAAAAATAATAATAATAATAGCTATTATTTATATTGTGTTATAAAGTCCTTTATATATACTATCTCATATGATTCTCACAACAACCCTGGGAGGTAGATGCTGTTATACGCATTTACAGATGAGGAAACTGAGGCTGAGAAGGCTTAAGTGAGTTGCCTAGGGTCACAATGCTAGTAAATGTCTACAGTAGGATTCTTTTTTTTTTTTTTAAGTAATTGGGGTTAAGTAACTTGCTCAAGGTTACACAGCCAGGTGTTTCTGGGTGGTGCTAAGTGTCTGAGCCCGGATTCGATCCACATGTCATCCCAACACTGGAGCCGGTGCTCTTACTCGCTGTGCTACCTGGCTACCCCTACAGTAGGACTCTAGGTTTTCTTGATTCTAAGTCCAATGTTCCGTCCACTATACCACAAGCTGATTTGAGAATGAATATATGTGTGTATTTGTATATGTATGTATTATATTTATATGCGTGTGTGCATATATATATATACACACACATATGTCATATACTAGCCTATTTTTTGATCAGACTTATAGCTGTTTTTAAAGACTTTAAAAATTTTTTATTAAACCAATTAGCTTTCTGTTGAATATGGATGATAGGCATTAAAAATACTTAGGAAGATCATGGAGAAACATTAGCAAGGCTAATATATCTTTATTATTGTAGGTTAGCTAGCTTGTATGGTTTGAGGGGAAAAAATCATATTTATTAACTCAGTTCTATTGCTTGTCTTCCTTTTCAGCTCTGTTTCTGCCTGTGATTTAGAATTCATTTGTTCTTTGAACAATTATTTGTTGAGCATAACCTTGTGCTGAGGAGATGCAAATATAAATGATGTATTCCCTGCTCTCAAGGAGCTTATAATCTAATTTGTTTGGGAAAATAAAATATATGCGCATGAAAATTTAATTTCATTCTAATTATTTTTAAAATATTGAATGATACAGGTAATGGATGGTATAGGATTTCAGGGGAGAGATCCTGTTCAGTGGAAGTATATGGGGAGGGGGGATTTGCATGGAAGAGATATAAGATTTGAGCTCAGTCTTTTGAAGAGGAGGAAACATTTAGATAAGCAGAGGTTTCAGGAAGGAATGATACAAGCAAATTTGGCTTGGGGTTTATGATGCTGAAAGAGTGGAGGGTGTATGTTGGAGAAATGGGAGAAAGAGAAAATTGAAGGTTCGGTTAGGACTAGATTGTAGAGAACTTTGAAAGCCCAAGTCAGATTTAGGATGCTCTTCCCTTAAACCAGTCTGGCATTCCTATGCCTCTGTCCCTTTGCTGAAACTATTCCCAAGGCCCAGCCTCTTCTCTCACTCTCATCTCCACATTGCATTGTTCTACCCATCCTTCGAGGCCCAGCTCACATGCCACTTCCATGAAGTCCTCTTTTATCTTCCAGCTGGAAATGATCACCTCCTTCTTTGATCTCATAGCATTTTGTACTATTCACAAATAATTTATCCAATTCTAATTTGGACTGTGTCTGTTGTACATGTTTTATCACTCATACAAGTTACACTACTTAGATATTTCACTGGGTCTGTCATCTAATGTTTGAGTAATTCCCTCTAACAAATTATAGCCTGTCCATGTCCAATCCTAAATCTTCTACAGGGTGACTACCCAGTGTTCTGAGGGACTTCCTAAAGTTATTCTCTGCATAGATCAAGGGTATATTTTAAATTATTTCCAGTTTTCCTCATATATATCACATATTTTGAAGATACAATGATCACTTCTCCCCAAGGTTCCCATCATTTTCATCCTAGTATCTCCCTGTTGGTTAGAACAAATTCAGACTAGAGACTATTGGTTCTTTTAATTTTTAAAGGGTGAAATTATAAGATATCAATGTTATGCTTGTTAAAGATTAGAATGGGCTAAGGCTGATGAGGAATGTGAAGGAAGCTATTGCTGGTAGTGATTTTTGATTGATATTGATAAGGAGGCATAGTAGATAGAGAAGATATTGACCCTGGAGTCAGGAATACTTGAGTTCTAATCCTGCCCCAGCACCTCCTGAGTTCAAATCTGGCCTCAGACATTTATTAGCTCTGTGACTCTAGGCAAGTCACTTAATCCTGTTTGCCTCAGTTTCCTCATCTGTAAAGTGAGCTGGAGAAGAAAATGGCAAACCACTCCAGTATCTTTGCCAAGAAAACTCCAAATGGGGTCACAGAGAGTCAGACCCAACTGATATGACTGAACAACAAATAGATTGATGAGTTATTTTCTGGGACACACATTATAAATTTCTCATCCACACCATGCCCACTCTCCAATAGTGAGTGGAATTCCGTCTATGAACATTAAAGCAGAGTTTCTGACAACTTAAGAGAAAAAGCAAAACTTCAAGAATGTGCCCACATTGATGAAAAGGAGTTAAGTTAGTTAAGTTAACTTAGTTAAGGTGTCATGAGTAGAACTGGTATCAGTCAGAACAAGAGTTAACAGCCCATTTCTTAAGACAGCTATCATAACAATGAAATTATTTTTTCTATTTGCCAATCACAAATATTTAAGTAATTTTAATTTTGACCCTTCTACTTTAGATTTTGTGGTAATTTGGGCAGTCTACCTTTGTGGAATTTTTCTCCCTCTGTCTTTCAGAAAAGAACTCATTGCATCAGCTACTCTAGGAAGGCAGTCAAGCCTGGGACCACCTCCCATTTAATTAAATGCAGGCACCTGTTTCTTTCTTAGCTTATCACATGCATAATTCCTGAAAAAATGATCATTTAAAAAATACTACAATTTCATTAATTTGGACAGGTTTAATCTTTCTTTATTCTAAATGATTCTAAGCCATTGTCTGAGTCAGAGAAAAGAATGCCACATGCAGTCAGCATTCTCAATATTGTGTTCCCTGATGAAAGTTCATGGGAGCTGTTGGATCCCTGTGCAGTGTTATGACCCAAATACCTAGACAACCTATATGTTACTATAACCACCACCACCACCCCCTACCCTTACGTCTGAATTGTCAGGGTAGTTAGAGCTTACTTAAAGTTCCTTTAAAATCAAGTTTAGGCTTCAGCCTAGTCTCAGAACATAATTTGCAGGGAAAGAATTCCGTTTTTATATTGAAATATTTTATATTAACTTTTTTTCTCTTGGGGGGTTATGGTGTTGGGGTGAGTAGAATTCTGAATCATGGTACAAGCGTCACAGTATTGCAATCGGAGAAGTGCCTGCCTGCCGCCTTGTCTACCGGAGACAGCTGACGGAGGCCAATGTGGAGGAGATCTGGAAGTCTATGACATTATCACAGTAAGTCTATTTGGCTTTCTCTAAATGTGGCTATTGATTAAAACGTTCAGGAACATCCCTCTGCTCTAATTGCTACACAGATTTGCCTGTGGTTTATTTTCTGCAGTTGGAAAATTAAATCCATTTTGTTTATACTAATTAGGCATGTTTACTATTAAGCTTTAGTTTCAACTTTTGTTTGCTCTATTTTGCTGCTTTGATGCATAGAGAAAAGATTTCACTGAAGCTTGGGAGTTTTCCATTTTCCATTTATATAGCAATTTTTTTTTTGCATGATAGTTAAGATCAGGGAGCTTTTCTAAGCCCAGAGAATTCTGTATACTTGCCAATAACAGTTAAGTGTTTAGCTTAATGAGGCAGGGAATGGAAAATCTGGTCTCCTTCTTATATGAAATACTGTAGGTAATGAAAGTTAATATTATGAGTAGAGCAGCATTTTCTTCTCCCACAAAAAAATACTTGTGGCAGTTTCTAATCGCTAACTAAACTGGCTCATCTGTAGTTTTCATATCTTTATTTGTAAAGTGTTGTCAGTGTTAATAACTAAAGAATATCTTATAAGTCTGTCTCTACCCTATCTGTCCCTACCCTCCTTTCCCCATGAAATCACAGAGGTAATAAATATATAAGGAATGTATCAAATATTCTCATCATGTCAAATTTTAAGATATTTTTCACGTTTTTTAAAAGAATTAAGCTATTATAAATTATTGTTTTTATCAGTTTACAGAGAATCCTTGAACTGGACTCCCTGGAGGAAGTTTTGGATACCAAACAGGTCAACTCAAAGTTTATCATCCACAATGTATACAGTGTTAGTAAGCAGGGAGTTGTCATCCTGGCAGATAAATCAAGTAAGCACATAATAATGCTTTGTTCTAGAATGTGGTACTGGGCCAACTTTGATAGCTTACAATCTGTCACTCAACATGTTTGTCTTACTATACGGCACTTGAGGGTGGAGCGTTAGGCGTGGAGTCAGAAAGACCTGCATTAGAACCCTGCCTTAGACACTTGTTCAGCCATTTTAGTCACGTCTGACTCTTTTGTGACCCCATTTGGGTTTTCTTGGCAAAGGTACTAGAGTGGTTTGCCATTTTATTTTTGATCTCATTTTATAGATGAGGAAACTGAGGTAAATAGGGTTAATTGATTTGCCCAGAGGCAAACAGCTAGGAAGTATCTGAGGCCAATTTTGAAATCAGGTCTTCCTGACTTCAGACCTGGTTCTCTATCCATGGTTCCACCTAACTGTCTCCCAGTCTCAGGTGCTTCATCTCTAAAATGGGGATAATAATAGCAAGTACCTCAAAAAGTTATTGGGAAATTAAAAAAAGATAATGTATCTAAAATGCCTTGCGATGTATAAAACTCTAACTATATAATAATACCATATGTAATAATATCTGGTATACATCATGTTATGGCATAATACCAGCCATGTATATTTATGTACATATGTTAGATATTATTATTCTACATAAAGGAAGAACCTTTTCTATTTTTTATTTTCCTAATTAAAAATTCATACTAAGTGTAATATTTCTCCCTCTCCCCTCTTACTTCTTTTCCCTTTGTTCTTCCAAATCTTTCTACTAGTCCTTTAAATCCAGAAAATGCCCTAGAGAAGAATAACAAAGGGCCCAACAAATTTCTTCCCACATCAAAGTTTTGTTTTTTAAAATAGGCCAAATCTGGTCTGGGCTCATTGTGTAAAGGTTGTCCTCAATGGGGTCCTTGGAGTGGATAAGTTTGAGACCCCTCAGGGAGTCAATTTTCAGGCTGGCAGATTCCTTCTAAGGCCATGGAGGGTGCCCTGGACCTTCCCTAAAGTAGATTTGAGGCCCAGTATGCATCTAGAATTCTTTTGCCTTCTCTTTGCTGGACCATAGATGATTTCATCCTTGGGGATGAGCTAGAGCTGGTGTGGCCCCTTTCCTGATTCTCCTATTTTAGTTCAAACCCTCTCTGTTAGCATTGGGAGATATTATTTGCTGGGGTTTTGTTGAATACTGTTAAATTCAGAATAGGCACTTCCTGGACAGCTGACAGGGCTGGATTGAGAGCAGTTCCATGGCAGTAATGGGACAGTGTGAGACTGTGTAGGTTTTATTTTCTGTTGGGAATGCAGGATACCTTTCTGGAAACTTCTTATTTCCAGCATCTTCTTTCTGCACCAGAAGACTACTGAGGAAAGAAGAATATAAAAAAATAATAATTGATTAGTTTCTTCATGACAAAATGGTCCAACTAATAGGAATGTGAATTTAGGTACTCTACTGCTTCATATCAGGTGTGGAATTTGAAACATTCCTTACAACTCTTTTCCATGTCTTCCCCCAAAGGACTTGTGTTTTTTTTTTTAATTTATTTTTATTCTAGTTTATATAAAAATAATTTTATTCTAAGCACCAAATAAAATTTTGGGCATTAATACATACATAGTAGATCAGAAGAAGAGGATTGGACACAAAAATGTAGATCTTTTTTATGTGCAATTTATTTTTTTAAATCTTTTTATTTTGGAGGGGGGAAGGCAGGGCAATTGGGGTTAAGTGACTTGCCCAAGGTCACACAGTTAGTAAATGTTAAGTGTCTGGGGTCATATTTGAACTCAGGTCTTCCTGACTCCAGGACCAGAGCTCTATTCACTGTGCCACCTTCCCTCCCCCTTTATGTGCAATTTATGTTTCTCTTTAAGTATCTAAAGAGTTCATCCTCTTGCTTTCAAAGACATAGCTCTTGTCTGTGCTTTTTTTTTTTTCTGGCTTTCCTTTTGTTCTTTGTGTTTTTAAAAAGATGCCTCAATGTCCCTCCTTTCTTCTTCTTCCTTCCCTCCCCTCCTTCCTTCTGTTCCTTCCTCTTTCCTTCCTTCCTTCCTCCCTTCCTCTTTTCTTCCTTCCTCCCTCCCTCTCTGCCTCCCTTCCTCCTATTCCTTTTTTGCTTTATGCTCCCATTGCCCCACCTCCCCAAATTGGGAAAATAAAGAAGAAAAAAAAGGAAGGGGGGAGACTATTATTTTTCTAATTTATGAATTTTCTTTATTTTTAATCTGAATTTTCCAGACACCAAAAGAATGATCATCTGATTTTTCATAGTAGAATGGATTGTACACAAAATTGTAGGTCTTTATGGTATACAATTTGTTTTTCTTTTAAAATTTTTAATCAGCTTAGTTTCAAAGCTGTCCTGCTTATCTGGCATTTCTGGTCTTCCTTTTGTGCTTTTCGTTCCATTTTTCAAAGAAATGTCTCAATGAGGACCTCTTTCCCCCACCTCCACTTTTTTTTTTACTTTATCTCTATCCTCCTTCACATCCCATTCTTCCCATAGCAAAATGGAAAACAAAGAAGAACCAATATTTTAATGTAACTTGATAAAGAGTATTTTTCATAAGTGAAAGAACCTCTCATCCTTCCTTTTAGAAAATAAGTGTTTCAGAAGGGCATTGAGGATACTCTACAAGTATTAGCCACTGAATAGCTGTTACAAACCAACCTGTAAGAATCATTGAAATGGAACCTACTGTGTCCACTAACTTGATGAAACTTATTTTGCTATCTTTATTGCTCTGGCAGAAAGAAGCCCCGATCTCTAAAACAGAAAAGGTTGTAGATAAGGGAGTCATGGGGGCCTGTTTGGCTCTCCTGAGGATTCTGAGAGGGGAGGAGAAGAGAGAGAGAGAAAGGGAGGGAGGGGGGGGAGGGAGGAGAGAGAGAGAGAAAAAGAGACAGAGGGAGGAAGAGAGAGAGGGAAAGAGAGACGGGGGAGAGGGGGGTAGAGAGAGGGAGGGACAGAGAGAGGGAAGGAGGGAAAGAGGGAGAGAGAGAGAGAGGGGAGAAAAATGGAAGGGGGGAGAGAGAGGGAGGGAGGGGGGGGGAAGAGGGGGAGAGAGAGAAAGAGAAAGGGAGGGAGAGAGAGAGAGAGGGAGGGAGGGAGAGGGAGACAGAGGGAGGGAGGGAGAGGGAGAGAGAGAGAGAGAGGGAGAGAGGAAAGAAAGAAAGTCCTGTTATGGTGCACCAAGACTTATCTGAGCTTTTCTAGCCATGCTTTATGTTAGTAGCTTTAAGGCTTCTGTAATTATAAAAACAACAATAACAACGACAGCAATAGTAATCATAGCTGACATTTATATAATGCTTACTATGTCCCAAACACTATCTTAAGCACTTTACAATAAATGCATTTGATCCTCACAACAATCCTGGGAGGTAGGTGCTATTATTATCCCCATTTTATAGAAGAGTAAACAGAGGCAAACTGGGATTAAGTGACTTCCCAGGGTCACACAGTCAGTAAGTGTCTGATGTTGTACTTGAACTCAAGTCTTCTTCACTCCGGGTCCCCAGGTACAGATAGAGACTGTTTGGGCTAAATAAAGGGATAATAAATAAAAGAGTGGTTCTGTGATTTCAGTGGTATAGGGAACTCTAGGGTGAGGAAGTTCTTTCTACAAAGTCAACTTAGGCCAATAAAGAGAGGCATAAAGCCATGGTTCTCAAACTTTTTGGTCTCAGGACCCCTTTACACTCTTAAAAATTATTGAGGACCCCCCCATTTCCACCCTCCCACCAAGATCTCTTGTTTACATCAATTATATCCATTGATATTTACCATATTAAAAGTGAAAACATCTTAATATTATTATGAAAATATTTTTGATCTCATAGACCCCTTTTGAAAACTGATAGTCTTTGGCTGGGGTGGGGAACCTGCATCCTCAAGGCCACATGTGGCCTTCTAGGTCCTTGGGTATGGCCTTTTGACCGAGTCCAAATTTTATAGAACAAATCCTTGTATTAAGGGGATTTGTTCTGTGAGGTTTGGATTCAGTCAAAGGGCTGCACTTGAGGACCGAGAGGGCCACATGTAATCTCAAAGCCAAAGGTTCCCCACCCCCGGCCTTGAGTATTGAAAAATTAAGTGACTTTCCCCAGGCTGACCCAGCCAGTCTATGGCAGAAGCAGAATTTAAACCCAGGACTTACCAGATTAAAAATAGTCCAGTTTTTTATTCATTCTACATAGTCCTGCCCTCGCCCCCCAAATAAAGCACTTTAAAGATAGAAATAGACAGGTGAGTAACACTTGCATTCTGAGTTTGTGGATTTCAGGATTAATTGGGTGATTTAAGTAATCCATTTCATGGGACCTACTTGATGCTAGATTCTGTTAGCCCCTTTTTTTTCCTTCATTTCACGAACTGCTGAAACTGCTAGAACTAAGTGTACTATGTGTACTTTGCTGAAAAGCTTGGAAGGTCAAATGGCTGAAGAAACTTGGGATAATTTGCTTTCCAAAATAATAACCCATTGATTTGTGCAAATGTACTTTCCTCTTGTAAAATGGATTAACCGACTATTTTGATATTTCTTATATACTCATATTGAATTAATACAATATATAAAATTCATAGTTTGTATGCATAAAGTATATAAACATTGGGTTCTTGCCATGTATAATAATGTCTTTAATTATTTGGGATTCGCTAAAGTGACATTTTTATTCATTTTCCTGCAGAAGAACTTCCTCATTGGGTACTGTCAGCTATGAAATGTTTAGCAAATTGTAAGTACACTTTTACCACTGACTCTTCCAATTTAGCCAAAGCCTTTGGCCTAAATAGAAAAATGTGACTCTATCTAGCAAGCTTCTTTTTGAGAGCACTTGGCACTATGCCTGACCTATAGTGAGGGCATAATAAATGTTACTGATTGATAATATGGAGAGTCGTCATTCTTCTTCTCCCCTCCTCTCCCCTTTGCCACCCCCCACCAAATTATTGTATGTCCCATTAGTCAGTTTGGACTTTTTGAACACTTAATGTGTGTGGAATCCTGAGCCAAGTCTAGTGGGGGGAGACAAAACATATAGATAAAATTGTCATATAGTCTAACTGAGTGACACACAATTACTTCTTTGAGCCTCGGGAGTTATTTAAAAAAGTATCTCACAAGTGAAATATTATCACATTTTTGTCCTCCAATTTAGCAGCACCTAGACCTGTATCAGCTCTGAATTGTCTCCACCATTGAGCTCAAATCTGGTGGACATCTCCAGCTTGAGAACAGGGACTATTTTTACCTTTCTCTGTATCTATCCCTACCCCTTAGCAACATGTTGGACACATATAGGCATTTAATGAATGTTTTGTTCTATTTTTTCTTTATTTTGGGGGCCTATGCTAGGGTTGTGGCAGTATGAGTGGAGAGCAAGGGATGGATTTAAGAGAGGTTTTGGGAAAAGCTGAATTTAGTTATTGGATATGAGAGTTGAGAGAAAGAGAAGAGTAAGAGATAACTCTAAGACCCAAAGTAATGTTAATAAGAAAAGGAAAGGAAGAAGGTTATCCTTTTCTGGGCGCTATTCTGTGAGAATTGTTGGTAATTAGCATATATATTATTGCATACAAGTTGCTTCCAAAGTGATATTTGAAAACATTACGAAGACCTCTACCGCCAAGAAGGCTACATTTTCTTCTTTCTGACACTATTTAACACCTATTTCTCTCTGTAGCACAGAGTGACAAGCATTTTTCCTCCCAGTGTCTTCTCATGTATTTTTGTCACCCATTAGCACGTTGAACTGAGAGTTAGGAGATGTGTTCAGAGCTCAGCTCTGCTGTGGACACAACACTTGACCACTGAACTTCTATTTCCCCATTTGTGAAATGAAGAAGTTGGAACAGATGCTGAGAATATCATGCTGTTCATTCCATGATTCTGTGTTATACTTTGGCTACTCAGGACCCTTTCTGTCATTTCTTTTCTTTACCAACTCACCTGACTTACAATCTTTCTCATATTCTTTTCTTCTCTTCTCCCTCCTCCTTCCCAAAAAAAACCTTTTGCCTGTGTAATGTTGCCTCAGGACCTTGTTCTCTGGGTTTTAATGAGTTCCAGTTCAATAAAAATTTATTGGATTCCTGTTGTGGGCTATGCTAGGGATTCTGGGAGTTACAGAGAGTTAAAAAGACAGAGTCTCTACCCTCATAGAGCTTACGGTTTCATTGATGAGAGAGAAAACTAGAGAATAATACAATGACATTAGAATGCAGTGCCCAAATGGAGAGTTTTCTGAGTTTAAGTAATGAGGGAAGGTTTTTTGGGCAAGGTTGGCTTTGGTTGGAATTGAGTAGAAAGAACAGTGGTATGTGAGTTCCAGGCAGAGGTGAGTGACCCAAATGAAGAAAGGTTTGCTGTAAGGGTTCAGAATGCAGGGGGTCTTTCATTTTTATATCCCGCAACATACTCAGTACCTAGAAGGTAGTAGATATTTAATAAATGTTTGTTATATTAAAGAATTGAGCATGGCATATTCAAGGGACAAGAAAGACACTGGCTTGGATGGAATGAAATGTTTGAGTGGAAAGTAGTGGTACCCAATGTTGGATGGTAAAGGAGGAGCTATAATATTTATATATTAGATATAATATAAGGATGAAGGACCTTCAATGCTAAACTGAGAAGTTTGAATATTATCAAATGAGATAATATTTATAAAAAGCATTCAGCCCAGTGCCAGGAACGAAGTGCTAGATAAATGTTTATTCCCTTTGTTTTACTCTCCCTATGTAATCCTGTAGTTAGGGGTTCTTAATCATTATTATATCATGGATTCCTTTGGTAATTTGGTGAAACCTATAGATTCCTTTTCAAAATAATGTTGTTATATGAATAAAATAAATAGGATTAAAAAGGAAACAAATTTTTAAAAAATAGTTATCAATATAATTCTCCATCAAACTAGATAAACCTAGAAAACCATTAAAATTATACCTAACGGCTCAGAAATGAGACCTCTTAAAAAGCCTTTAAAAAACTAGAGTTTTCTATCCATGGAAAAGAAAAAGCTGATGAATGATTAAATAATGACCATTAAATGTAAGTATAATTATATTAGGATATGGGGAGGCCTAGACTGACATATATATTTGGTCTGGTCTGCACCCTCAGTATTTTATAGACAACATTTACTAAGTAAATATTTGTGAAGTTTTCTATTGTGCATATTCACTAAAGTCAGTACAATAGGAAAAGACCTTAAACAGTGCTTTTGAATCCACTTCACAGAATCAGTAAGCTTACCACGATTCCATTTGGCCAGAAAAATGTCTTGACCTCTTTCAAAGTCATTTTACCTACAAACCCAGGTCCTCAGGAAGGCCTTAAGGAGAGTAACTAATTAGATAGCTAGTTTATCTTGCATTTTAGGCCCATTGCTTCATGTTCTTTGTTTGCTCCCTCCTTTCCAAATTTTTTTTCTAGGTCTTTTGCATATAAGCAATTATTTTTTCCCTTCATAGAATCATTATACTCTTAGAGCTGGAAGGGACCTTAGAGCTTGTATAGTCTAGCCTTCTCTCTCTCTCTTTTTTTTTTAACAGATGAAACTAAGGTCAAGGGCTGTGAAATTAATTAATTTCATGCTGTTACTAGTAGAAGTTATTCAAATAGATCTATGATCTCACCAATTTAGGCATTTCCTCCAATGTTGATCACAACCTATCACATCTGTCAGCCCAACCTGTGCCACTCTTGTCCTTCTCTCCCCAAAAGTTTGTCATGGAGGGTCCACCCAGTGTGTTGAGGCCCTTCTTGTTTTCTCCTGAAATAACAGTATTGGCCCTCACAATTGTATTGCCTCCAGCGCAAATCTCTCTATAGACTCAATACAGTTTGCTGGTTCTTCCCTTCATTTTCTTTAGTGCTTCTTCTATCTCTCTGATAACACCTCAGAGACTGTGGTGTTAGGGTTCAGGTGTGGTGATTCCTTGATAACTATCTTTAATGGAGAAAAAATTTCAAAATTTTTTTTACTAATCTTTTCCATTCTTCTTTTGTTCATAGTCCTTTCCCCCCATTTTTGTCCTCAGATGTCCTTAGGATGATTTTACTTAATTGTTTATTTTGCCAAGCTTTCTTAAAAAAATGGTTTTTACCCTTCACTGCTTTTCTTTCTACTTAATTAAACTGTCACCTTTTTTTCATAAGGTTTTAGAGTTGGGTTCTTTTGATCTGCTTGTTGAAACAATTTGCACTGGTTTAACTTCTCAATTACATTATAATAGTTGTTGATGTCTTTTCTGGTATCCATTTCCCATTTTTAATTTTTTATAATATTTAAGTAATTCAAGGTCAAATCTTTCTAGTTGTATGCCATGTCTTTTTTTTCCCCTCATTACTTTTCATTTAAAAAAAAATACAAATTCTGATCTTTATTCTCACAAATTGATGGTCTAACTGTAACTAATTAACTCAGGAATGTAATTAACTTAGGAATAACTTCCACATCAATATGATGTCTTTTCTTGTTTGCTAAAATATAGTCAATTTTTTATTTTTTAATGCTGCTGTTTATTGTTTTCTATGACCTAGCAGTTCTTATTTTTTTTTAAGAAAGTATTCACGATAAAGAGGCTTTAGACATTTGCATAATTTTCAAATGTTTGGCCTCTCTCATTTCTTTCTTTCTTTCTTTCTTTTTTTTTTGCCTTTTGGAGGGCAGTTGGGGTTAAGTAACTTGCCCAAGGTTACACGGCTAGTTTTTGTGTGTGTGTGTGTGTGTGTGTGTGTGTGTGTGTTAAGTGTCTGAGGCCAGATCCGAACCCAGGTCCTCCTGACTCCGGGGCCGCTGCTTTACTCACTGCGCCACCTAGCTGCCCCTTCATTTCTTTCTTCTAAGCCATACTTTCACATTTATTTTTCCCTATACTTATATTTTCCATCTTTTCAATGAAGTCATCAAGTATCAGAGTAGAGGTCCTGATTAGTGAGATCCCATTAAGGGGTCACATTATTCATATCTGAACTTTATGTTTTTCTAGGACTGGAACCAATGATCATATTTTATACAATTATAATTTCAGATAGTATGAATTTGAAAATGTGTGATACTTCATGGGATTAATGATTTACACTAGTCAGGACCTGACTGATTTGATTTGAAGAATTTTGCCAAGTCAAATTCTTGATAAACTTTCTCTGCCATTTTGTCCTCAGCAACTGATGTTGGTGAGTAAGCAGCATTAATTTTCATGGTGGTCTTTTGGTAAATAGTCATATTATTGCTATAATATGTGATGAACAAATTTCCCACGGAGTAATATTTCTTATAGCATTTAGACATATAAAACTCACTCCTACCATTTTATTTCTTTGCCTCTTCATGGAGTGCTTGTGGGCCATCCTTCTATTTCCCTGAAACTTTCTTCTTTCATTCTGATTCATTTTATATTATCAAGAATGTCAAGACTAATACGATTTAGCTCCCTGAATAGTATGTCTACTCTTTGGTCATTGTACAAAGACTTTTCATTTAGTTTTTATTATTGTTGTTGTCATGTAGTTAGTTTTCAAATAGTGTCTGACTCTTTGTGTTCCCATTGGGGGTTTTTCTTGGCAAAGATACTGGAGTGGTTTGCCATTTTCTTCTCCAGCTCATTTTACAGATGAAGAAACTGAGATAAACAGGGTTAAATGACTTGATCCGGGTAACACAGTTAGTAAGTGTGTCTGAGTCTGGGTTTGAACTTACAGAGATGAATCTCCCTGATTCCAGACCCAGCATATGTCACCAATAGGGAAATTGAAGCTTGTTGACAATGTAGACATTGTGATTCTTCACACTTTCTGCCCCCTTTTTCTGCTATTCCTGCTACTCTGCCACCATCACTACAGAAGTAAAAAGGGGCTATACTTGACTGACACCATTTTTCATTTTTCTTTGTTTTTTTTTTTCTTTTATGGACAGACATTTTTTTTTTTTATCACTAAATGGCCAGCCTGCTAGTGATGTCTCTATCTGTGATTACTTAGGATGGTCCTTGGCAAACAAACTCAGTTTGTTGTCCGTGTTCTGTCCAAAGGCATTTCCTTAATGGTAGGAATCTGCCAGAGTTCTACAGGCTGTGTGTTCTCTCGCCTAGCATTTGAAAAGCCATTCTATGAGGAGGACTTTGTGTAGATAGAACAAGTTACTGAAGCAAATTGTAAAATCTCCTTTTCTTGATGCTTTTAAAAATAGGATTGAATCATTTATCCAGATACAGGTGAATAGATAACCTTACTGTACCATATGATTTCTTGTGGTTTCATGGTATAGAAAACATAGGAATAGTTGTCTTTTTCATGTGGTTTACATCAAAATGGGATATTCTTTAAAAAACCGCATCAAGTGAAGTGATTTCTCAGTTTCCCTAGAAATTATGTTTTCCCTCAGTATCTCAGCAAAACTGTATCATGGCCAAGAAAAATTTGAGAATATCTGAAAGATACTGATACCTTTTGTTTTTTAAAAAGGTTTTTTAGAAAGGCACAACGAATGGGGCGGCTAGGTGGTACAGTGAATAGAGCACCGGCCCTGGAGTCAGGAGTACCTGAGTTCAAATCCGGTCTCAGACACTTAACACAAAAACTAGCTGTGTGACCTTGGGCAAGTCACTTAATCCCAAATGCCTTCCAGAAAGCAAAAAAAAAAAGGCACAAAGAAAATAGGGGTATTCGTTTAAAAATAGATTAAGCTATAGGTCTAATTCTTCTTGCTTTTTAATAATATATGTTGTTAATCACAACACTCTGCCACTAATTTACTGTGTAGCCTTTGGTAACTCTCTTCCTCTTTCTGTTCTTTAGCTTCCTCATCTGTAAAATAAGGAAGGTGGACTAGCTGATCTTTGAGCTCTTTTCCGGTGTTCATATCCTGATTCTCTGAGTGTGAAATATGTAGTCAGCCAACATTAAGGTCCTATGTTTCTTTGTTGTAAACATTTATGTTCATAACATTAGTTTTCTTTATGAAGCATGTTTTATCTTTCCCAAAATTATTTACTGAGCTTAATTGTGCTAATGAAACTCTTTCTTTCTTTCTTTTTTTAACAGGGCCTAGTTGTTCAGACTTGAAGCAGCCTATGTATTCAGGGTTTGAAAAAGATGTCTTTAAAACTATCGCAGATTACTATGGTCACTTGAAAGAGCCTCTGCTCACATTTCAGCTTTTCGATGCCTTTGTCAGTGTACTGGGTAAGTTGCAATATAATGAATAGAAGTTTATACTGTGGGTATGGAACCATTTCTTCTTGCATTATCTTAAGGCTTTTATCTGCTACAGTTGGCAGCATTCCAGGGAATTAAAATCTATTGTCCAAAGAAGAGTGTTTGATTCAGTTTGAGCTCTTTTATGAGAATACTCGAAGGCAAGAAGACATTTAAGACATGTATAAGACTCTAGGCAAAAGGACTATTGGTTTAAATTTTATGAAGAATAATAATATACTGGAGTGTCATCTTCTTATGAGAAAGTATAACATCACTGCTGAAGTAGCAAGTGAATTTGGCATTTACGGTCCTTTATTAAATCTGCTACACAGGATGTGACTTTATTAACATCCAAGTGTGGGAGCTTTATTTTTATCCAGGAGACCAAACTTTTGTTTTATGAAAGAAATAGATGTTTACATTGATTGCAGCATTTTAGTCTTGTGTATTTATCTTCCTGACAAATAATCCCTATCCAAGAAGTTACATAGTAGGGTGAATAAAGTTCACATTTTGGTTGTAGGTTCTCCAAAATTTGTTACTTTCTTCAGGGAAGAACATTCTAAGCCAGCCATTTGGATGTTCTGTTTAGTAATCATTCTTGTTTTGACACTAAGGAGTTTGTTTAAAAGTCTAAATCACATGATGCAATATAAAAAGGAGAGAATTAGCATATCCTTGGTCTTGAATGTTCTTGATGTTTTAAAAGAGACATAATCTCTCTGCCTAGAGCTGTACTATTAATGGCTATTGCTATGGTGCCTAAGAAATGAAAATTGTCAGCTTTATGAATACAAATTATTGTTCTGTGAATGAGAAAGCTGATATTTTAACATGGTAATTTGGAGCCTAGAATATCGTCAGAACTCACAATATTAAGCAATAACAAATAATAATTATAAAGCATGCACCAGAGTAGATTTGTATCTTCAAAACAAGTCAACACTGAAGGAAAGAATCCAGAAACAATTGTTTGCTACCTGAATTTTACTCTCTGCATTCTGCTGAGTTTTTAAAAACAGAACCTTAGGGTAAGATGGGACCCTTGAGCACCACTGAATCCAAATCCTATCCAGGTTATTAGTCCTTTATATAATTTGTCTAATAAGTAGTCATATAGCTTCTTCTTAAAAACCTCCAGTGATGGGGAATTGACTATTTTATGAGGCAATTCATTTTATTTTTACACTGTTGTAATTGTTAGGAAGCTTTTTCTTATGTTGAAACAAAATCTATCCTATTTCTAATTCCCCTGCTACCATAATACCATTCCTCCTTCCTTGCCCCCTCACATCCCAAGCATCTACCACCTACTGACATTAGTTCTGCTTTCAGAAGGTGGGGGGGGGGGGAAGGTGTGTGTATATGGGGGAACATAACAAATCATTATAATGGCAGTATGTTACATTAAAAAAAATAAGGTTGTATTGATATTTTCTGTTTCTTACATCACTCTAACATCCCATGCATCCTTCCTCCTCCCCCTACCAGAGAACCAATCCATATGACAAATAGCATTTTTTGGAGATGGGGAAAAAAAATCACAACTCAATACATTGAAGAAGTCTGAAAACATGTGTAATGGGTAACACCTATGTACCTACCACCTTCACAGAGGAGTAGATTAGGGATGTCTTCTCATATTCATTATTTGAATCACATTTGATCTTTATAATTTTGTTGCATATACTTTGATTTTTTAGGGGCATGTATTTGTTCTTTCCATTGCTCTTTAATTGTTATAATCTTTGTGTATATTTTTTCTTGGCTCTACTTGCTTCATTGTGCATCAGTTCATATCGATTTTTCCATGCTTCTCTGTGTTCATGACACACCTCATTTCTTTTTTTTTAATCTTTTTTTATTAATTTGTTTGTTTCCTTTTAGTTTACAGGATTCAATTCCACAATTCCTTGAGTTTCACATTTTGTCCCCCTCCCTCTCCACCCCCCCATGACGGCTTATAGTCAAGTATAGGATCTGTAAATACTTTCACATTATACATTAATCAGGTTATAAGGATGGATTGTACCAGCTGGAATGAAAAATGGTAAAGAGGACATAAAACCAAATAAGAGAAGGAAAAAGCTCAGGTATTTTGCTTCCACCTGGATATAAACTTAGTTCTTTCTCTGGATGCACATATTTCTCTCCATCATGAGTCTTTTGGGATTGACATATCACTGCATTGCTGAGAAGAGTCCAGTCTATCAAAGTTGGTCATCACACATATGTTGTATCTGTAATTGGACACCTCATTTCTTACAGCACAGTAATATTCCATTACATTCATATACACAATTTATTTAGCTGTTGCCTGATAGGCATTTACTTTGTTTCTACTTCTTAGCTATCACAAAAAGTGCTGCCATAAGTATTTTGGAATATATGGGGACTTTTTTCTTATTGATGGCTTACTTGGACTATAAAGAGTTTCTGATTCAAAGGTTATGGACATTTTAGTCACTTTATTTGCATGGTCCCAAATTGCTTTCCAAAATGCTTGTATAATTTCACAATTTCACCAACAAAGAATTAGAATTCGAGTTCCCGTCTTTCCATAGCCCCTCCAATATTGACTGTTGCCATTTTTTTGTCCATTTTTGCCCATTTGCAGGATATGAGGTAAAACCCTGGGGTTGTTTTGATTTGCATTTCTCTTATTAGTGATTCACTTGATATTATTTTTAAAAGTCAAGAAGAAGCCCCTTAAAGAAGCTTCATAGAAAGGATAATGGAATATTATGATTTATCAGAGGAGGTTATAGTTTATGTAACCATATGGTTTGGAGTCTTTACAGAGGAAATTAAAACTAGAGACTTAAACCTAATGTTTGATATCTCTATCGTATCAATTCAATCCTTAATATTTTTGCATTAGGCAAATTTAGAGTCATGTGGTTTACCCTTGAACATCAACTTAAAGTCTTTAAAAAGAACTAGTTGTTGGCTATTCTTATTCTTTCACTTTATTTTTCTTATCCCTATAGCTAGCATTTTCCATCTGATTTTCAATGATAGTGTTGATAATGGACATCCTTATTTCACTCCTGATCTTATTGGGAAGGATTCAATTTTATCTCCATTGTGAATAATGCTTGCTCTTGGTTTTAGATAGAGATATTTAGATAGATACCATTTTAAGAAAGGCTCTATTTATTCTTATGTTTTCTAGTGTTTTTATAGAAATGAGTTGTATTTTGTCAAAAGCTTTTTCTGCATCTGAGATAATCTGATGATTTTTTTTTTGGTTTGCTATTGATATAGCCAATTATGCTGATAGTTTTCCTAATATTGAACCAGTCCTGTATTCCTGTTATAAATCCCACTTTGCCATAGTCATAAAGGTCATAGAGTCCTCTGTGATATATTGCTGATAGACTTCTTGATAGTATTTTATTTAAATTTTTTTCTTCAGTATTCATTAGGGAAATTGTCCTATAATTTTCTGTTTTTACTCTCCATGGTTTAAAGATATCAAAACTGTATTTGTGTCATAAAGGGAATTTGGTAGGACTCCTTTAATTGCTTTTTTTTCCTAGACAGTTTATACAGTATTGGAATTAATTATGCTTTAAATCTTTAGTACAATTCACGTATAAATCCATCTGGTCCTGGAGATTTTTCTTAGAGAGCTCATTTGTGGCTTGTTAAATTTCTTTTTATAAGAGTTATTTAAGTATTCTATTTCTCCTTCTATTAATCTGGGTGATTTATCTTTTTTTGTAAATACTCATTCATTTTACTTAGATTGTCAGTTTTATTGGCATATACTTGGGCAAAATAGCTCCCAATAATTGCTTTTGTTTCATCTTCATTGGTGGTGTATTCACCCTTTTCATCTTTGATACTGACAGTTTGGTTTCCTTTTTTAAAATCAAATTAACCACTTGGTTTTCTCATAAAACCAGTTCCTAGTATTATTTATTAGTTTAATTTTTTAACTTTTAATTTTTTATTAATCTCTCCTTTGATTTTTTTTATTTCTATTTTGATGTTTAATTAGGAATTTTTAATTTGTTCTTTTTCTAGTTTTTGTTGTTATTGTTGCACACCCAATTCATTTATCTGTTCTCTGTGTTTCTTCATGTCTGTCTCTCTGTCTCTGTGCAAGACGACTAATATGGAAATATGTTTCACATGACTTTGCATATATAATTGATATATTGCTTGCCTTCTCAATGGGTGTAATGGCAACCACACTGTCATACCCACAATGACTGCTAGCACAGGTCCTAAGATCTGCTTTACCAGGAAAGATAGTTGTTTAAGGGATCAACAATGTTTTTTAATTCCATTTACTAGTTCAGGGGAAAAGTCAGCACCCTGAACCACAGCGAAAATACAAATGGAGAAAATACAAGCAGAGAAATAAAGATCAACAGATAGGGCTCAGACTGCTTGAATGAACTATACACTTTACATATATCCCTGGATTGAGAGAGCCTTTACATTTGAGCAGTCAGGGAGCTCAGAATTTCAACCTGGGAATCAAAAGATTCTTCTCATAGGCAAGCCCCCAAAGCAAAATTCCAACTCAGAGTGTATAAACACTTCTCAGAGCCAGAAGGCATCACAACCCTCCTGACTCATTGCCTAATTAGAAATTAGCAAAAGGTGTGATAGCCTTCCCACAAGCAAACCTCCCCTAAGCAAGTTTCCCTTAATGGGCTCCATGGTAAGGCCTATTAATGGAAAGGGAAGGTCTTATATCCTATTAACATTACAGTGAAGGAGGGAGGAACTGGAGGAAGGAACTAGAGGGAGGCAGAGAATTTAGAACTAAAATTTTTTAAAATGATTTTTAAAAATAAATGAAAAAATAGTTTTTAAAAAAGAAAAGAGTTACTCCATCCACTTTGTTGAAGATTTTTGTGGTATTTTCTGGTTCAAACTGAGTTTTTAGTTGAGTGAAGGACATTTTCCTTTGTGTTTATAGCATAGTTGGACTTAATGCCAAAGATAATCCTGGGAATATTTAGTGCCTGTTGAGGTTTTTGAGGTAAGAAATAGGATTTCTTTGAGTTCTTTTAAAACATTGTACTCTTTTTTAAACAAAACCACTTAACTTCACCAAATAAATCTGAGAACAACCCCCTAGTGCCTTTACATTTTTATAATCCTTCATTTCCAAAAACTTTTTTTTAGTGAAAGTTGGGTGTCCAAGTTGTGATAACTTGAACTGCCCCACTCATCTGTGAAGATAGCATGGTGGCATATGAATATCTCAGATATAAATTGGAAATGGTTCTGTCATTTTCTCACATTTGATTTAAAACAATCCATGAATAAAATAAGCATTTTCAGTGCTTTTGATATTATAGTTTTTTGGGGGTGGGTAGTATGGTGGGTGAAAGATGAAATGACTAAGGAAACAAAGGTTTGATCTTCTAAGCATATTGATTTATTCAACAGTGCATGTCAGTTGTCCAGCAAACTGAGATCAGACCCCATCTGCATAGGCCTGGACCTCAAATACAGAAGGAGACAAGCTTTTTTTTTTTTTTTTAAGCAATCTGGGTTAAGTAACTTGCTCAAGGTTACACGGCCAGTTATTTCTGGGTGTGGTGCTGAGTGTCTGAGCCTGGGATTCGATCTCCAGGTCGTCCCAACACTGGAGCCGGTGCTCTTACTTGCTGTGCTACCTGGCCGCCCTTGAGACAAGCTTTTATAATTAAAAATAATTAATCAAGTAAGGATAATTAACTAAAAGGAAACAAAGAAACATTAGGTAATCTCATTTCCAACTGGATGAAAGATTAGGGACTGAGAGCCAACAGGTGCAATTCCCTAAAATCAGAAAAAGAGATGTCCTACTTCCCCAGGTGTTTGTAAATAATCATAAGAAACAAGAAAACAATAACTAATTGATCAGTATGGAGCCAATTTACAGATAAGATGCATGAGTTGCTTGAGATATATAATTGGAAACAAACTCCTTGCATCAGTCTTTGCGTCTGACTGGGTTTCTGGTCAGCATAACTGAAGTCTTTAGTTAAGGGTCTTTAAGCAAAAGGCAGAGGTGGTCCAAGTTTCCCAGCCACGCAGGGCTAGGGTTCAAACAATGGAATAAGACTTTCCCCCAGTTCCCACAATTGAATAAAGTTTTCTCGCAGGACAGAAATTGGACTAGATCCATAACTGAATAGATATTAAGCTAGCTCCAGAATTGAATCATAAGATGAAGCTAGGGTGGTTCACTCAGTTCACACAATTAACCATTTGCTGTTCTAATCCCCTCAGTTTCCTCGGTAGAGGGGTATGCTACTACTATATGGACTGCTACTTTCCTAAGTGCCCTGGGAAGGGAGGGGTAGGTGATATAAAAATGAATTAAGACATGACTCCTGTCCTCAGTGAACTTTGAGTTTAGTAGGAGACAAGACAAATAGAGATACTTATCACAAGGCAGAATGGGACAGGTACTCTAAAAGATATGAAGTGGAACACAGGAGAGATCCCTTTAGGCAAGGCTCATCAGAGGAGGAGGGGATAGTGTTCTGTAACACAGACGTTAGCAACCTATGACCCTCTTACCATGTGTAGGCTTCAAAGTTTCATTGGTGGTTCTTGAAAGAAATATGAGGGCCAAATAAGTAATTTAATCAAATGAAATATTTATAAAGCACTTAGCTGGACCATAGCAGGCACTTAATAATGCTGATTCAATTTTGTTCTATTATGTTGCATTTAGTCAGAGGACCTGGGTTCAGATTTTGGCTATGTTACTTATTATCTGTGGAATCTTCAGCAAGCCACTATGGGCCTAAGTTTTCTTATCTGGGAAATGAGATTGGAATCCCTGGCCTCTAAGGCTCCTTTCAGCTGTAATTCTGTGATCTCATGATCTTCATGAGAACAGAGTTCAAGTGATTTATGTGAAGTGGAGTAGGTCAAGTGGCAGCCCCTCTTATTCTTTAGACCCACCCCAAAATGATGACATGTGTCCATAATTAGATATAATTTGAGGAGATGAAGAAATTATTATAGAAGGGCATATAAAGAAGAACAGGAAATATGTTGAAGGATAGGGTAACTACCAGATTTTATATATTAGTGGCTACCAGTCTGAAACTTGGAGTTTCTTGTCCCCTCATTTTTCTGTCCCCATCTAGATATAATAGGACTGTACAGGTCCAACATAGCTTAGAAGAAGGTACTTTTTTTCTTAGACAGCCTCAGTGCCTTGTGCTTCATAAAACTAAGGGCCTCTCCCCAAGCTGCTGCGATGACCTTGTTGGGTCCATCCACTTTTTATGGTGTAGAGGGAATGGGCTAATAGTATAGGCTGCTGAGGATAATTCCCTAGACCCTAGGTTAAGAACTCCTGGACTAGATGGTCTCTGCCTCTATGATTCTGTGATCTGATGTGTGATGGTTTGACCTCCCTCCAAGTTAACCTGGAACCCCACTAATTATTACCTTTTCAGTTTCATCAATCATCTCTGTATCTACTTGTTTTTAGATCATATTTTTGTTGCATCTCTTAAAAATGTATTATTTATTTATTTTAAATATTCTTTTCATTTTCAAGTTTGAGTTCCAGATTCTCTCCCTTCCTCCCACCCCTTCCCCACCCAGTGAGAAGGCAAGCAATATGATATCAATTATACATGTGAAATCATGCAAAGCATTTTTCTATATTAGCCATATTTTTTTAAAAAGCAAACAAATAAAGGAAATGAGAAAATTATGCCGCTTCAGTTTGCACTCAGAGTTCATGTCTCTAGAGGTAGATAGCATTTTTTTCATCATAAATATTCTGGAATTGTCTTTGTATTGATCAGAGTAGCCAAGTCTTTCACAGTTGAAGATCATATTTCTTCATCTTAATCTGAGAGCACAGTATGAGAGACTGATTGACCACTTTTCAGATAAGACAGGTGGTGGGTTACTTGAGATGTGTAATAGTGAAGAAACTCTTCCTTTGCATCTAGCCAGATTTCTGGTCAGCATAGCCTAGGTCCTTAATTAAGGGTCTCTAAGCAGCAAATAGAGGTGGTTCAGTTTCCCAGCCATTCAGGACTAGGTTCAAACAATACAATAACAGTTTCTCATAATTCTCATAACCAAATAAAGTTTTCTCAATGTCCTTTCAAGAAGGACATTGGTCTAGACCTATAACTGAATAGAAAGGGAACTGAGCTAGCTCCAGAATTGCATCACAATAGGGAGTCAGTGTTCACTCAATTGCTTCAATTATTTATACATATGTGTACACACATATATGAAAATCATATAATAAAATTATACACTGCCATTCCAGGGACACTGCCATTTTCATTTTCTTTTTAAAAAGTTTTTATTTAGTATTATATTTCCCCCCAGTTACATGTAAAAACAACTTTTAACATTCATTTTTAAAACTTTCTGAGTTCCAAATTCTCTCCCTTACCACCCCACCCCCCTTGAGAAAGCAAGCAATTTGACATAGGTTACACATATGTAGTCATGCAAAACATATCCATAATAGTCATGTTGTGAAAGAAAACACAGACAAATAAGAACTCTAAGAAAAATAAAGTTTAAAAAAATATGCTTTATTCTGTATGCAAACATCATCAGTTCTTTCCCTGGGGATAGATAGCATTTTTCATCATAAGTCCTTCAGAGTAGTCTTGGATCATTGTATTGCTGAGAAGAGCTAAGTCATTCACAGCTGATCATCTTACAATATTGCTGTTACTTGATACACAGTACATTTCACTTTGCATCAGTCCATGTAAATCTTTCCAGGTATTTCTGAGAGCATCCTGCTCATTGTTTCAACACTGTCATTTTCACAAGAGAAACAATAGTACTCTTATTTTTTTTTGTTCCTGGTCTGGGCCTCAGGTCTTCTGTGTGTAGGGAAACTCCCTGGTAAGAAAACATCTTCTTCCTATGCAGATCTGTGAAATCTGCACAAATCTGTAACTTAATGGTCTTAGACAGTAGCTTCGAGCACTGAGAGGGTTACACAGCTGGTAAAAGTTAGAGGAAGGATTTGAACTCAGATCTTCCTGACTCCAGGGCCAGCGCTCTACTCCTTAATCATAATTGTAATCATAATCATACTCATCACAAAAAAACTGGCATTTGTATGGAACTTCAGGCTTTTCCTTGGATGTTATTGATGTTATTTCATTTTATCTACCTAAAACTTCCAAAAGGTATGTAATTTAAATAAATATTTTGCAATCATTTTACAACAGAGGAACCTGGGACTTAGAAAAGTTAAGTGATTTTCCCAAGGTTCCATGGCTGGAAAATGGCAGAACTTCTAAAGCCAAATCCAAAGCACATTTCTTCATTCTGCAGTTTTAATCCTCATAATCCTATGAGATAGGCAGTACAATTATTAGCCCCGTTTTACAGATCAGGACACTGAAGCTCAAACAAGTAAAGTACTCACCCAAGGTCACATCTAATAAATCCAGCTTTCACTCAAATCCAAGTCTTTTGACTTCAAACCCATTTCCTGTCTCCAGACCTAGTGCATCTAAAAGCTATTTTTATCAGCCTCCTTTGCTTCTTTTCTTTGTAGCAACACTTAGCACTGTCTGGCATATAGTAGGTGCTTAATAGATGTTGACTGACTGTCTCTGCTGAAGAATTAAATAAAAAAGAATGCAATACCATGCAATGAAATGGTGATGCTGAAACTGCATATAATAACTTGGTGGTCTGGAGTAGTAATGTTTTTTGAGAGAAGGCTGATAAACAAAGGAGTCCTTCAGGGAGTAGTAACAGTCACACACATGCAGGATAGAGAACTCTACTATTTTGTGTAAAAACTAGTGGCACAGTGGATAGAGCTCTCAATCTGGAGTCAGGAAGACCCAAGTTCAAATTTGGTCTCTCAGATACTTTCTAGCTGTGTGACCCTGGGCAAGTTACTTAATCTCTGTTTCTTTATCTGTAAAATGGGGGTAATAATAACACCTATTTCACAAGGTTGTTGTGAAGATCAAATGGAATAATATTGCTTACTCCTTTCTCTTCCCTTCCCTCCATGTAGTTCAGAAGCTAAATTCGGAAGATTTTAAAGTCAATTTCTTCACCATTTACTGATTCAGTCTGCTTTTGTCAGACATCCTTTACCAAATGAAGCAGATAAAATTCTCTGGTACTGAGAATCTGCTTATGACTGCAGAAGAGACTGGAGGAAGATTTCATTAAGAAATGGGAGTTCTGTTGTCAGCCAGTTCCCACTGCTGCACATTCCACATGGCCAAGATCCAGATACTGATGATGTCCTTGCTGTAGTGTTTGGGTGGATGATGAAACAAGGGCCATGTTTCACACTCCCTGTTGAAAAGTTACTTTAAGATGGTACTGGATAAGAATTGACAAGCATGCCCCACCCTTTTGCAGCTTAGCCCCATTGGCAAGTCCCCAATCCACAGCTTCTTGCTTCACTTTCCTCCACTGTCTGCAGTAGGTCAAAGAACTCATTCTGTGTTTGGAAATAAATTAAATCAAGAAGTGGATAATATAGAGAGGGTAAATCAACTTGGGTTAATCTGCTAAACTGTTAGTTTTCAGAAGTTACTTCAGCAGGAGTTGTTAATGAAAAGCTCAGAAATGGAAACGGAGTTATTGGATAAAGTTTCATGTTGCAAAAATTATGTTGAATGATTGGGTTTTTTTCCCTTCTGAAAATTGGTGCTTTTTTGTATTCTATTTTATTATTATGGAAAATAGCCAATTCACCAAAATGTTCACTTATTTCAAATGTTCATTTATTTATATTTTCTTTAATTTTAAGTTTTTTGATCCTCACAAAAATGACAGAATTTGAGGCTGCACACTGTAGTGGATGGAGTATAGGACCAGGAGTAAGGAAGACTTTGTTTTGAATCCCTCCTAGGAAATACTTGGTATTTTACCTTGGGCAAGTCTCTGAACCTCATTGAGCTTTGGTTTCCCCAGGTGAAAGATGAGATGATTGGATTCTATGACCTCTAAGGTTTCATCTGCTTCTAAATCTGTGATCCTTGGGTTCAGCTTGTAGCTCTTTATTTACTAACAAAAATTAGGCAATTATAAGTAAATTTAATTAGTATGTTCGTAATTTGTCTAAATAAATTATTATTTAACAATTGAATATGCCAAATATACTAACTTTATGTAAGCCTTTATACATAGTGTGATTTTATATTTTTAAATCAGAGAGATTTTAGGTCTGTACACTCTATGGAAATTTGTTGCATAAATGTCTTTTTCCCCCTTGCCAAGTTTTTAGCTTGGTGCCCTTTAAACAACCATTGAAAAAGAAGAGAGGAAAAAAAAAAAGCAAAAGGGAAGAAGTTTTTTGCAATAAAGTATTTTTTTTATTAATCTGTTCTTTCCTCTTACTCCTCTCATCCCAATTAATCAAATTTAAAGCAAAACAAAAAACAAATCATTCAATACAAATCTGTAGACCCTGGTAAATTCTTGCATTAGTAATGTCCAAAAATAGTGTCTTTTTCAGCATTTTAAGATTATTATCTCCCTATCAGGAGACGAGTGGTATGTTTTATCTTCATACGTTTGAATTCCTGACTTGTCATTGTGATGAGCAGAGTTCTGAAATCTTTCCAAGTTTTTTTTTCTATAATGTTGTATTAATTGTTCTCCTAGTTTTGTCCAGATCAGTCTGCATTAGTTCATAGAGGTCTTCTCATTTTCCTCCACAGCTGTCTATTTCATCATTTCTTTTGGCACGATAATATTTCATTTCATTTATGTGCCACAATTTGCTTAGCCATTCCCCAACAGGAGAAAGCCACTTAGTTTCTAATTTTGGCCAGAGAAGGGTTTTCCCAATGCCTTCAATAATTATGCAAATTTTTTATTCCTACATACATCTCAGGATCATCTATGATGAGTCAACATGTGTGAAAAGTACCTTAAAGAATATAAAGAAGATAAAAGCATTATGTAGGCAAAGAGTTATGAATTAATCATCCTAGAAATGCTGACACCACTCAGGATTTATCCTTCAAAAATTCCTTCATAAGGGAGGATTTATTCACCTCCTTTCCTCAGCTCCACATGCTTTATATATTGTTAGATCTCCCAGATTCCTTTGAGAAACTCCAGTTATGAAATCTGCTCTTCATTATTATTATTTTAAAAGAGAACTAGAGAAATCAACAGTGTTCATTTCTCGTCTTCCCTTCATTTAGGACTCCCCACCTACCACATCTACCCCCTGCTCCCCGTAAGTAAGAAAATGACTCTTCCCAGCTTATATATTTTAAAATACCTAATTTTCATTGTAGTTGTGGAAATATTGTTCTCTTTGCTGCTTTTATCCTTACCCTGAGCTTTGGAGTGCAAAAATGGTGATTTGCTCCCGTTAATATGTTCTCATGTAAATCACTTTAATTCTGGGATTATCCTGTTCACCATTTGGGAGAGCTGTCACATCCTAGACGAGCCTGCTGTTTGAGTATCTCTTTATTCTTTTCTCATCCTTAAAGAAAAAGCATCAAGTTCTCCATTAAAACCCTTTTGACTTTCCTCTGCCTCAGTGATAGAGCTTCTTCTCCCTTGCTTTTGACAATTTTTGAGAAATTCAGATGCGGTTTTTGGCTGTAGGACTACTCCCTTCACCCCACCTCTCTCCATGATACATAATTAATTCCTTGCAGTTGCTGCATACCATGGCTTTCTGTAAAGGTGGCTACTGGTCTCTATAATCTTCTCTCCTTTTACCATTGTGGAGATGTAATATGAGGCAACAAATTTATTCCCTGCATTAGGGAAGACAAGTTACAAGATGTGGATCTGTGGAATGAGGGGATAGGCAGACCAGAGAAAGCAGACAGAATGAGCCGTCTCCTTCTGACCCACCTTCCCTCCTTGGTCTGTGGCATCCAACTTTCTTCTTCAGAGGAAATACTGATGCTGAACTCGTATAGTTTTAAAGCCTCTGTAGCTTTCTCCTACTTATTTTTGAGGAGTTTCCTATTGTTTCCTTTGCTCATTCCCAGACCTCATACCCATTTTTATGACATAGTTTTAGAGCCAGAGGCTAGTCTCATTTCAGAAAATGCTCCTGGCTCATCGTTCCATACAACTTTTATTGCTGTTCAGGTTTCTTTTACAATATGATTTTAGTGGTTGGACTTTGCAACTTTCAAGGTTTTATTTTCAGCTTCTCATTTGTCTTGCAAATAGACCATGACAGATAAAATACAGCGGTCATTATGGTTGATCATCATAAAAAGTACCTTACTTTATAGAATGCTCCTACCATTGCTAAGTGCCTTAAAGGCATCATCTTTTATCTCTACAATCCCTCTGTGGGATGGAGTGTATTAAATATTCTTTCCCCCATTTCACAGATAAGGAAATTAAGGATTAGAGAGGTGACCTGACTTGCCGCTGGTGACACGCATGAGTCAGAAGTAGTATTTGAACACAGATCTCTCCTCTTTCCACCATGCCATACTGTTTGCTATCTGTTGATTATTGACAGGCCTCCAACCTGTTGGTGAGTTAGGGGGATGTCTGCCCCAAGCATGGGAAGACTCCCCCTGGTAGAATGAGTGGATGAGAACAATTTGTTCAATGGCCATGAAGGCGGCTGAAGTAGGTACTGTGGAGCAATTAGAGACTGGTCAGACATCAGAGATACCACAGGCCATTGCCAGGCATCTTGACTTTTGTCCTGCCACTGGACTTTGATGACTTTGGAAGAGACTGAGGCTGACGACTTTGTGCAGCTCCGCCTCACTTAAATCCAGTTCACTCACAAGTCAAGACATCACCCGTGATGTCGCTGGTCTTCTTCGGAAACAAAAGAACAAACAGCAACTTTTTGCTATAGCTGCAAATTGAGGAACCCCTAGAATATGGGGAACCAACTGGAAAAAAACAACTAAAATTTGAAACTAAATAAAAATCAACATAAAAGGGAAAAAGTGAGCCAGCTACATAAGTATTGCCAGACTAAGAGATGATTTGTCAATGTATTGCTGATGGGACCAGGCTGTCTCCCAAGTCTTTGGTTATGGAAATTAAAATGTAAGAGATGTTAAGATAAGCTGTGATCTAATTATTTGTAACCCATCCATCATGAAGTAATGTCTTAAGAGAAGGGTGGTGGTGGTTTGCATGGTCTAGAAAAGAGTCAATAATGAAAAATTTAATAGTTTATCCTTGACTAGGTGACAAGAATATTCAGTGTTGATTGTTAGATTCCTGTAGTTCAATTCCATGTAAATCCATACACAGATAGATAGCTAGATGGATGGATGGATGGAATCTATGTGAAATAACACCATTAACTAGGAGGGATCAAGGAATGCCCGTCTGAAGAGGTGGTGTCTAGACCAAGCTTTGAGAAGCAAAAAGGAGTCCAAGAGGCTGATCTGAGGAAGCAATACATTCCCTCCTAGGAGGTGAATGGCTCTAATGTTATAGTCCTCAGAAGCAAGAGGGATGCCCTCATCAGAGATGGGGAAATTTGGAGGAGGGATAGGTTTTGGTGGGAGGGGCAGAATTAGATTCATTATGTAGTTTTTGAGTTTGAGTTGCCTTTATGGCATCCAGAGATGTCTAGTGGCCAAAAAGACACTAGATTTTTGGAAGATGCAGTGGTGGAGCTGAAAGAAAGCTGGACTTTGAGTATTATACTTGACAGTTATGAGACCAGGGTTCAAATCCCTGCTCTGCTACTTACTATGTATGTTCAACCTTGGACAAAATATTAAGCTCTCTAATCCTCAGTTTCCTCATCTGTAAAATGAAGGGGTTGGACTAGATGACCTCTAAGGTCAATCTCAGCTCAAAATTTTATGATCCTTTCCTGGAATAAGAATAAGGCTGGATATGTGGGTATATGTAGTGGAGAAGGCTGAGTTATTCATAGCCTGATGGCAGTGACCCTTCCAATTCCATTTGCTTTGATCATTTGCCCAGTAGCCTGGTACTGTTAGCATTTCTCATGCTGGCTTTCCTACTGGGAAGAGAAAATACTGACCATCTTACACAAGGATTCTGTACTGCTTGGTAGTCCTATTTCACAGTTATACATTGACACTCTGCTATCTAAATTACTCTCTTGCGAGTTTTGCTAGCACGAATGAATAATCTGATAGATCTTGGGAGAACTGATAATACACTCTTGTTAAACCTTTAAAGCCAAGGGCCAGATTGTGGGACACCTTTGGGACCTATAAGGATCACAATCAGACAGCTCTCCTGGCTCTCTCTTATTTTCTGCACCTTTATCATCATCACAACTGCCATAGCCATATGTCATAGACAGCTTTTATTTTTTTAATTGAAAATACATAATTGTTACCTAGTCATTTAGCATGAAAAATACCAACAGCAAGCTAAATCTAGTTCAATCAAGGGAACTTATTAAGTGCAAGTAAAGTTAAAAAGATTTTAAATATTTGGAACCTCTTTCACCAAGTTTTTCACATTTTTCACTTTAATACAAATGTTTAAACTGGTAGGTTTATCTCCAAAAAAATCCTTCCTTTCCACCCCCTCCATTTCTGACAAATTAGTTCAGTGAAACTTGCTTTACCCACTCCCTTGGCTTCAGTAATTATTCAGTTGACCTGTCAATTCTCTCCCAGGCCATCTCCTTTGTACTAGTCACTTTCTTCTTTTCCCCATCTTGACCCCTTGGTGAACCAATTGAATTCTACACTATCTTCCTCTCTTCAATCCCTAGCCCCTTTAGAATTTCACTGATTACATCCAGACCAGCCCCAGCCTTGGATCATTCCAAGGACCATTTGCCACCTCTCCCTCACCCACTTGCTGCTAAACAAAGATGGAGAAAATTATGCAACTCTTTTGATTCGATCCATTACAGATTTATGTTACACAGGCTCAGATAAGCCCTAACTGCTGCCAGGCAATCCTCCTATATCTCCTTATCAGCTTACTATCTCATTCTCCACTATGGCTCTTCCAAACCTTTTCAGCCCTTTTCCAACCTCCCATACCCCTCCTCCCCCCACTCTCTCAGCTGAGAACCTTGCCTCATATTTTACAGAAAAATTTGAAGTCATTTTCCAGGAGCACCTTCTCTCCTCCTCTTCATCTCTTATCACTAGGTACCTTCTACTGCTATCTCATTCTTTACTCCTGTCTCGCATGATGAAATGGCCTTACTCCTTGAAAAGGCCAACTACAATAAATGCCTCCACTTTCCCTCCTCCCACTCTCTTCTTTTTTTTTTTTTAAGCAATCGGGGTTAAATAACTTGCTCAAGGTTACACGGCCTATTTCTGGGTGTGGTGCTGAGCATCCAAGCCCAAATTTGATCCCCAGGTCATCCCGACACTGGAGCTGGTGCTCTTACTCGCTGAGCTACCTGGCCGCCCCCTCCCACTCTCTTCTTAACCCTTTACAGTCTGGCTTCTGATTTTATTATCTCACTGAAACTGCTTTCTCCAAAAATACTAATGATCTCTTAGCTGCCAGATCTGATGGCCTTTTCTCAGTCCTCATCCTTCTTGACCTCTCTGCAAACTTTGACACTGTTGATCCTTCTTTCTTCTCCTTAGGTTTTCAGGGCAGCCCTCTCTGCTGGTTCTTCTCCTACCTTTCTGAACACTCCTCTGTCTCCTTTGCTGGATCGTCCTCCACATCATGCCCTCCAACCATAGGTGTCCTTCATGGTTCTGTCCTGGGCCCACTTTTTCTCTCTCTATACTAGTTCATTTGGTGATCTCATCACCTTGCATGGATTTAAACTGCCATCCTTGCTGATGATTCTAAAATCTACCTGTCCTTCCCCAGTCTCTTTGCTGACCTCCAGTCTCACATTTCCAACTGCCTTTCAGACATCCTAAATTCAGTATATCTGAAACAGAACTCATTATCTTTCCCCCTACACCCTAGTCCTGTCTTCCCTTTGCCCTTACTGTGAAGGGCAATACACCGGCTCAGAGCCTAGGAGTCCTCCTGGACGCCTCACTATCTCTCATCCCATATATCCAAAACCAAGGCCTTTGGATTTCACCTTTTTAACATTGCTCAGATACTCCCTTTTCTCTTTCTGAAATTGTCACTACAACAGTGCAGGCCCTCATTGCCTCATGCCTGGACTCTTTCAGCAAATTACTGGTAGGTCTGACTGCCTCAGGTCCCTCCCTACGCCAATCCATCCTCCATTTAACCACTAAGGTGATTTTTCTAAAGTGCAGGTCCAATCATGTCACCTCCCTACTTAATAAATTCCAGTGGCTTTCTGTTGCCTCCAGAGTCAAATTCAAAATACTGTTTGACATTTAAGGCCCTTTATGTCCAGCCCCTTCCTATGTTTCCAGTCTTCTAACACCTTACTCATTACTATGTACTTTTCAATCCAAAGAACCTGCACTCCTGCCTGTTCCATGAACAAGACCCTCCATCTCTTGGCTTTCAGCATTCTCTCTGGCTGTCCTCCAGGCCTGGAATCCTCACTCTCCTCTGCTCTAACTACCGACCTCCCTGACTTTGTTTAAGTCCCAACTAAAATTACGTCTTTTACTGGAAGCCTCTTAATTCTATTGCCTTCTTTCTGTTACTTATTTTCTATTTATCTTTTTGATGTCTGACCAAGCTCTAAGCATTCCATAGAGCCTGCTTGAGTTGCCTTCGTGGCCGTTGGAACAAATTGTTCTCATCCACCCATTCCACCAGGGGAAATCTTCACATGCTTGAGATAGACACTCACCTAACTCACCAATGGGTTTGAGACTCCTTGTTTACCCTCAACCTGGTTTAACCCATCTGCCAAAATGGTTTACCAGCGTGTGGCCACTGTACCTGGTACAACTTCTTGGAGGCACAGGTGAGAAATGGGTGGAACAGGTAGACACCAAAGGTGGAAAACAGCCCTGAAAAGGGCTTGGCAGCCCTCACACCAGAGGCACTAGTCCTGTCTGAACACACCAAATACACCCCAAATGTTCACACAGACTATTTGTGCCTGACCAGTGGTAGAGCATCCTGAGCTCATATTGGTCTGATCAGCTACAGTCAGATACACTGAAACTTTAGCATAGTGATGACATTTTGATCCTCTTTGAGAATGAAGGACAACAACCAACCAATTTATCTTTTATTTGGCTTGCTTTGTATATCTTTTGTTCCCATGTTGTCTTCCCCATTAGATTGTAAACTCCTTGAGCACAGGGACTGTGTTTTGAATTTTTGTCTCCCAGAACCTAACACAGTACCTGGTACATAGTAGGTATTGAATAAATGTTTATTGATTGATTGAATGGTGTGTACTACATCGCCCTGTGCCTCCCAGGGCACTATCTTCCCTAAAATGAAACTAGGAGGAACTCACACATCTATGATTCAGATGCATTGTGGGAGAGAGAACCTGATATTATATTGATTCATCGCAATTCATTACTTTAAGGAAACTAGGTGGTACAGTGGATAGAGTGCTGGATTTGAAGTCCTATTAACCTGAGTTCAAATCCTGCCTCAGATGCTTGTTAGCATCCTGAGCAAGTCACTCCTCTGTTTGACTCAGTTTCCCCTTCTCTATACATGGGGATAGTAATAGCACCTACTTCTCAGGGTTGTTTTGCAGATCAAATGTGTTATTTATAAAGTGCTTTGCAATCTTTAAAGTGCCTATATAAATACAAAATTTTATTGTTATAGTTATATCTATATAAATATAGATAATATTTATTATCGTTATTCATGGGAGGATGGGGAGGGGAAGCATTAATGAGCAATTCTGCCTTGTAGAAAGGTTTTCTCAAAACAAACTCTCCAGTCTCATGCTCCAAATTCTCTGTAGAGAACAGAAATACCCTCGCCTAGCCCCTCCCCTATGCACTCTCCATCACTTCTCTAATCTCAGGCTGGTTTCTTAGCTTCTGACCTGACCAACACTAGTTCTGAGTCTACATCCTGAAACTTTTAAATATGCCCGGGGACTTGAGTTTTTGAGTACTCCCACAAACTTCTTTTGTCCTTCATTCCTGAGAACCATGGCATCATTCCAGATTCCTCAAAATCACCTTGGCTGAGAAGTCTGATTCTTCCTTCTCTCCCACTTTCCCACCCCATGCCTCTAAGCAGACCTAGGAATATAGAATTTGAGAGTTGGAAAGCAGCACCATGGAGACCAGCCTTTACCCTAGCATTAATTCCTACTACATCTCCAACAAGGGATCATCAGCCTTTGCATTGAACCCCTCCAATGAGAGAGCACTTCCTACTCAGCAAAGCATCCTTTTCCATTCAGGGAAGTGTTTTCTGATGTCCAGCCCAAGTTTGCTTCTTGCACTTCCACTTATTTCTCCTGGTTTTACCCTCGAAGACTAAAACAAAACAAGTCTAATCCTTTTTCCAAATGACAGCTCCCAAAATGCTCAAACAACTATCCTGTCTTGCCTGACTCTTCTCTTTCCCAAACTTAGCATTCTCAAGTCCATTAGATGACCTTGGTTACCCTCTTCTGGGCTCTTCAATTTATCAATGTTACTCCTGAAGTGTGTTATCCAGAGCTGAAAGCAGTACAGTAAATGTGGTCCTCCCAGTGCAGAGCCAAGTGGGGCTCTCTCTTCTCTATTCCTGGGAACTCTTAATATATCCTTAATTTAGTGGTTTGTCTCTCACATCACACTAATGACTCATAGAAAGCCTGCAGTTCACTAAAATCCCTTGGTCTTTTTTCAGACAATCTGTCTAACTGTACATTTCCCATTTTGTACTTTTATATAAAGTTAATTTTTGCCTTGACTGAAGTGCTGACTTCTGCTCTGTATCCTGTACTTGATGGAAAGATTGAGAGGGAAAAGGGAGGGGAACAGAAGGATGCAACAAAATGAAGGATGAACAACCTGATGGGAAAGAGCGTTTCCCATCTCAGTCTTTGGGGCCAGAGCAGGGTCTTTCCTCAAGTTGCAGCAAGATAAAGCAGGGCCGTTGTAGGGGGAGAGAGGAGAGGTTCCTACAGTCACTGCAGATAGTAAGGGTCATAAGGAAGGGGAAGTTAAAGGTTGGGATGGAAGTGAAGGCTGGTACTACCGTGTTTCCCCGATAATAAGACACTGTCTTATTATTTTTTTTTTTTTTGAAAGAAAAACACCAGAGGGCTTATTTTCAGGGGAGGGCTTATGTTGTCCTGCCTCAGCTCTCCTCCGTGGCACTGCTCTCAATGGTTCCAGCAAGCAAATCACTGGGGAAGAACAGGATGACGCGCTCACTGCTGCAGCTCTGATTGGATGCAGCTTGGAGCGGGGTGTGCATTTCACCCGGGGAGGGGGAGGGGACGGTGCATACAGAGGGTACCGTAATGTAGCGTGTAGCGCAGGGGATCACCTTCACTACAGTAGCAATCTCAGTAGGGCTTATTTTTGGGGGAGGGCTTATTTTAGAGGAATCTTACACAGTAAGGGGAGGGCTTATTTTCGGGATAGGTCTTATCGGGGGAAACACGGCATGAGGTTTACAAAATTCCTCAGAGGTTTCCTTTGCTTTCAGTGCCAAGACTAGTGGGGGAATGAAGTTACTCAGCATGGATATTTTCTTTTTTTCATTTTACTTTTAGTTTTCAACATTCATTTCCACAAGATTTTGAGTTATAAATTTTCTCCCTGTCTTTCCCCTTCCCCCACCCCAAGATATCAAGCCTACTGAATACCCCTTCCCCTAGTCTGTTCTCTCTTATATCTTCCCCCATGCCCCGTAACTTTCTAGTAGGGCAAGATGGATTGCTATACCCCAGTGCCTGTATATCTTGTTTCCCACTTGCACGTAAAAAACAATTTTTTTAACATTTGTTTTTAAAACTTTGATTTCCAGATTCTTTCCCTTCTTCTCTCACCCTCCCCCACTGGGAAGATAAGCAATTCAATATAGGTTGTACATGTGTGGTTATGCAAAATGCTTCCACAGTAGTTACATTGTGAAAGACTAACTATATTTCCCTCCATCCTATCCTGCCCCCCCCCTTCTTCTATTTTCTGCTTTGGCAGAAAAGTTTTTGCTTCTAATTACCCTTCTAATCTGCCCTCCCTTCTATCATTCCCCCTCTTATCCTCTTTCCCCCTACTTTCTTGTAGGGTAAGATACCCAATTGAGTATGTATGTTATTCCCTCCTTATGCTAAATTCAGTGAGAGTAAGGTTGACCCATTCCTTTTCACCCTCCTGCTCTTCCCCTCTATTGTAACAGTTTTCTCTTGCCTCTTTTATATGAGATAATTTACCCTATTCTCTCTCTTCCTTTCTCCTCCCAATATATTCCTTTCTCACCTCTTAGTTTTATTTTTTACATATTATCCCTTCATATTCAGCTGATCCTGTGTGGTCTATGTATACATGTACACACATATACATATATGTTTATGTAAACTCACATATATTTATACATACATACACCCTCCTATACATACAAATATATACTCACACATATACATATATGCAAATATGCAAATATATTCCCTTCGACTATCCTCATACTGAGAAAACTCTCATGAGTTACAATTACCATTCTTCCATGTAGAAATGTAAATAGTTCAACTTTAAGAAGTTCCTTATGATTTCTTTTTCCTGTTTACCTCCTCATGCGCCTCTTGCTTTTTGTATTTGAAAGTCAAATTTTCTGTTCAGCTCTGGTTTTTTCATCAAAAATTCTTGAAAGTCCTCTGCTTCATTGAATGACCATATTTTCCCCTGAAATATTATGTTCAGTTTTGCTGGGTATGTGATTCTTGGTTTTAGTCCTAGCTCCTTTTGACCTTTAGAATATCATATTCCAAGCCCTTTGATCCCTTAATGTAGAAGCTGCTAGATCTTGTGTTATCCTGATTGTTTTTTTTTTTTTTTTTACAATACTCAAATTGTTTCTTCCTGACAGCTTGTAATATTTTCTCCTTGATCTGGGAACTCCAGAACCTGGCTATAATATTCCTGGGAATTTTCTTTTTGGGATCTTTTTCAAGAGATGATTGGTGAATTCTTTCAATTTCTATTTTACCCTCTGGTTCTAGAATATCAGGGTAATTTTCCTTGACAATTTCTTGAAGGATGATTTCTAGGCTCTTTTTTTGTTTTTATCATGGCTTTCAGGTAGTACAATAATTTTTAAATCCTCTCTCCTGGATCTATTTTCCAGGTCAGTAGTTTTTCCAATGAGATATTTCACATTGCCTTCTATTTTTTTCATTTCTTTGGATCTGTTTTATAGTATCTTGATTTCTCATAAAGTTATTAGCTTCCATTTGCTCCAATCTAATTCTGAAGGAATTATTCTCTTCAGTGAGTTTTTGAAATTCCTTTTCCAACTGGCCAGTTCTGTTTTTTTAAGGCATTCTTTTTCTCATTGGCTTTTTGGACCTCTTTGGCCATTTGAGTTAGTCCATTTTTTAAGGTGTTATTTTCTTCAGTCAGGCTATTGACTCGCTTTTCATGATTTTTTTGTATCATTCTCATTTCTCTTCCCAATTTTTCCTCCACTTTTCTTACTTGATTTAAAAAAATCCTTCTTGAGCTCCTCCATGGCCTGTAAGCAGTTCATATCTTTCTTGGAAGCTTTTGATGCAGGAGTTTTGACTTCTGGTTCCATGTTTTGATCCTTTTTGTCCCCAAAAAAGATTCTATGGTCTGATTGCACTCCCTCTGCTTGCTTATCTTGCCAGCCAATGACTTCACTTGTGAGCTCTTTGCCATGGTAGAACTCTGCTTCCAGAGTAAAGAGAGCTGTGTTCCAAATTGCTGGGGTTTTCGCATATGTTGTCAGAGGTCTGAGGAGGGTGCCCTCTCTGCAGCCACCACAAGCTCTGGCACACTGGCCACATACCCCAGGACTACCACCTAAGACCGGGACCCAGATCCAAGCAGGTCAATGCAAGAGAGATTATGGTCTGAATGGTCGCTTGGTCCCCCTACAATCTGCAGGCAGGAACTCCAGAGGCAGCCATGTAGCGCAGCTGTAGCTACCGCACCTCTGCCACTTCTTGCCCTGGGAACAGGGACCAGACTGCACTCTTCTCTCACCCACTTCCAACAGAGTTCTCTACTGACCTTTTACTTTCTCTTTGGTGTTCATGGGTTGAGTAGTCTGGAAACCACTATAGCTGCCAGTAATTCACTCTCCTGAAGTCTCCTCTGGCTAGTCTGTGCCGCTGTTCAGGGTTGCCCTGGGTCTGGGCCTGTAGGGCTCATGCAGGATTGCGCATGGCTCCCAGCTCAGTGCAATAGACCCTTCCTGCCAGGCTGCCTTCAGCAGGAGATTTTTTTCTCTCTGTCACTTTGTGGGTTCTGTAGCTCTAAAATTGGTTTAGAGTCATTTTCTTACAAGTATTGGAGGTGTTTGGAACAGGAGCTCACACAAGTTCCTGCTTTTACTCCTCCATTGTGGCTGTGCCCCCCAGCATGGATATTTTCTTAAAACAAAGGCTGTAACTGTGGGTATATTTGGAGACAGCTGTTCTAGTCGAGAGTAAGCTGTTAGAAGTCCAGTAAAATCAGTCAGCTAGCTTTTCTTAAGCACCAGGCACTGTGCACTTGGGGATATAAAGAAAAATAGAAAAAAAAAAATCTTGCTCGCTCTCACAGAGCTGTAGTCTAATGGAAGACTTTATGCCTGATTTAAGGAGGCACTAGGATGTCATATAATTAAATTAGCATACACAGTGTCAGAAAAAATCACTTTACAAATGGAAATGAATCTGTATTTCAGAGATGTTATTTATAAAGAAACTAAAGAAGTTGGTAGGTAGGGATTAGAGCAATAGTGGATGGAGGGGTCAGCTTTAGAGTCAGGAAGACCTGGGTCCATGCTACTGAAGACAAATCACTTAATTTTTTCCCCCCATTTATTTATTTTTAATTTATGGAATAAAATAAGCATTTCTATAATATAAAGTAATAAAACAAGATGATTGCACATGAAACTGCAAATCTGTTATGGACAACTTGCTATTCCTTTTAAATATATAATAAAACTATCATTTAATAAATTTAATTTAATAAAACATCATGTACATTTCTTCTCTTTTCCTTTTTTCCCCCTCTCCACTCCCAGCCCTAGAAATGGCTACCAGCAAACAGAAATATGTAAGACCATTGTTGACATACTTCTATTTATCACTTCTTTCTCTGGATATAGTTAACCTCTTCCTTTATATGTCCTTTGTAGTTAATTGGGGTATTTATAATAGTCAAAATGACTTATTTGCTCTAAGTTGTTCTTAAAACAATATTGCTATTACTGTATACAATGTTCTCTTGGTTCTGCCCATTTTGCTCTTCTTTATTTTGTGCAAGTCTATCCATGTTTTTCTAAGATTAAAAAACTCCACTTGTTTCCTATCACTTCCAGTATCAAATATAAAGTTCTGTGTTTGACATTCAAAGCCCTCATTAACTTCTCCTTCCACCCTCTTTCCAGTCTTCTTATACTTTACACCCTACCACATACCTTATGATCCAGTAAGACTGACCTCCTTGTTTCTAGAACAAGAAAAGCCATCTCTAGACCCTGAGCATCGTCTCTGATTGCTCCCCTTGCCTGGGATGTGCTCTCCTCATCTCTGCCTCTCAATCCTGCCATTCCCAGGCTTCCTTCAGGTCCCAGCTAAAATCCCACCTTCTGCAAGAATCCTTTCCAGGTTTCCCCTAATGCTTCTGCCTTCCCTCCGTTGATTATCTCTAATTTATCTTGTATTATACCTTGTTTGTACAGTTATTTTCATATAGTCTCCCCCATTAGACTGTGAACTGCTTGAGAGGAGGGACTCTCCTTTGCTTTTCTGTGTATTATCAGTGCTTAGAATAGTGTTTGGCACATGGTAGGTGATTAATAAATGTTTATTGACTGTTAGTGTACCGCCAGGAGACTCTTGAAGACTGCATGTTACCAAAGAGTTGCCTGTTTGCTTTAGTGGAAGGCGTTTCCATATAGCCAATTCCCTACATAAATAAACTCATGGATCTCAGTCCAAAAAAAACGGTGTTACTGGATACAGAATGTAGAGGGTGAGGATGTATCAAGTATTACTACCAATATTCTGGGTATGGGAGCAGATCGGATGGCAGGATGTCTGCCATGTTGAGCTTCAGATGGTGGTAGGAAATCCAGCTAAATAATAGGGCATGAAGGTTGAAGAAAGTAAGGTTTTGTGTCATTTTAAAAATATACTGTATCTTATACATATGTAAAAGTAGCAGCGCCAAATGGGTCTTAGTTGTTTAAGGATTGTTATTCTTTAAAACCAGGTTTGTTACAGAAAGAGAAAATTGCTATTGAAGCATTTCAGATTTGCTGTCTCCTCCTGCCTCCTGAAAACCGGAGAAAGTTACAACTGTTGATTAGGATGATGGCGAAGATCTGCTTAAACAAGGAGATCCCACCACTATGTGATGGCCTTGGCACCCGCACTCTGGTATGTTGGTTTCTTAGGCCTAACAATTTGAACATTTTTAATTATGTGCAGATGATTAGGATCTGTTAAGTTAAACAAGGAAATGAAGCCACACAGACAAAGCTGGCTTGCTTAGAGTACTTTTCACACTCCCCATCTCCCTTTCCTCCTCCTCCACATACGCCACTGTTAAGCAGAAGTGAATCAGGTTATTGCCGTTTTCCTTCCGTAAGGGACTCAATTAAGAGAAAGTAGGATCTAGGAGTACATTTAGCTTAGTGTTTGTAGCTGCTTCCCATTTAGCAGAACCACTTCTTATTTTGATACATAAAGACCCTGAAGGGTTCTCTTGGAAAGGGTAGGTGAGATTCTGTAAAAAAAATTCTCTCCCTTCCCTGGATCAATAGAAAGGGGTTGCATGGGGAACTGATAGTACCCTATCTTTTACCAGGTATAATGGATTTGAGAGATGTGACACGGAGGCTGGATTGAAGGGGAAAGATAGAGGATACAGGATTGGACTGGCCTACCAGACACACTACCACCCCCGTCCCCACCCCCACACATAAAAAAGCATTTTTAATTTTCCTTTACCTACATCAAGGAGACAGAAGCAGACCCGGCTATCTCTCCCTGTTGTCTTTCTCCTACACACAAATATCTCTTAAGATAAGACATGATTTGCAATGTGTCAGATAGGAAGTTGTATCATACAGAATTATAGCTTCACACAAGACAACTTTATGTCTGTCACAAGCATACAAATGAGATTTCTAAAGCCATTCAATTCCCCTACAAATATACTGCCTCGTCCTGCTTCTCCTTCAGAAATAATTTTCTTCTTTCAGCAACCCGAGAACCACAAAAACCCTAGCAACATTGAACAAAGGGTTGTAGAAACAGGAAAGGGACCCACTTTTCTTATTTTTGATAAGAGGATGCTTGGACACTACCTGCTAAATCTGATTTTAGCTACTGCATGGAAACCTTCCTTTCTTTTTTTCTATTCTAGGGCAGATTATGAAGATGTTAGACTAAATCATTTTAGACTTTAGAGATCATTGAGGCTAGTCCCTTCATCTTATTATATTTTATTTGTTCATCCATTTCATAATTGATACAACCCCCTCATTTTATATTTTTTAGCTAGGTGGTTCAAGTGGATAGAGTGCCAGCCCTGGAGTCAGGAAGATTCATCTTCCTGAGTTCAAATCTGGCCCCAGACACTTACCTTGGGCAAGTCATTTAACTCCGTTTGCCTCAGTTTCCTCATCTGTGCTGGAGAAGGAAATGGAGAACCACTCCAGTATATTTTCCAAGAAAACCCCAAATGGGATTGTGAAGAGACAGACATGACTGAAATAACTGAACAAGAAGAAGACCTTATTTTACACATGTAGAGAGTAGGCCCAGTGATGTACACCTTAAGTTGTACCCAGGGTCACACAAGTATGTGAAAGAGCTGAGATTCAAACGCAACTCATCTGATTTCATATCAGTTGTTCTTCTCACCAGTTCCCAGGGCAGTATTCCTCCTGGTTCCCTCCATGACAGATGTCTTCCCTTCTTCCCTCTCATCTCTCTTGTCGAAAACTGTTGGGCTTGTGCCTTTGTGACAGCATCTGGGAGCCTCTTCTTACTTGTTTTTCTACCTATCTATATGACTGGCTAATGTGTTGTTTTTTTCTATCCCCTCCCACCCCACTTCAATTTCATTATGCTTTCTATTTTTTCTTAGCTCTCCTGAGAGCTGAAGAAAAGAACTAAGTTCCACATCATTCTGAGAATTACTTATCTTCCTCCTCCTGCATTTCCTCTCACTATTTTGAGTCATAGTTTTTTTTTTTTTTTCCCATTTTGATCC
>NW_027185903.1:22661997-22704193 GCF_028583685.1 Petaurus breviceps papuanus | reverse complement strand
TCCTTTCCTTTCCTTTCCTTTCCTTTCCTTTCCTTTCCTTTCCTTTCCTTTCCTTTCCTTTCCTTTCCTTTCCTTTCCTTTCCTTTCCTTTCCTTTCCTTTTTTCTTCTTTTTAAATCCTTTTCCCTCAGCACATATTGAATTAGAGATACAAGGGAACTCAGAGACCATCTAGTCCAACTCCTTCATTTTACTGATAAAGAAACTGAGACAAAGAGGGTGAAGTGACTTGCCCAGGGTCACACAGCTAGGAAGTGTCTGGTGCCAGATTTGAACTCAGGAAGATGAATCTTCCTGACTCCAGGCCCTGCACTCTGTCCACTGCTCCATGCAGCTGCTTCTTAGAGGGTGAAATATAGGGGTGGTGCAGATAGTGTGCAGAGACCCTTGAGTACTTCTGTTATTCCTCATGAGCCTCTGAGGAAATTCTACAAGTCACATTGGATGATATGGATAGTTGTGGTCCTTTTAGGTGGAACTTCAAAAAGAATCCTACCCATGTGAGGTAATGAACCAAATGATCAACAAATATTCATTAAGCACTTATTGTGTGTCAGGCACTGTGTTAAGTACTGGTAAGCTTCCTTTTCCTAACTTCTTTCTTGCACCCAACACATACAAACGCACACTCACACGCACACATACATACACACACACACAGAGCTTTAGTCAACCATCTATACCTTCCCAAGGGACCCAGTAGAGATAAAAGTATCTTAGGGAAAGAGCAGCTCAGGAAGAGTAGATTTTTCTACAAGAACCAGTGCACAGGTCGGTGCTCAGTATTATAGTAATTCTGTCTCCTGGCCCTGCTGAAATAGAGCATTTTATCACCCAATGTGCTTTTCATAAGCTGCCCACAGTTCTCTTAAGCAGGGATTTGCCAAGTGAGAATCCAGAATCTATTGCAATGCTCTTATAGGAAATAAAATGAGTGCTCAGAAATGTGGCTATTGGGGCACTCAGGCCAGGCTACGCAGTTTTCTCCTAATGGCATAAGGATGCTCTCTCATTTCATTAATGTCTGTAAAGCAGCTTGAACTACTCAAGAAAAACTGCTACATAAATCCAGGTCATGATGATGGTTGTGATTTCTCAGATTTGTTAAACAGGTAGCCTGAAACAGTTTATGAGAGGGGGCTTTTAAGAACTGCCTTTTATAAGCTCTGTCTTTTATGAAATGTCTTTTTTTTCCTTCTTGAGGCAAATGAAATGCTCATCTCAGGCAAGCTGGAGCATGAGGAGCGGCCCCTCTGGATTTGAAATATGCCTGGCCAGAAGTGTATAGTGTTTGGGGATATGCCTTTTTGTTCATGCATTTACAGTTTTCATTTTCATTATGAATTTGTCAGTCATCAACAGACACAAAAATATTTCAGTAGATAACAAAAACAAGGACTATATATGAAACCATCAACTTCTATTAGAATGTGTATCATGAGTTATTTTGAATTTGGTAAGATAGACACAGAACCTCTGGATTGTTTCATCTGCATTAAGTGGCAGTGGTTCAGCCTTGAACTGATACTTTATCTGTTTTCTCCCTTTTACAACCCTCTTTTCTTTCACTTCCAGATGGTTCAGACATTTTCACGTTGCATCCTGTGCTCCAAGGATGAAGTCGACTTGGATGAGCTGTTAGCTGCCAGGCTGGTGACATTTCTGATGGACAATCACCAGGAGATCTTGCAAGCTCCCTCTTCCTTGCAGAATGCAATAGAAGAGCGAGTAGCCCATCTGCGAAGGGTCCAGGTAAAACTAATGAATAATGATAACAGCTAGCATTGGTATAGCACTTTTAAGGTTTATTAAATGCTTTATATTATTTTGTTTGATCCACACTATGGCCCTTTGGGATAGGTGTGCCTTTATTCTCTTCATTTTGCAGATGAGGAAACTGAGGCTGGTTAATTCACTTGCCAAAAGTCCCATAGTTAGTAAGCATTTGAGTGAGGATTTGAACAGGTCTTACTGACTCCAATTCCAGCAGTCTAATAATAATAGCTAGCATTTTTATATAGCACCTACTATGTGCCAAACACTGTGCTAAATGCTTTGCAAATATTATCTCACTGATCTTCACAGCAACCCTAGGAAATAGGTGTTATTATTATCATCATTTTGCAACTGGGGAAACTGAGGCAGAGGCAAAATTACTGGCTCAAGATGACACAATTTGTAAGCATTTGAGTTCAGATTTGAGCTCAGGGCTTCCTGATTCCAGGCCTAGTACTCTATCCAGGGCATTCTCTAGCTACCACTATATATATATCCATCAGACTATAGATTTGGGAGTCATCCTTATAAAGTGAGATTTCAGCTGATGGGACCTGATGAAATCACTAAGAAAGAGTACAGAGATAATTGAAGAGAGATGAAGTCCTGAGGAACACTTAACGTAAGAGGGTGTGAGAGGATAATTACCTAGCAAAGAAGACTGAGAAAGAACAATTAATCAATAAATGCTTAATCTATACCTAGAATGTGCCAGGTTCTAAGAATAAACCATAAAAGTCTAGTGGAAGGATCTTTTATTCTTCTTGGGGAAAGAGGGAAGCATTTGAAAGTTTCAAAGATGGGTTTATTTTAGGGCAAAGAAAATGTCAGACAGATAGAAAGAGAATTAGGAGAGGGAAGTGTCACAGAAGCCAATGTACTAGAGATGCGTAGGAGGCGAAGCAGTATCAAAAATTACAAAGTGGTCAGGAAGGATGAGGACTGAGAACATTGCATATAACAAGGAATTATTGGTAACTCTGAAAGAGCAGCTTGAGTTGAGTGATGGGTTTGGCCAAATTGCAAGAAATAAGTGAGTGGTGGGAAGATGGAGACAATAGTGTGGATGACTCTTTGGATGAATTTGACAGTGAAAGTTAGGAATGGAAAATAGGGTGGGGCAGCAACATTCAGTCAAGGTTTTTAAAATAGGGGGCAGCTCTGAGCTTTTTGTGTAATAGTCAGGGAAAGGTCCATTAGATAAGGGAGTCTGAAGATGATTGATGAGAAGTTCCTGGAAGAGACAGGAAAGGAATGAAACTGAAGATGGTGGTAAAAGGGTTGGTCCTGGAAAGGAGAGGGACCAGCTATTATTCAGACACTGCAATAAAGGATGGGGGAAGATGATAGTGGGTTTTTGAGGAGAAGAGGGATCTCATGACTGATGGTCCTCTATTTTCTCAATAAAGTAGGAGGCAAGGATACCTACTAAAAAGATGGGAAAGACTTTGGAAATTTGAAAAGAGATGATTTGGTCATTGGTAAAGGTAATTGAAGAAGAGTAAAAGTTTTGCTTTGTAGCAGGGAGCATCCAGTTGAGCTTAGATAATGTACATTTGTAGTGGATCTGAGCGTGGTCCTTCAGTGGCTGTTCAGCAGCTCATGGGTAGGAGAAGAGAAGAGTCATGTTTAGGGTGACCCAAGGTTGAAGATTAACAAGGCATAAAGAGCAGAGGCTCAGTGAAGCCCAGGAGTCAAGGGTAGAAGGCAGTGTATAGTTGACCTGGCCGACCATAGGATCAAGATTGCAAAGAGAAGAAATGAGGCTAAAGTAGTAGTGATGAAAGGGGAGAAGAACAGACGTTTAATTAGTAAAAGAACAAGCAGGGATAGAGGGGCTAGAGACTGTAGTGAAGATACAGAATAACTTTAGGAAGAGTAAGGGCAGTGGGTTATAAGTATCAATGTGGATTTTGTTGAAGAGGATTTGTACAGTTTTAGGATGATTGTATGCACCATCTTTGTCATTCTCTAGGTTCCTAGCATAATACATTGACTGAGATAGATCTTTTATGATCTATCTTTGATACATGCATGAGTGAATGGATGGATGGATGGATGGATGGATGGATGGATGGATGACAAATGAATGATGGAGTGATGAAGTAAGGACAGGCATACCTTCGAGATACTGCAAGTTTGGTATTAGACCACTGCAGTAAAGGGAGTCACATGAATTTTTTGGTTTCCCAGTGCATATAAAAGGTATATTTACACTATATTGTAGTCTATTAAGTGTATTAAGTACAGAAGAATTATGTCTAAAAATACAATGTATGTATCTTAATTAAAAAGTACTTTATTGCTAAAAATTGCTAACCATCATCTGAGACTTCAGCGAGTCATCATCTTTTTGCTGGTGGAGAGTCATGCCTTGATGTTGATGGCTGTTGACTGATTTAAGGTGATCAACTAGTTTTCAGCCTATCTCTGCTTTTGACATGCCTTCCTCACTAAACTTAATAATTTCTAGCTTTTGATTTGAAGTGAGAGATATGGAACTCTTCCTTTCACTTGAACACTTAGAGGCCATTGTAGGGTTATTAATTGGCCAAATTTCAATATTGTTTCTTAGGGAATACAGAGACCCAAAGAGAGGGAGAGAGATGGAAATGACTGGTTGGTGTAACAATCAGAGCACACACAATATTTATCAGTTAAGTTTGACATCTTGTATGGGCATGGAAACAATTACAATAGTAATATCAAAGATCACTGATCACAGATCACTGTAACAAATATACTAATAATGAAAAAGTTTGAAATATTCCAAGAATTACCAAAATGTAACACAGAGACATGATGTGAGTGCATGCTGTTGGAAAAATGATGCCAATAGATTCATTCAATATAGGGTTGCCACAGACCTCCAATCTGTGAAGTGCAATAAAGCAAAGTACAATAAAACAAGGTATGCCTGTCTGGAGCAGGGGGAACAGTAAGGAAGAGAAAAATCTCATTTTCTTCCACTTAGGTGAGAGGCGGCAGGAATTGGTTATGTTCAAGTGATGAATAAAAAGGTGAGCTTCTTCCCCTACTAACTAATTCATCTGGGTGGCAGTGCAAAGTTTCTGCATTACAGTGATGCCTCTTTCCTATTTGAAGTTCCTTGGTAGTGCACCACTGGTAGTTGGGATCTTCGTGTTTAAGCACAACTCCTAAAGGTATTGAGTCTATTTTTTTTTGTACTGATGGGATTTTTTACTTTGAACCAAACTTAGACATGACCCTTGCAGGTAACTAAATAACAAAAGGCAAATTTAAAAACAAAAACAACCTCACTGATATTTTTTACAGCTTTATTATACAAATAGCTTACTCAGTGAGAATGATATGATTGCTCTCAATAAGTGTTTTATAATGGACCCCAATATTGTATGAGTTAGCTTGTCCTATGAGATGCTTCACAGCAATTTTCATTTTCATTGTTACTGTAATAATCCAGCATTTTGGGGGATTGTTTCAGTTAATCACCTTTCCGCTTAAAGAAAATGTAAGAGCTTTGTTTTGTTTTTAAATTCACTGAGCTTTGTTTATAAATGCTTCTGTAATTTTGCTAGAATTACAGAAGAACTTAAAAAAATTGATAACATATTCTGTACTTTCTGTCACTGGAAATGAGACCAAATTAAAGATAGCTGTCTTCCTCCTTGCCTTTTTTTTTTCCCCCTGTGTTTCGGTTTGGTACTTTGGCTTCCTTGTAGCTAGAGTCTTGTTAGTTTCACCGAGTTTTCCATAACTGGTTTTGGTGCCGTAAAATAAAAAGTAGGGCGTGTATATGTGTATAAATGAACACTTGATTATTTTATTTGCATTCTCCTCACTAACATAGTTAACTTATATAATTAGGTATGTTCAGTGATTGATTCTAGGTCAATAAAAAGCCCTTTTTCATTTAACACCAGATTTTGACTGATTTCCCATGGTACTCAGTTACTGCCAGCACAAGCAGCCACGTGGGCAGGTAGGGTTAGCTGTGGGTGTTTCTCTTTGCATGACAACTTTTTTTCTTCACAGCACCATGGGGTTCTGTAAAAACAGTTTCAGAAACAACAATAAAGTATAATCTCCCCACCCCACCCCCATTTTATAAATGAGGAAACTAAAACCCAGGAAGATGAAGTAGTTGGTAAAGTGCCACACTGCTTTCTAGAATCATTCTGGCCCCCGATTCACTAGTTCTCTGTTCTTTTCAGTAGATCTCACTAGTCCTTTTGCATGGTGAATTCTATATGGGATTTATGTATAAGTTTCAAGTGTTTCCTCTGATGAGTTGATACTACTTTAAAGAATTGGTGCTTAACTAACATATTCCATGGTGCTGTTAAGCACTCTTCATTATAACTAAGGCCAGAAGCCATCATTCCTGCATTGCTAAAAAAAATAATACATCAGCTAAACCCCTATATGTACAAATAATTCAACTAGCAATCTGAGGACTGGCCATGTTCTAGGTCCCAGGCTGGGTGCCACAGATAGAAAAACGAAATGAAAATCAGTCCTGCCCTCAAGGAGCTTATATGACACTATTGGGGGAAAAACAGTGTATATATACACATGCACATACATATACATATATTTGTAAGATATAAAGAGTAAATACAAATCAACAGGGGAAGAAAGGAGTAGAAAGCATTTACACCTGGGAAGATCAGGAAACGCTTCTTGTGTGGTGTTTTTTTTTTAATTTATGGAATGAAACAAACATTTCTATAACAGCATAATAAAAAAAGATGATTGCACATGAAACTGCTAGTCTTATGACTACTTGCTATGCCTTTTAAATATATAATAAAGTTATCATGTAAATTTCCTTTTTCCCCTTTTTTTCCTTACGCCCTCATCTTAGAGATGGCCATCATTACACCCAAATATAAACATATATACATACATATATGTATATATGTTATACACACACCCCTATTAGTTCTTTGTCCGGATGTGGATAACATCTTCCTTCACATGTCCTTTGTAGTCCATTTGGATATTTATAATAGTCAAAACTACTTTTTTGCACAAAGTTGTTCTTAAAACAATATTGCTGTTGGTATCTGAGCTGTGTTTTTAAGGAAGTTAGTGATTCTGAGATTTGTAAATGAGAAGAAGGTACAGTCTAGGCACAAAGGACTGGACCACCTACTCAAAAGTGGGAACTGAAATATTGTGTATAGGGAACAGCAAGTAGATGGGTTTGATTGGAATGGTGCTTGGAAGAGAATAATGTGAGATCATTAAATAAACCCCATGGTCATATTAGTAAGCTGGAGATTAGAAAGTTGTCCCTATTGATTAAGTTAGCCGTAGACAGCTTTCATCTTGTGAAGGTTTCACTGCAGTGTGTGCTAAAAAAAAAAATCAGGAAGTACTAAATTTTTTAATACATTTTCTGTGATATAGTGATGTTATCATTTAGTGAGAAAACAGAGTTTAAGGTACTTTTCAAGATTTCTCTGCCTAAATAATGGCAGAGCAAGGTCTAGAACTCTATCTCCAATCTGTTAGGCCACTAAGGCTTGCTCCCTGGGCATTTAGGACCAGCTGTGTTAAAACAAACAAATACAACAAAATGCCCACAAAGTCGCCTTCTTTATTCTAGTAGAGGATCCTGGCAAATTAGCCAAGGAGTTTCTTCCAGTAAGGCTTAAATTGGCTTGAGAAATTCTGTCCAGAGTCGCCCATTGCAGATGTCCATTTAGAGGGGCCTCATTACTCTTAATCATTTATTTATCTTCCTTCTCTGACCCCTAAGTTAAAATTCAATTAACTTTTGGGCCCAGTTGTCTAGGGCCCTATCTTTCTAATAGATTTCAGCTAAGACATCTAATAAACTAATGTTTCCTTGTATGTTATTGAGTTTTTACAGCATGCCCTTTATTGACTACCATATTTTCATTTTTAATAGGGTTGTCATGAAGACCTTTCCTTAAATGAGCAGGAAGAGGGGATGAGTAAGGAGACAGCATCATACAGTGGAATGAATGCTGAATGGGCAGTCAGTAAATATGGGTTCAAATCACAACTTTTTTAGGTCTCAGCTCAACAAATGTAAAATGAGGGAGTTAGGACTTAGAAAGACTTAAGTTTGATCAGTGAAATGACAGATCACAATTTCAGATCGGTGATGGACCCAAGATGCAGACTGAGACATACATTTTTGGAAATAGCCAGTACAGGAAATTGTATTGCTTGATTATGCATATTTATTACATGGGTTTTATTTTCCTTCTTTTTTTTCCCCATTGGGGAGTCAGGTGGAAGAGAGAGAATTAGAAATGCTTGCAAAATAAATAAGATACAAAATTCATTTTGACCATAGTGGGAAGTGACCATTTGCTGAAACCGAATGTTGTTTCTTAGAAATTAAGCAAATATGAAATTTGATATTTTCAAATATGAAACAAATTGAGTTAAGTTCTTCTGAATCAAACTCCAGTTTGAAGCATTATGGCCTAAAGATAGAGTATTTTGAAATGATAGAAACACATCCCCTGGGATTTCAAGAGGGTAGCCATGTGGCACAGTATGAATAGAGTGCTGGCCCTGGAGTCAGGAGAACCTGAGTTCAAATCCAGCCTTAGGCACTTACTTGCTGTGTGACCCTAAGCAAGTCAATTGGCAAACTTGGCAAACCCTGTTTACCTCAATTTTGTTATCTTAAAATGAGCTGGAGAAGGAAATGGCAAACTACTTCAGTATATTTGCTAAGAACACCCCAAATGGAGTCAGAAAGAGTCAGACACAGCCAGTTGACAAAACAGCAAGAAGGTATTTCAAGATTGATTACCTGGTATGCTAATTCAGAGATAGGCAGAACAAATTTTTCCAAGCTTTGTTAAAAGAGTATTTTTTTTCCCCCAAAACTTTACTCTCTCCCTTTAGATAAAATACCCAGGAGCTGATACTGATGCAACTCTGTCTGCCCCACCATTTTGTCGTCAGATTAGTCCAGAAGAATTTGAATACCAAAGAGTATGTGGCTCCCAAGAACCCCTGGCAACATTGTTGGAGGAAATCATCATGGATACCAAACTGTCAGTCAAGGAAAAAAAGAAAAAACTGAAGCAGGTAAAGAAAAAGGGGGAACAAAGAATATTTCTAATTGTTCTTTTGAAAACTAATTTTATTTGTTTTCTTTTCATGATTTTACTTTATACTGTCTCCTTTGAATTTGATATTTTGAGTCATATTACTTTTGTTAGCCCACATACTTCACCTATCATGTTGGTTTGCGTAGTTGGAATCCGTTTCCAGGAATTCCTCTGTCTCATGCGGATTTATTTTCTAATAGACTCCTCATTCATAGCTTTATTTTTCTTAGGTTGTGCACTTTGTTCAGGTAGGTGGTGAAGGATGAGTGAGAAGAGGATTTGATCAGGGTTCTAAAGGGGACATCAAATGGAAACAGATCATTTTTCCCTTCCCCAGATAACAAAATTTGAAAGAAAGGGCAAAGTGAAAATGCAAGAAAAACAAAACAAAAAAAACCCCATGCAGTAGGTTAGTCCCAGGCTTCACACCCTATGTGCACAATCCATTAAGGAAGGGAACAAATCTCCAAAAGGCTAAAGCATTTAGGTGTGTTCACAGTAGGAGGCATGCTGGTATACTCGGGGCATGCACTTCCATTGACTTTATCCCCTTCCCTTTATCAGGGATTCTTAACCTGGGGTCTGTGAACTTGTTTCCTTGTTCTCTTAGCCATTTTTACTTATTTTGTTAAATCTTTACCAATTACATGTAAATTTTTTAAACATTCTGAACTCCAAATTCATTCCCTCACACCCACCCCTCCTCCACCTTGAGAAGGCAAGCAATATGGTATCAATGATACATGTGAAGTCATACAAAACATATTTCCATATTATCCATGTTGCAAAAAACACACACAAAAAAACAAGAAAAATCAAGAAAGTAAAAAAATATGCTTCATTCTTCACAGAGTTTATCAGTTCTCTATATAGATGAATAGCATCTTCTATCATGGGTTTTTTTTAATTATCTTGATCAGAGTGGCTAAGTCTTTTAAAGTTGATCATTGTTACAGTACTGTTGTTACTGTGTACAGTGTTCTCATGGTTCTGCTCACTTCACTCTACATCTGTTCATATGAGTCTTCCCAGATTTTTCTGAAATAATCCTGCTCATTATTTCTTATAGAACAATAGTGTTTCATAACAATCCCATACAACAGCTTGTTCAGTGATTCCTCAGTTGATGGACATAGTCCCAATTTCCAATTCTTTGCCAGTATGAACTTGTTTTTAAAAAATATTTTAATAACTATTTCAATAATTGGTTTACTTTGTAATCCTGTGTATTTTATATATCTATAAATGTTACCCTGAGAAAGGGGCCCTAGGTTTCACCACACTACAAATTGGGTCCATGACACAAAACCTTACCTTCCTCTGGGGAAGGACAAATGAGAACATTTACCCCAAAACGTGCTGGCCTACGGGGCCCATACTTTGTGCACACCTGTGTTCATTTTCCAAGGACAAGAAAACTTCTGCACCAGTTGCCTTTGGAAACTTCTTCTGAGTTCTCGTGTGCCTGGTTCTGCCTCCCTGCTGCCTACAGCTCCCCCTCACACAGCTCCTTGGTGACCTCTCAGATGTCCCTTGCCACTGTTGTCCTCTTTCCACAGCTTGTCATCCACTGAGACCCTGCCCCATTCCCTGGTTCTCTGCACCCCAAGCTGCTTCTTGCTTCTCCTCCATACTGCTGCTCTTAAACACTGAAGCTCCACTTCACTCCTGTCATTGTCACTGACACTGCCAGCTGTCCCACCACTGCCATTGCTGTAGCTGCTATTGCGCTGAGAAGAGTCACCCTCATTCATTGGAGTGAAGACCACTCTGATGTACCTTGAGGCCAATCAGCATATAAATGAATCCTTTCAAAATTTTTTAAATGAATCATCTCAGATTCAGTCTTTGTTGAAATTTAGAAGTCATCTTGTGTTTGTTCAAGTGGAAAAAGCCAATTTCCTATTCTGCCGTAGGTATTACCTCATGTCACCTCTGATACTCTAATAGAGTCATACAATGTTAGAAAGACCTTGGGGAGATCAACTGCTCTGAACCCTCATTTTATGTAGAATGAAACTGAGGTCTAGAGAGAAAAGTCATTTACCTGAGGCCACACAGCTGACTAGTGTCAGATGTTTAATTGCTTTTCTGTTAAATATACTCAAGACAATTGGGTGAAGCAGACTGAGCTCTGGACGTGGAGTTAGAAGAAAATGGTTTGTATCCTGGCTCTGATGTTTACTGTTCCTGTAGTGGGGGCAGCTGGGTGGCTCAATTGATAGAACACCAGGCCTGGAAGCAGGAATATTCATCTTCATGAGTTCAAATCTGGCCTCAGCCATTTACTAGCCAGGTGACACTGGGCAAGTCATTTAACCCTGTTTGCCTCAGTTTCCTCATCTGTAAAAATGATCTGGAGAAGGAAAAGGCAAACTACTTTGGTATCTTTGCCAAGAAAACCCCCAGTAAGGTCAGAGACATGACTTCCTCCGCAATTGAGTATTATCATACTTTTACCATCTAGCTCAGGGGATTGTGGCAAAGAAATGACTTTGTAAACTTGAAAGCACTATAACCATGTGAAATAGATCGCTGTAATGGCAATAGAGCTTTTCAACTTAGAACAAGTTTATTTTGAACAATTTCCTTATGCTGGCTCAAACTGTTGTTTAAGGGTAGAGTAGGTGTTTTTAGGTTTCATGGCTGATTTTGTTTTTTAAGAAAGCATAACCAAAATTAAAATAGTGATTAGAGAAATTAAGAAGTCCTGAAAAATGTATAGGTTTTATTGTTCTTGTTTGTTTTTTTGGGGGGGGGAGGGGAGAGGTCAAGGCAGTTGGAGCTAAGTGACTTACCCAAGGTCACACAGCTAGTAAGTGTCAAGTATCTGAGGTCGGATTTGAACTCAGGTCCTCCTGACTCCAGGGCCAGTGCTCTATTCACTGTACCACCTAGCTGTCCCAAAATGCATAGTTTTATAGATTACAACAGTAGCATTCAGTTCTTTGAACTTCATTCTACAGTCATATAGTGTGAAGGAGCAAGGAGAAAAAAAACATTGAAAAGGTTTAGGTATGTCTCCTCCTCCTTCTTCTGCTTTCTTCTTCTTCTTCTTCTTCTTCTTCTTCTTCTTCTTCTTCTTCTTCTTCATAACTTGCTCAAGGTTACATGGCCAGTTATTTTGTGTAGGTGCCAAGTATGTGAGGCTTCAACCGATCCTGGGTCTCCCAATGCTGGGGCCAGCGCTCTTACTCACTGCGCCACCTGGCCGCCCCAAAGACAACATAGGCATTTCTTAAGAACTGTGTAGCATGGGCGGCTAGATGGCACTGGCCCTGGAGTCAGGAGGACCTGAGTTCAAATCCAGCCTCAGACACTTAACACACACACACACAAATTAGCTGTGTGACTTTGGGCAAGTCACTTAACCCCAATTGCCCTCCAAAAAAAGCCAAAAAAAGCACTGTGTAGCAGAGGGAACTTCTGGGCTCAGGTTGGTATGTTTGGGAGCTGTGCAAAGGAGCTTTGGAACAGGGAAATACAGAAACTAATTTGGGACTGCTTTTTTATTTTCGGTACCATATAACCTAATAGCAGTTAAGCAAGTCATCTCCAAATCAAATGGTCTGGCTTGAAAACTCAAGTTTAATAAAATGTCTCTGGAGACTGAAAACCAAAGGATGAGGTTTTCTGACAGTTGGGTCTATTTTTTGAACTCTAGCAACTCCAAAGTTAGGAAAATGAATAAAAATGGAATTTTATTTTCAAAATACACCTGGACAGAATTAAAATTGAATATGTACTTGTGGAAGGGTTAATCCCAAAAGAGGTTTTAAAAAATAGATTAATGACAGAAATCTGATTGGGTGTGAGCTGTTTTCGGTCTTTTTCATATTTCTATCCTGTTCTTTTGACAAAACAATAAATCACTTTTTAAAATAGTACTTGGAAAGTATGGATAACAATAGTGAAGTACTCAATGTAAATTCTACTAACCTAATTTTCTTTGGATCTTACTATCTTATTTTTTCTTTTTTAAGTTTCAGAAATCCTATCCTGAAGTGTACCAAGAGCGATTTCCCACGCCAGAGAGTGAAGCACTAGTGTTTCCAGAAAAATCAAAACCGAAACCACAGCTGCTGATGTGGGCACTAAAAAAGCCTTTTCAGCCTTTTCAAAGAACTAGAAGTTTTAGGATGTAACTTGTTCTGAAATCATTAGTGATCTCTTTTTTGAGTGCATGGATTTGGAAGAGAGGCACACACATTTTGACTATTGAAATGTATAAAAAAGGTTATCTGATTTAAAAAATAACATTGAGCCATTATCAGTATTTTTATAAGCCTTGATTTCTATTTTTTATGTACAGTTGGATTCCCAATTATAGGCAAGTGTTGTGTAGCAGGATGAAACTGGAAATTTTAAGAATGAGTTTTTTTAGTTCTCTTCAGTCACTTCTAAATGTTATTTTCTTTAGTGAATTGTGTGTGTGTGTGTGTGTGTATGTTTTGTGTGTGGGTGTGTAAAAGTTACTAGCTCTTGAGATATTTGTAAACAAACTTGAAAAAATGGTTGTATGTACTTGAATGAGAACAAAATGCTGGGTACTGTTACTGTGCTGTTAGTGTCTCTACAACTAGGTGTGATTTCTATTGTGTAAATTCTGTGACTTTTCCTAACTGTACAAAGATTTTGTTAGGTCTTGTGCTGGCCCTTAATTTCTTTAATCTTGATGTATTGGACATTGAGATGGATTTCCATAAACTAACCCCTGCCCCCCGCCCCTCCCATGACATATCATTCAGTATTTGTAAGTCTGCCTGGAATGGCTAAATTTGGGATCTGGCCAAAGATGGAAGTCTGGACAAGATAAACTGTGCCAGGTACTCTCAGTCCTATAATTCCTCCTCAAAATCTTTACTGTTTTTCTGTGAAAAACACAAATGAGAGAAGGGCAATGAGTCTGAGTCCTTTCACACATGCATTTTTATGAGCCAATGCAAATCTTTTTGGAAGTTGGCAGGGTATGGCTTTATATATATATATGTCTAAGTGAATAAGTAAATAAAATGCATTTTTTTTTTCCTGTGGAGTTGTTATGCCTTCATTTATATGCACTTCTGTTGAAGCTTGTTGCCAGAGGTCTCAGTGCCCAACTTGTTAATCACCATTGTCCATATCATTGCATTTACTTGTTCATTTATATAATGGAGAAATAGGAGTTGGATTCCAGAATAATAGCTAATATTTACATAATTTACTATGTGCTAAGCATTGTGAGAATTGCTTTACAAAAAGCCTCATTTGATCTTCACCACAACCCCAGGAGTTAGGTGCTTATTACCCCCCATGTTACAGGATGAGGATTAAGAGGCAAACAGGCTTAAGTGACTTGCCCAGGATCACATACCCCCACCCCCTTTTAGGAGAACCCCTACTTCCTGATTTAGAAGGAGGGTCTGTTCCCCTTTTCTATGGAGTAGCCCTAGCTTTAGAATTGGAATAACCTTTGCTGTTGAAATTGTTTTATTTCTCTCTTTGTACCTCTTTTACTGATACTTCTGATAATTCTCATTGTTCTATGATGTGAATTCTCAAATTTAACTGCTTCTGAAACTGACCAATCATCACTTGAAAAGAAAAGGTGAATTATTACCAATTCATTACTTTTAACCTGTAGAGTAGGATAAAAGTAGTTTCCCCCCCTCCCCACAGGTTAAAAGCCACTATTTTCCCCAAACTAACGAGATTCTAATGACCTATATGGCCTACTTCAAGATTTTAGGAGATACAGGGCAGGTTTTCAACATGTTTTCAGTTATTATCATAGTCTTAAAAACATGTCTCCTTTTATTTTGCTTTGCTCCTTCTTAGTGACAAATGGAACCTGAAATCATGTCATGAAAAGTTTTATAAGTGTCTCTAAAGTCTTCTAAATTGTGGGTTTTAACAATATTAGTGAGATTCCGGACATATACTATTGTTTCACTGTGGCACAAGAAAACAACTCTGCCATCTTGACTGATGCATCATAGAAATAAGTATATGTTGCCAGATCCCCTCAGTGGTCATGAGTTCTCTCTGGAAACAGCAAAAGGCCTTTTTATTCCCATGTTATTGTTGCCAACACAGATCAGAAGAAAGATACTTAAATTGTTCAAACCTCAATTAAATATTTGCTCATTTCTCATGAAAATGAAATAACCTTTAACTTTTGCTCTTTCAAAACAAAGTTTTATTTGTTCAAGGAGACACACAGAGCTCTCTTTTGTTCCCTACTCATGAAGACTTCCGCTGCCAGCCATGGCTTTGCTTCACTTTTGGTGTCTAAGATCTTCTCCAGTCTTTTCTTTATCCTCCCAAGGAAGCTCTAGATTTGAGAACTTTCTCAGTTTGTGACAAGAATTCCCCTGAAGACAAGTGTGGAGAAAGAGGCAAACTTGGCCAAGTCCATAAATAATCCTTATTTTGAAATGGGCACAGCTGGTGACATTTCAAAGAGAGATCACAATTGATTCTCAAGATCCTTCACTGAAATAAACAGTTTTCTTAGTCATCCTCCAAGGCCTGGTCTGAGAGGGTCTTTTAATGTCCATCTTTAGATGAATAAAAGCAGTAAGTGAATCTGTGAAACTTCCTACTCTATGGTATAACCTGATTCAGCCACAAAAAACATTATTTTCATTTGACTAGAGTACTATTCAATTAAAGATCTTGATTATGTCATGATGGAAAATGATTTTTATGTTCAAGAGCTTGAAGTTAATACTTAATTAGAAAGTGAAACTTGAGAAGATTCCATTGCTGTGCATAGAGCATATAGACCAGTTACACTTACTTACATAATCAAGTAATTGAATAATTTCACCTTTCTTGAAAAATAATTTCAGCTATATTTCCAAATTTGGGGTGAATTAACAGATATCTAAAAATCTTAATTTCTTTACTTCTGGTTCACTTATATGTATATACAGCCCAAGACTCATTCTTATGAAAAGCCAGTCACCAATTACTTATAAGCTCTGATGCTTTGTATTAAAATGTCTGGAGACCCTGTTCTAAATACTGCATCTAGAAATGGGCACCTGGCTGATCTAAATGCTAAGTTGTGACCCATTTGTATGTTGTATTTGAGCCACATTTTTCAACCCTGAGATATGCCTTCTGCAAAGGCAGATGCAAGCACATGCAAATGTGTGAAAACTCTGAATGATGAGTAGCTGAATTCCACCACCTTGCTCACATGTTGAGATCTGCCAGAACTCCTCTTGTGGCTGCATACTTCCTTGATGCAATGGGGTGATGGTTAAGGATAAGCTATCACCTTCTCTGTGAAGCAAAGCACTGATCTTTATGCCTGGTGCTATTCAACTTGGTGAACCTCAGATGATAGCAAGCATTATGTGAATTGGTATCTTTGCCAGACATGCTGGCAAACACAAGTTGGGAACATTTGGTTGTAGAGATTTGCTAGAACATTCCCTCAGTTAATATTCTCCGTATAGAATGTTTTCAGAATTCCTGGTCTGAGTCCCACATCACAGTGTTGCATTCCCATGGCAACATTTCTAGCCTATCAGACTTTTAAAAACAAGTTCCCTGGTGAAGAGGAGGGATATGGAGGTGAAATGGGAAGCACTAAAAAGGCACATGCCCATGTGCCCAACCCTTGGTGAGGGACACTTGAAGAAATGGAATATATTCCACTTCTTGTGTCTGTGCCCTTTACATCTGAACTTCACTGGGGGTAGGTGGAGGTTTGTGTTTGTGGGAGAATTCAGATTGTGGGGCCTGGGGTAGGGACTAATAGAGCAAAGTGGGAAATTTAGAAGAGGGAGGGATTGAAAATAGTATGTGTAGGTTGTCAGTAGAAATTTTGCAGGCCAAACTGGGGAATCTAAAGGTTACTGAAAACTCTTTGCTGGGCACACAAAAAAAGATACAGGCTTAAAAATAAATAACTGGGCAGCACAATGTAATGGAGAGTATAGGATTTCGAGTGAGGATTCAAAGTCCTGACCCTGATGATAATTATATCCTGCGTGATCTTGGGTAAATCACTTCTTTTCATTAGTTTCTTAATCAAGAAAAAGAGGGGAAAGAAGTGGACTCTCTCCAAGCTCTAGAACTATGATTCTATCAAATTGTTCCAGCCTGGTTAGATGCTAACTCACCTAACCTCCCTCCATTAAAATAAAACATAGGGGCAGCTAGGTGGCGCATTGAATAGAACACCTGCCCTGGAGTCAGGAGGACCTGAGTTCAAATCCAACTGCAGACACTTGACACACTTACTAGCTGTGTGACTTTGGGGAAGTCACTTAACCCAATTGCCCTGGCTTCCCCCCTCCAAAAACATAAATAAATAAAACATGGAATTAAAGTTAGTTGTTTTTTTTTTTTCTGAATTAGCACAATGTGTGCTTCATTGGCTTATTCTCATTTGTAAGGTTGTTTTACAGATTCCACTCTTTAAATAGCATTCTGATACTTAGGGGTAAATGATCAAATATCTGGCAGTTTTCAACTTGTAAGCTCTGTATTCTGTGCTGAAAAGTAATAAGCCTATTTCCTTGGGGATGAACCCTGACTGAAGGTAAAATTTGTAATTTGATAGCTATGCCCAGGTAGTATGTAATTTATTTCTGAAGATAGGTTAAAAGACTGGAGAATGTTTAGACTGAAGAAGAGGCTTTAGGGAGAATGTGATAGCTCCATCCTATATCTGAAGGCTTGTTGTATGAGTTAGACTTGTCTTGCATGGTTTTAGAAGGTAGTTCCAAGACCAGTGGGTGGAAATTTAAAGGAGGTAGGTTTCAGCCCAAATGGAAGGACAAACTTCCAATAATTAGAGCTGTCAAAAATGTATAGGGCAGCGTAGGTGGCCCAATGGAAAGAATTCTGGGCCTGGCATTGGGAAGACTCAGTTTCCTGAGTTCAAATCTGCCTTAGACACTTAACAGCTGTGTACCTCGGGGGGAAGTCACTGTTTGTCTCTGTCCTCATCTGTAAAATGAGCTGGAGAAGGACATGGCAAACCATTCCAGTATCTTTGCCAAGAAAACCTCAACTGGAGTCATGAAGAGTCAGACATGACTGAAATGAATGAACAATAACAAAAAAATATAATGTAATTCTTTGAGTATTGAGCCTTCCAGGAGAGTGTGGATGACTGCTTATTGTTGATGTTATTGACTTTCCATGCTTTTGGGTAGTGGCTATGCTATCTGATCTCTGAAAGCTATTCAAACTTTACTTCTAGCTTCCAGATACTTACTGTGTGATCCTGGGTAAGTCATTTAACTTTTGTCTGCCTTAGTTTCCTCATCTGTAAAATGGGGATAATAATAATAATACCTACCTTCCAGCGTTGTTGGATCAAAAAAATGTTTGTAAAATATTTGTAAAAACACTTTGCAAGTCTTTTTTAAAAATTTATTTATTTACTTTTAGTTTACAACATTCAGTTCCAAGATCTCTTCAGTTCCAAATTTTCTATCTTCCCACCCCGCCCCGCCCCCATGGTGGCATGCAATCTGATATAGGTTCTACAAATACCTTCACATTAAACATAGTCAAGAGAAGAGTTATAACCAATGGAGTGAACAATGAGAAAGAAGGAACAAAACAAAAGTGAGAGCAAGCAGTTTGCTTCAATCTGCATTCAGACTCTGTAGATCTTTTCTCTGGATGTGGATATCTCTTACCATCATGAGTCTTTTGGAGCTGTCTTATAACCTTGCGTTGCTGAGAGGAGCCTGGTCTGTCAAAGTTAGTTGTCACAAATACGATGTGTCTCTAATTGTGTACAAAGTTCTGGTTCTGCTCTCCTTACTAAACATCAGTTTGTATAAGTCTCTCCAGGTTATTATGGAGTCCATCTGCTCCTCATTTCTTACAGCACAATAGTTTTCCATTACATTCATATACCACAGCTTGTTCAGCCATTCCTCAATTGATGGGCACCCCCTTGATTTCCAATTCTTTGCCACCACAAAAAGAGCTGTTATAAATATTTTCATATATATGAACACTTTGCAACTTTGCATATCTTAAAGGTCTATATAAATGCTAACTAGTGTTTCCTATTCTTATTATTTTATATGTTTTCCCAAATTCTGAACATATCCATTGCTTACAAAACACCTGCTTTCTCAAAGGGAGCTAACCAATAAGGGGTATAACTTAGCAAATGGATCACTCTCAGATGACTAGATTTCTAGGGATAGGGACTGGAGCTCTGACTTCATTGATATAAGGAACATTGATATAGATGAGGAAATCCTTCTCTGTAAAACTAGATCAGAATCTTCTCTGCCCTTCAGTCTTAAAGAGTTGCCTGCTGCCTGAGAGGTTAATTGACTAGCCCTGAGTCACCCAACTACTGTGTCAGAAGAGTTACTTGTACCCAGGTCTTTGTGATGCTGAGACCATCCCTTTATCCACCATGTAGGGCTGCCTTCTAAACTTCCAAACTGGCAAAATTACCTGCCACATTCAAGTGAAAGTAAAAACTTGATCATAGGGTCCAAAATTCTGCCACTAATCAGTTCTGAGATGGGTTAATCACTCCATGCCTCTGTTTCCTCATCTACCAAATGAAGGTGATAATAAAGGTGCTACTTGCCTTCAAGCATCACTATTAGTGCAAACAACTTTGTGCTTCGGTTTTACTATTTATAAAAATAAGAAAAACACTTGGAATACTAACCTTATAATATTATTCTTAGAATAAAATGAAGCAGTAGAGATAAAAGTTTGCTTGAGAGACCAAAGTGCTTAGCCAATGGAACACTTCTTTTCTCTTATCCTTTTAATGCATCTTTGAGATTCTATGTGCTCCTGTGGTGGGGCTGCTTTAACCGAGTGCCTTGTAATAATTATAGGATAGCAGCAACATCTTGGTGATGCGACATGCATTTAGAATTACTGCCTTCGGAATCAATGCCAACATATAAGAATTAGTCAAAACATGTAACATGAAACCACTCTAGTTCTTGGCTTTATTTGAAGGTACACAGTATTAGACTGGAAATCCAGGCATGAAGGGATTTAGTCCCCGTTGGGCCACTAGCTAGTTGGGAGACCTTGATCAAGTCAATTACCTAATCTCTGTGGACCTAAAAACCTAAGTGTTATCTAAGACTCATTCTTTCTTTCATCCTCCATATTCAAGATTTCTGTTTCTCCCTTCATATATCTCTTCCATCTTTTCCTTTCTATTCTCACTGTCACCACCCTTTGTTCAGATCCTCATTATCTCTCTTTTTAATGGATTTTTATTTCATCAAATATCCCCCAATTACATTTTAAACAACTTTTAATATTCATTTTGAAAAAACTTGAGTTGCAAATTCTCTGTCCCATCCAACTTCCACCCCTTGAGAAGGCAAACAATCTACCAGTTATACATGTGTAGTCATGTAATACATATTTCCATATTAGCCATGTTGCAAAACATACACACAATAAAAGAAAAATAAAAAAAATGAAAATAAGTATGTTTCAAACTGGTGGATAACATTTTCCACCCTGAGTCTTTTGGAATTGTCTGAAAGATCCTCATTATCTCTTGCCTAGATAATTACATTATCTTGTAATTGCCTCCTAACTTTTCTTCAAGCTTCCCATGTATCCTTGATACCTTGCTTCATCATTCCTTTACCTTTAAATCTACAGTGTTTTCCCATTGCTAATCAAATAAAAGGTAAGCTTCCTATATGGGCATTCGAGACCTGCCATAATTGACTCCAACTTTCTTTTCTAGTCTTAGAATAATAACTTACCTGTATATAACTCTTACTTGTGGCTCTAAGAAGCTGTAGCATGGGCAGTGGCCATACCCTGGTAAAACCTTCTTGGCTGACAGGTCAAGGTTGAGGATAACCGAACAATTTATTCTAATGGACACGAAAGCAAATGAAGTAGTTGCTGTGAAGTGCTTAGAGCTTGGTCAGACATTGAAGATACAAAGGTCATTCACTGTATTGAATTCACTGTATCGAAGCTATTGCAAGCAGTCTTGACTTTTGTCCTGCCACTGGACTTTGAAGAATCCGGAATGGACAGTGAGGCTGATGACTTTGTGCATCCCTGCCTCACTTAAATCCAATTCATGCACCAGCCAAGTTCTTTACGAAAATGAAGGATGAACAACTTACTTGTTGTTAGTCAATAAATATTTTTAAGCTCCTACTTAGCACAAGCTAAGTGATATACATACAGAAAAAGATAGTCCCTGCCCTCCAGGAGCTAACAATGGAATGGAGGAGAAAACACAGAAAAGAAACTGAAAAGGGTTGGCGGGAGGGGATGGATGGAGTCCAGCTGAGTGACTATGAGCTGGGCTGGCCTGTGAGCCCTACCTAAAAGGCTCTGAGAGTATCTCTCCACCTTCTGCAATTAATCAGAGGTGGGGTGGGGGCCTCAAGAGCAAAGGATAATGCTGAAGGGTGAGTTTCACAGCTGACATGGTGTTGCAGGATGAAGAGGTTCCTGGGGACTTTAAAGTTCCTTACAACAAACCTATCAGGTAGGTATTTAAAATAAATCCCCACTTTGAAGATAAGGGAGCTGACTGAGACAAAATTAAAGTGACTTGTCCAAGGTCACACAGGTAGAAAATTATAAAACTGAGATTTGAAGCAAGGTCACATCTGAATCGAAGTCCAAGATTCATTCTATGACACCAGACTTCACATATTGTCAGTAATACTCCTGATGGTGAATTGAACCAGATTAAAATGCAATTGTGAAATGTTTAACAAAATAAATAAAAATACAATAGAACATAGATAGCATTATGTTTTAAAAACTAAGTCAATATGCGGTCTGCACAGATCCTTATGTACAAATGAGTGGACCCATTTCTGTCTGATTTCGATACGTGGGCACCATGCCATGCTGCCCTTAGATTTCTAAGCTCTTCCCTTCTATCTACATTCTGCATCAGCTAAACTGGGCAGCATGCCCATTCTTTCCCTGCCCTCTCCCTTTTTCATGCCTTTGTTAATGCTCCTCATAACTGTGGTGATTTCTCCCTTCACCTGTTGAAATAGTTTCTTTCCTTTGACACCCTGCTAAGGTGTTACCTCCCCCATGAAATTCCTCCAGCTGAAAGTGGTCTCTCCTTCCAACCCTCCCATTCCCCCATCTCAAATTTCTTTTATCATTTTAGCCTGCAACTCTCCTATGCATTGGTCACAGGCTACCTTATTCTTATTTGCACACTTTTATATCACCCTACCGCCAACAATGGAATGAAAATTCCTTGAAGACAGGGATTTTATTTTTTATTTCATCTTTGTATTTTCAGGGCCTAGGACAGAGCAGGTGTGTAATATCTGTTTACTGAATTGAATGGAAGTAATGGGTCTTTTTTCCCCCTTTTAAAAAATTTTAAACCCAAACACCAGAACTCAAATACAGAATAGAGAAAAAGAAACATATCACAAACTTAAATATTGAAAGAAATACAAAGTAAAAAAAAAGCATGTCATGTGCACAGCAGAACATGAGAGGATTCAAAATGCATAGTAATAAATTTTCATTTCAAGGAAGCTTATATGATAACTACGACACTTTGTGTTGAGAGCTGTCCATCTTTGCTTCCTTGTAAGTTTTGTTTTGTTCTCTCTTGTGTACTTTTTACTTTGTTCTTTTTCCCCTTTCTCCCTCCATGAAAGGCTACACTGAGGTGCCAATATATTTGTATAGAGATATATACATACACTATACACATATACACTATATACCTACATTTATACATATATAGACACAATACTTTCCCTAACAAATTCTACTCTGATCTTTATTTTTATGTTTATGCTTGTCTCATATTTCCTATTCCCCCTGACAGCTCTGTTTTACCCACTACCTTGCCTTCCTATTACTTAGCCTACTCCCCCCACCCCCCACACCAAGGATCCCTCTCCTATTCTCCCATTCTCATTAATCTACACACCCTTCTATACTCCCTCCTTTAATCTATTCCCTCACCCTTCCCTCTAAAGATCACTCCCATATCCTCTCCCTGCTCCCTATCCCCTTACCGTTTTGGTTTTTTTTTTCCTGAATTTAGAAGACTTTTATCCTCTTCTAAATATATATGTATTGTTCCCTCTTAAACCCATTCCTGATGAAAGTAGGTTACCAGAACTACCAGCCCTCCCCCCCCCATCTAATTCCTCTGTGGATTCTTCCTTTGAACCTCATTTGTATAAAATAATTACTCTTTTTAGCTGTTCCTAAATGGTTTTAGTAGTGGATCTTCTGCTAAATCATACTCATATTCCCAGGTTTCAATGGTGTAAACCTTCTGTGGCCTTTATCAACTAGTTTATATGTACATTATAATCTGACCTTCTGTATAAATAATCCCTCATTTTTGCAATATGGAGCAATTACTGTTCAGAAGAGTCATTAAAAGTTTTGGTTCTTTAGTTTAAGACCACCAGGATGATCTGATAATATTTATACCTCATATTTCAGGCCTCTAGGCCAACACTGGTCCATTTTATTGCACTAACTTAGTATACAGCAAGTGCATTTGTTGACTTACAATTTTGTCTCCTGAAGAATACTTCTAGTATTTCTCCACATGTTAACTTAATGTTTTTCCATGTTTTTTTTAGTTACTGGTCTTTTAATTTAATTATAGAGAACAGAAATATTTGTAGCGTTTTTCCCATCAACTAGATTTTCAGTCATTTAAGCACCTCATTTAGGAAAGACATTGATAAGCTGGAGAATGTCTAGGGGAGGGTGGCCAGGAAGATTTGTAAAAGACACTGTTGGAGGACTTGAGGGTGCCTAACATTGGAGGAGATAAGACTCAGGAAGGATGTGATAGCTTCTTCAAGTGTTTAAAGGCTTTTCTCAAGGAAGAGGTAAGAGAATTGTTCGGCTTGTGATGCAGTTTAGGGGTGCAGAGATCCCAAAACTATCAAGGTACAGGGCAGAGTTGCCTGGAAAGAATTCTCAGACTCAAGCAGTCTTCCAGTCAAGTGGCAAAAGTTTATTATATTATATATGAATATATATTGTATTATACTTATTACATTACATTATATTACATTTCACTCTATTACATCACATCACATAATTATATTACATTACATTACATTATATTATATTAATTATATTATATTATATTTATTATATAGTTTGCCTCACTATGACCCACTCATGAATTATTGCCAGAGATATAGGGTCTTTGGGCTGGGGAGAGATACGGTCCTAGGATTGGGATCTGAGTGCCTCCATCACTTGGACCCATAGGACTGAACTAAGGAATGACAGGTAGAAGTAGCAAAGAAAGATTTAGGCTTGACAGAAGAACAAGCTTCTTGATAATTAGAGCTATCCAAAAGTCGACTGGCCTGCCTTAGGAGATCATGGATTCCATTTCACTGGAGGTCTTGAAGGAAAGCATGGGTGTCTGCTTGTTGGAAATCTTGTAGAGGGCATTCTGGGATTGGAGCACATATCTTCTGAGGTCCCCTCCAGCAAGGTCTCTTCCAGGAAGCTAGGAAACATAGTGCTTAGAGCACTGGACTTGGGATCAAGAACTTTTTGTTCAGTCATTTTCAGTCAAGTCCGCTCTTTGTGATCCCCCTTTTGGGTTTTCTTGGCAAAGATGCTGAAGTGGTTTGCCATTTCCTTCTCCAGCTCATTTTACAGATGAGGAAACCAAGGAAAATGGGGTTGACTTGTCCAAGGTCATACAGCTAGTAAATGTCTGAGGTAAGATTTTAATTCAAGAAAATGAGTCTTTCTGACTCCAGGTTCAGTACTCTATCCACTGAGTCAAGTTCAAGAAGACCTGACCTCAAACCTGCCTCAGATACTCCCTAGCTGCTTGACCTTGGCGAGTCATTTAACCTTTCTCAGCCTCACTTTCCTCATCTGTAAAATAGGATAATAACACCTACCTCCCAGGGTTGTTGTGAGGATGAAATGACATAATATGTATAAAGCACTTCTTGTGTAGTCATTCAGTAATGTCTGACTCTTCATGAACCCATAGACTACACCCTTAGGGTTTTCTTGGAAGAGATACTGGAGTGGTTTGCCATTTCCTTCTCCAGCATGTCCTTATTTTTCAGATGAGGAAACTGAGGCAAACTTTTGAGGGTTGAATTTGAGTGAGGTAGAGTTGTGCAAAGTTATCAGCCTTGCTCTCTACTTCAGAGTCATTGGAGTCCAGTGGCAAGACAAAGGTCAAGACAACTGTCTATGGCCTCAGTCACACAACTAGCAAGTATCTGAGGCTGAATTTGAACTCAGATCTTCCTGACTCCAGGTCCAGGGCTCTAGACACTGTACTACCTAGGTGCTCCCTACCTCCCTCCCCCAAAGCATTTATCTCTCACTTAACAATGCTTCCAGTATTTGCACTGGTTTTTATTCATCCAAATAAGTCTCCCTTCTTCTAGGCTAGGGTTAGGGCTTGAACCTGTGATTTCATCGCTGTAGGGACTTCCCAGATGAGGAAACTCCCTTTACTGATTCAGGTTATACCTTCTCTGCAACTTAGTCTTAAAAGAATTTCCTGGAGAACTGACAGGTGAAGTCATCTGTACAGTCACCCTGCCCATATGTGTGAGAGGCAGGACTAGAATCCAAGGCTTCCTGGTCCCCAACTCCAGCTTTCTATCCAACTGTTTGCTTCTATCCACATCTTTCTCTTCCCTTTTTACACCATTATGAGAGTATATTATAAGGTAAAATAACTTATAGGACAAAGTTGGCAAAAAACTTACAGGAATCTCTTTGAATTGTGAAATGGTACTTGTTTTCGTGTGCCATCTTAAGGGACTCAATTTTTGATAAAACTAGAGAGTGGTCAGTGAACATTATAGATGACACAACGAATAAAGCTGTTGGGGCTGGAGTCAGGAAGATCTGAATTCAAATCCAGCCTCAGACACTGACCAGCTATGTGACCCTGGGCAAGTCACTTAACCTCTGTTGTCTCAGTTTCCTCAACTGTAAAATGGGGATAGTAATAGCATCTGTCTTCCAGACTTGTGAGTATAAAATGAGATATTTTTAAAGTCTTTAGTCCAGTGCCTGGCACATAGTAGGTGCTATGTAAGTGTTAGCTATTATTATTGTTCTTCTCCCCTACCAAATCATTTCTCATTTTATTACAAAAGAGCTCTTGATGTGCTGGTCCTTTCGCCATCAAGGGGTGCAAAATATTCAAATTATTCATCAAATCTTACACATACATGTATGTATATATGTAGGTATAGTGGATAGATAATTATATAAAAATTCAAGGTCAGATCCTATATCTGCAAAATCTCTAGTAGTTACAAGAGTGAGTTATAATTTTTTGTCAGTCAACATAGGTCATACTCAGATTCCGTTGCTTTATCCTTATATTATTAATTATAATCAAATCTGTAATGACCTTGTTTTGAAATTTCTTTAATATTTCTATTCTTCAGTTATGGTCTTTGCTAAAAGTGAGTCTCCAGCAAAGCACACCAGTAGGTCTAGATTTAGTGCAGTGTGAAGTGAATGTTTGTCTTTGGGTGAAAGGAAGAGGTTTCTGAATATCTGAAAAGAAAACAGACCCTTGTGATTTACAGAGTATTGTTTCTGTGGATTTGGGTGAGAAATGGAAGAGTAGGAGAGAAATGAAATTTGGTTTAGTGATATTGACATATAAGCATATTTAATGGTGACATAATAGAAATCGCTTAATGAAGAGGAAACAATTTTATTGAACTTTTTAGTAGAAGGTGTTGATTATTTATTCTTCCCAGTTAATAGTTAGGAAAAAAGGAATAGGTTCAAATGATTGAAGAAACTATTTTAGATAACCAGGAAGAAAAAAACAACTTTCTGAGAAAAAGGATTATTAAAAATAAATCAACAAACTTGGAATTGGGGATTTAAAAAAAAAGGTCATTAAGTCTTTAGAAAGACAGTTTGTATCTACATGTTTAAGTTTAAAAGATGCCCAAATGAATAAGGTAAGGTAAAATTCAGTTGTTTTTCGTCCTTTAATTTGGTCTCTCCTCCCTCAATGAGATTGCACTTAGAGCAGTACAAAACTATTTCTCAAACACTTTTAAGTTGCATTATCTAATTATAGGTCTATAAGGAATTATAAATCTATATGTTGTGGTTTACTCTTTGGCCTTTTGGTAATGAGTTGTAACTTTTTAATTAACAATCCCTTGATGAAACTTTATGGGTTTAACAACTGATTAATCATTTCAATGGACAAATTAAAAATGTAGTGCAAGTTATCTCACTAAGATTTATACTTTTTCCTGGGTAGAAAAGGAAAAATAATTGTTACAACAACATATATGACTTAGGTATATGCAATAAATAACATAGGAATGACCATTTTAGATTCAGAGCTTTAGAGTTGAGGCTTATCTTATTGGAGTTTAAAAATTTGGAAATGGGCAAATGCCCAAATCATTGTTTGTCTAGCTTTTAGCAAACTGAATGTATGTATGTAGGCATGTGTGTATGTAGGCATGATTGTATGTATATACAGTCACACATGTTTTATACATATATAGATTTATAAATAGGTTGGTGGGGCAGTGGATAAAGCTCTGTTTACCAGTTGTCATATTGTTAGGGAGACCTTCTTTGTGGAGAGGTGGCATGTGATTTTAAAGGACCACTTAATTCCAGATAAGGTTAAGTACCAGCAGAGGGTGAAAAGGGGCATTTGGACATGGCTACGCCAACTTACAGGTTTATTGCCTTGTGAATTTTCTCCCTTGGCCAAAGGCAATGTAGTGGGTATGGAAATTCTCGAAATAACCCAAATTGTAAAACAAAACAAAATATGTGTGTGGGTATATATATATATATGTATATGTGTATATATATATGATGTGGGTATATGCATATGTATGTGTGTTTGTATATATGTGTGTGTATCTATATCTTTATCCATATTCCCTTTTGGCTATGTTTTCCTCTCTCTGTCTTCAGCTGAATGCAGGTTTAGTTGGATGAAACTTTGTTGATGGTCATGGAATTTAATAGAAATGGCAAATATTGTAGAAATACAAATAGACATTAAGATAAAGTGTAGCAGGCTGCAATATTATTTGCAATTGAGGGACTGAGTTCTGTCTTTTCTCCCCACTTTCTTCTCTTCCTCAATAGTCAGATCAGAGAATATGAAGAAATTCGGTACAGCAATAACAGCAACAAGAAGAAAGCATTTATAGAATGCCTTACCATTCACAAAAGCACTTTCACAAACATTATCTCATTTTATCTTCACAACACCCCTGCTAAGTGGTGCTATTATTATCTCCCAAAATGAAAACTGTGGCAAACAATAACTAAATAACTTGTTCAGCATCACGCAGCTATTAAGCATCTGAGTCTACTTTTGAGTTCGAGTATTCCTGACACCATTTTCAGTACTCTATCCATTGTACCATTTAGAGAGTAGGAATCTGTCAGAAGCTCAGGCAAATGTCAGACTTTTGGACTTCTCCTTCTTAATAAAAATTCCTCAATCCTTCTTCCTAGTTTGTTCCTGACAAGTCTTCAAGAAAGAAGAGGAATCAGAAGGGATGCTGACAACCTTCTGACTGGTTGAATCATACATCTTTGGTTTCTAGCCTCTTACCTCTGCCCAGTCTGCCCATACATATGAACATTTGGCTCTAGCCAGCACCTTGACTCTGATTCTAGTTTAATTGTCTCTACTGTTCCATCTTATGACAAGAGGACCACACACACACACACACACACACACACACACACACACACACACACACCCCACCCCAATCTGATTTAAGTATAGAACTTGATAGATACACGCCATCTTTTTCCTCCATCTCTCTGTGTGATTTCTCCTGAGAAGGAAGTTACTTTAGTGCTTAAACACCTTGAAACTTGGATAACTTTGACTAATACACATATACTTAGGCAGCTGCTATGCTAACCCCCTAAATTTCCGTGTAATATTTCTGGGAAGTAGAACAGTTTAAACTCAGTCTACAATGTTTTATCAGGTTCCTTATGATAGTAATATATATTAGATAGATAGATAGATGGATTTTTAAAAAATCCCTACTTAACTTACAGACCAGCCCATCCCTCAAAAAAATAATCATTGAGTAAAGATTTTAATTGGGACTGAAGAGCAAAGGAGATAACAGGGAATGAGTCAAGCAGCAGAATCATTCCAGGCCGGAATACACAAATGAGCAGGACCTCCCACAGGCACGCATTCCGAGTAATTCAAGGCTTTGTCCTCCTGGTATCCCTAGAAAACTCATATTTCAAGGTAAGAAATGGCTTGAGCTTCAGTGATGTTCCACAGGGAGATTTTTCCTGCCTTTGCCCTCATGACTTCACCTCCTGGCAGCTTTTCTGCTCCTACTGCTGTCTAACATTGCCATCCACTGACCACTGCTTCATGAGAAAAGTGCTAGCACTCTAGTACTGAGACCATGGAGGCCAGTATGCTTCAGGGCTGGGTGACACATGTTCAGCTTGTCTGTCAGTCAGCCTTACAAAGCCACTGGTCCAACCAGAGAAGCTCAGGCAAATGTCAGACTTCCAGGCTCATTCTTCTCAACAGATGATCCCCAGGCCGTGCTCCAAGATTGACTTCCTTCTAACTACAGCCTCAGCATAAATGCAATGTATATGCCATTGGCTCACAACCTCTCCCTTGGATTCACTTCCGCTTCTTTCCAATTGCCTTTCCAACTCATGGCATGTCTACTAATAATGAATACTTTCATTACTTTTAATTTTTCATTACTGCCAATACTTTCAATTTGATTAGCCTCAGGAAGAATGACAGGAGAAGGAAAGTTGTTGGCAGTCTATGTCATCACAGTCTATCTTATGCATTTCTATTATGCATATAAAATACCACTACTAAACTTTGTACATAAAATTTAAGACAGTTGAAAGTCTTTATCCTTTTCTCTGTCTTAAATGTTAGGGTTCACTTTTATTCCCAGAAAATCAAGAACTATAGTGTATACACACATGCAGTGATAATGTTATTTTCTCTTTTGATGGTGGGAGAGATTGGGGGCACTGGCAAATGGAAGTATCCCATTTAAGAGAGAAACTGATGAAAATACATAGGTAATGGGAGGTCTCAATGTTTTTACTACCATAGGCCTTTATTCCACCTTTGAAACTGTGCAGAGTATAAGGAATCAAAAGAGCTGAACCCTGCTAAATTTTTTGTGTTGAATATGAAATTAACCATTAGCTACACTTTCTGAAATCCTGTTATTTTTCTTTTGGGGTTACTACAATACATTGTCTGAAGAAGCTAACTAGAATCCTCTATGATCCCTTTAAACTCCCAATTCTTTCCTCCCCCTTCTCACTCTTAGAAAAAGTGAAAGTCATCTAGAATGAGCTAATGTGTCTTCCATTTCTTCTCTGTTTCAATCCCTTTGTTTTAATCCTTTTTAGAGGATCATCAAAGGAAGGAGTAATCAGGATTTTTCCCAGAGTAATTGTTACACCAGTCCTTTCAAATTCATTCCCTTCCTTCCTTCCCTCCCTAGGACAAGGGTTCCTTAATAATCTTTGCTTCTCTTCTTAGCATCTTCAATTGTCCCACTGTCTCCAGACCTTCTCTTGACCATGTTAGTCACATCAGTTACCATTCTGCGTATCTCCTTCATTTTGTTGCTCTTTTGAATGAATGATATAAATCAGCTGTTCCTGTTCCTTCAACACATATTTACTCCTCAATCTACTATAATCTGGCTTTCACTTCTAGTATTTTATAAAACTACTTTCTTAAAGGGTTAATAATCTTTGATCACCGAATTCAAAGACCTTTTCACAAATCTTATTTTCCTGCATTTAGCATCATTGATCACTCACTTCCCCAGGAAGCTCTCTCCCTCTTGGTTTTTTGTGATTATACTGGTTATCTCTCAACCTCCTACCTTGTACCTTCTCTTTCTCTGCTATCAGTTTTTCATGCTTCTGATTCCTGACTTTGAGAAATATGGAAGAATGAGCTTCTCTTCTATTTTTCCTGTCCACTTAAAAGAGCTTACCTAAATGCCTTTTTCCAATTATCATCTCAATTTGAATGTCTCCGAAATCTATGAATCCTACTATGACTTCTCCACCAGACTGCAGTTGTATATAATTTTAAGCTAGGTAATTGATATTTCTACTTGGAAATTACATAATCCCCTAACATTCAACGTGCCTAAAATTAAATTAAAATAATTTTTATTGAGTGCCTACTACGTTCCCTACAGTGAAGAAGACACAAAGTTGTATAAAACATATTCATATACATTTTTCAGTCTAATAGAGAAAGGAGTTAAGGCATATTACAAAAACCTATAATAAAAATTATATAACAACATATGAGATATAGTGTATTATAAAAGAGTTTTGAGTACCAGTTCTTAAATTTACATGCTTGTTAGATATCACTTGACCTTTCCTCCAAAGCTTGGTTTTCTCATATGTAAAGTGAGACTAAAAGTAACAATTACCTACTTCACAGCATTAAGTATTATGTTGTATAAACACAAAAGTTGTGAGCTAATTATATTATTAAATATATATGTATATATACACATATATATGGTGATAAGTATTTATTAAACTTCTCTTGTGTTCCAGGCACTATTAACTTTTATAAACATTGTCTCATTTGATCCTCACAACAATCATTCAAGGTAGGTGTAAGGTGGATAACCGAGAAACAGGACAGCAAAGCCAATTATAATTTGATAGGAGTCTTTATTAACACATCAGTGACTGCCTCCCCAGTAGGGAAGACAGCCCCGAGCCCTTTGCAGAGCAAACTTATATAGACTGAGATGTTGCTAACAACAAAGTATGGTTTCAAGGAGGGGGGTGGGGTGGGGTAATGCTGTTAATGCCATTTCTAGTGAAGCCTTGATTACCTAGCAAAGCCCTGGATACAAACAAACAGACCTGAATCTGGGGCATGTTTCTAGCAACACAGGTAAAAAGTTCCCTCACTATTATGGCCTATCAGGTGGTTTCCAGGGACCCTGGTAGGGGCCCCTTCTAGCAGGTTTAGGAGACTTTGGTGTACAATTTCTGATGGACACTTCAGGTGCTATTATTATCTTGATTTTAAAGTGTAAGAAATTGAGGCAAAGAGTTTATGTAATTTATCTGGGGTCACACAGTAAATATATGAGACTGGATTTGAATCCAGGTCTTCCTGACTCCAAGCCCTGCTGTCTTCATTGGGCCACCTAAAAATCTTTTGATAAGAATACGAATTAAAAATATTTTAATTCAGAGGATGAAGATAATCTCATTTGATTTGAAGTGGAGGAGTCAAAAGTGAAAGCAGGATTAGCATTTGACCTGGTGAGGATAACATATGGGTAGGGGAGGGAGTGTGCAAAGGAGAGGGGGAGAATGATAGTTTGCTGGTAAGAGGAGTAGAGTACCCAAAGACTTAAGTGTGGGACACCTTACAATGATATCAAGAAATTGACCTCAACATGCCCAACTATTCTTAAATTCCCTGTTTCTATCAATAATGCCACCATTTTATGAGAAAACCAGACTCTAAACCTGTCATTTTTTTTAACACCTTTTTTTAGCATCTCTTAACTAGTCACCCAAACATCATGGATTAGTGGAAAGAAGTTTGAAGTGAGAGGGCCTAGGTCCAAACCGGGATTCTGCCACTTACTACACTCATGTCTTTGGGCTTGCCGCTTACATTCTCTGCACCTCAGTTGTTGGACTAGGTAACTATCAAGGTCCTTTACAATTCTAAATTCTATGATTGTATGTATGATATGTATGACATACATATGTATATATGTCAATTATTTCTTTGTAATAGATGTCTAATCATTTTCTCTCCATTCCCACTGCTACCAACCTAGTTGAGGCCCTTATCACCTCACATATAGATTACTTCATTAACTAGCCTGCTAAACTCCACTCACTTTGACCTCCAATCTATCTAGCATATCACTAAAAAGCATTGCTTCCATTGGGACATAAATGTGCTGGGAAATCTTGAAAATCTTCACATTTTGTATAGCATATAGGTACATCTACTTAGGTTGACTGAAAGTCATCGTCCTTTTCATTGTGTCTTTTCTTCTTTTACCCCCACTCTTCCTGCACAGACTCTCCCCATTTCTAGTCAAATTTCCTTATTGCACTACATTCCACATAACAAAAAAAAATCTTATGTAAGTACTATAATAAATATAGATTTTCTTTGCTTTTATTATCACTAATGTAGAACTGAGACAATAAATCTCACACTGTCAGATTCTTTCCAAGAGATTAATGGAACTGGTAATATTTTGTTCATCCAATATTTATTTTGCCAATATTGCCTTCCACTTTATAGACTAGAGACTAGATGAGATTTGTATAGGGACCTCACAAGGGAGGAAACTTCTTTGACCAAAACTGGTCAGTCTTAGAAGGTTGTATGATGTCCTGAAAGACTCAATGACCTTCCTGGAATCACATAGCCAGTACGTACTTGAGCTGTCACTTGAACTCTGATCTTCCTGACTTCAAGGCTGGCACTTTCCAATATGCCATGCTGAATATAAATCTAAGGGTTTATAACTTCATCTTATTTGAAGTTTTCAATGTTTTTGTTATTCTGTGTTCCTCCATTTTATTTGATATTCACAAAGTATTTTAACTAGATATATTTTATGATAATTCAAGAGGTATACAAACTAACATGTCAGTAGCAGATTAGCTATGACATATATTTGAAAACAAACTGGGAAAGAAGCCATGGAATTTTATTTTTTTTTTTACTATAAAAATGTCTCATCTTGGGGTGGCCAGGTGATGCAGTGAGTAAGAGCATCGGCCCTGGCGTCGGGAGACCTGGGATCGGTTCCAGCCTCAGATACTCGGCACCCACACAAAAATAATAACTGGCCATGTAACCTTGAGCAAGTTACTTAACCCCAATTGCTTAAAAAAAGTCTCATCTTGTAGTCTGTCAAAACTGGGCATACGTCAGAGACTGATGGAGTCTGACTGATCAGGAATGCCAGAGCTGACCAGGGATTTCAAAGTATGATTGTACTCTTAAAGACATTTTCAGAGTGAATATTCTTTGACCAATATGACTTTGGTATCCTGGAAACTTTTGCAGGCTTGATTTTTAACTGTTGACCTGGAGTTCAACCTTCATAATGTGGTGCCCCATAATCATTTTCTCTTTTTATCATTTTATCTATGGTTCTTCAAGTACTTAACTCATGGATTATACCTAGTTTCCTAACATGAACATTGGTTTAACTCTTCACTACCTTATGTAGAGTCCACAGATAAAGGGATTTAATCTTCTCAAGATTCCATTATCCACCCTGATATCCCCCACCCCGCTAATGATTCAAATTGTACAGGCTCACTTGGGATACCAAATGCAGGACTGCAAGTGCCTTTAATTTTAGTTATGGTACCTAACTTAGAGTTTAATGTATATGACACATAGAATACTTTGACATAGATTTATATAAAGCATTTATTTGCTTAGTATGATCCAGGAGGCATGGTGATCACTGGGGATACAAATGTAAGCAAACAAGACTGAGCCTGCCTTCAAGGAGCTTACATTCTGAATGGAGAAATTAAATTTTAAAAAAGTATTATTATAAGGTAAGGCAGATGAGAGAGGGAGTTCAGTGGTGGCAGAGAGCATTTCATTTTACTTGCCTTAAGTAGAAAAAGGACTATCAAATAGATACAATCAATTTTTTTTCTCAATATAAAATTGTGAAGCAACTAGAGTTCAAGAGTGGAATCACCTCTCTGGAAAGGTAGTATCATAGGAGAAAAGATATAGAACTAACCTTAAGGAAAATTAAGAGCCAATCCCCTCATTTTTCAGATCAAGAAACTGAGGCAAGGTGGGCTAAGTAACTTACCAAAAGTCAGAAAAGTAGGATGCATTAGAGATGGGCTTTATGCTCTCTTTGAAAGTTATATCTCTTTTATAGCTTTTTATCCTTAGAATGTTGTTGTTCAGTGATTATAATACTTTCCAATTCTTTTTTTTTTTTTAAAGCAATTGGGGTTAAGTAACTTGCTCAAGGTTACACGGACAGTTATTTCTGGGTGTGGTGCTAAGTATCAGACCCCAGATTCTATCCCAGGTCATCCCAACTCTGGGGCCAGTGCTCTCACTCTCTGAGCCACCTGGCCGCCCCTAAGCAATTGGGGTTAAGTAACTTGCTCAAGGTTACATGGCTAGGTGTTTCTGGGTGGGTGCTAAGTGTCTAAGCCTGGATTTGATCCCAGGTCATCCCGACTCTTGGGCTGGTGCTCTTACTTGCTGCGCTACCTGGCTGCCCCAATATTGTCCAATTCTTCACGACCCAATTTAGGGTTTTCTTGACAAAGATAATGGAATGGTTTGCCATTTACTTATCCAGATCATATTTATAGATGAAGAAACTGAGGCAAACAGAATTAAGAGACTTGCCCAGGGTCACACAGTTAGTAAGTGTCTGAGTCAGGAAGAAGAAACTTCTGACTTCAGTCCTGACACTCTGTTTACTGCCTCACCTATCTGCTCTTAGAGTATCATTCTTCCTTAGAATGCCTAATTATAAAAGACAAAGAATTAGCAATACAAAAGAGAGAAATTAAATTTGTAAGTCTAGAATGAAATCCAGCCTTCAACTTATCTCTACTTACTCCACTGCCAGCATGCCTTTTCATCATATAATATTGCCACAAATGGACTACAAGAACATTTGAGGATCCTACATAGAGTAATCATGTGGGGCAGCTAGGGGGTGCAGTGAATAGAGCACTGGCCCTGGAGTTAGGAGGACCTGAGTTCAAATCTGGCCTCAGACACTTAACACAGAAACTAGCTGTGTGACCTTGGGCAAGTCACTTAACCCCAATTGCCCTCCAAAAAAAAAAAGCATAGAGTTATCATGCTTCAAGTACAGTAGGTGGCCATTGAGGGCTATTCCAGTTTTAGTTGATCCCTGAGATTGATTTAACTATTTTATAGTGGTAATTTGTATGTCATTAGCATTATTTTTCATTTTAAGCCACAGTTTCCTCTGCATTTTGGGTAAATGATCTGGTTTCAGCATGGGCTTGAGTGATCCTTGAAATACTTGACTTCCCCATACCAGCAGTCATTGCAAGGTGTCTAATAGTCATTGAAGTGTGTGTTTTTAAGAGCTACAATTTATTCACATTTTTTTGAAATACCCATTCTTAAATACCACAGAATAACCCCCCCCCCACAAAATTCTGCAATGAGACAACCATATATCATGTGAAACTCAACCTTCAAAAAAGAGAACCAGAGGTGGGGGGCAGAATCAAGATGGAAGAGTTGAAACAGGACCTCCTCGTGGCTCCATCTCTCACCACCTCCAATCCATGTAAAAGGGGGACTCTGAACAAACTTTGGAGCTACAGAACCCACAAAATGACACAGGGAAGCTAACTTCCCTCTCAGGACAGCCTGGCAGGCTGGTAGGAATTGGCCAGCACAGTGCTCTGGGAGCTGAGCCCAGGCCTGTGTGAGCCAGAGGTTTTAGCTGCAGGGCAGGGCTGACCAGCCACCAGCTGGAGGGACTCCAGATCACCAGCAGCTGTGGCAGTCCAGAATCATCAACACATAGATGCTAAGGACAAAGTGAGAGGTCAGTGCAGTGTAGACTTTGGAACCCAGCAGGTGGGAGTACTGCAGTGCAGCCACTGCCATGTGGTAGCTTCAGCTCCTGGCTGGCAGAGGGTAGGGGGACCAAGTGACCAGTCTGAGGGGTAATCGGTCTTGCTTTAACCTGCTTGGATCTGGATTGCGGTCTAGGGTGGAGGTTCTGGGGTGTGTGACCAGCTTGCCAGAGTGTGTGGAGGCTTCAGAGAGGGCACCCAACTAATACCTCCAGCAGCTTAGAAAATCCCAGCATTTGGGAAATGCTCCCCTGTCTGGTAGCAGAGTCCTATTGGTAAAAAGCCCCAAAGTCAAGTAATTAAATGGCAACATGACCAGGCAAAGGACACAAAGCAAACAGAAGAATCCAACATTAGACTCCTATTTTGGGGACAAAAAGGAGCAAAGCATGGAACAGGAGGAAGACAGTGAAGTCAGAACTCCTGCACCAAAAGCTTCAAAGGAAAATATGAACTGGTTACAGGCCAAAGAGGACCTTAAGAAGCAGATAAGAGAAGTGGAGGAAAAATTGGAAAGAGAAAGGAGAACTATGCAAGAAAATTACAAAATGAGAGTCAACAGCCTGACTGAGGAAAATAACACCTTAAAAAATAGACCAACTGAAATGGCAAAAGAGGCTCAAAAAGGCAATGAGGAGAAGAATGCCTTAAAAAGTTGAATTTGCCAGATGGAAAAAGAATCTCAAAAGCTCACAGAAGAGAATCATTCCTTCAGAATTAGATTGGAGCAAATGGAAGCTAGTGACTTTATGAGAAATCAAGATAATATTAAAGAAATCCAAAGAAATAAAAGAATAGAAGGCAATGTGAAATATCTCGTGGGAAAAACCACTGACCTGGGAAATAGATCCAGGAGAGATAATTTAAAAATTATTGTACTACCTGAAAGCCATGATCAAAGAAAGAGCCTAGAAATCATCCTACAAGAAATTCTCAAGGAAAACTGCCCTCATGTTTTAGAACCAGAGGGCAAAATAGAGGTTGAAAGAATCCATCCATCACCTCCTGAAAAAGATCCCAAAAAGAAAACTCCTAGGAATATTACAGCCAGGTTCTGAATTCCCAGATCAAGGAGAGAATATTACAAGCAGCCAGGAAGAACCAATTTGAATATTGTGGAAACACAATCAGGATAACTCAGGATCTTGCAGCTTCTACACTGAGGGATTGAAGGGATTGTAATATGATATTCTGGAGGTCAAAGGAGCTGGGATTAAAACGAAGAATCACCTACCCAGCAAAACTGAGTGTCATGTTTCAGGGGAAAATATGGTCATTTAGTGGAATAGAGGACTTTCAAGCATTCTTGATGAAAAAACCAGAGTTCAATAGAAAATTTGACATTCATATACAAGAAGCAAGAGAAGCATGAGAAGGTAAACAGGGAAAAGAAATCATAAGGAACTTATCAAAGTTTAACTATTAGCATTTCTCCATGGAAAAAGGATAATTGTAACTGACGAAACTTTTCTCAGTATGAAAATAGTTCAAGAGAATATATATATATATATATATATATATATATATATATATATACACACACATATATGTCTATATCGGAGGGTATACAGGCATATGAAAACGTATGTGAATATGTGTATATATGTTTACAGGTATACAGAGATAGAGGGCACAGGACCAATTTAATAGGAAGGGATGACACTTAAAAGGTGAAATTAAGAGGTGAGAGAAAAATATAATGAGAGGAGATGGGGAGAGACAGAACTATGTCATATAACAGAGGCAAGGGAAAATGATTACAATGGAGGGAAGAATAGGAAGGCAAAAGGGAATGGGTCAACCTTATTCTCATTGAATTTGGCTCAGGGAGGGAATGAAATACACACTAAATAGTGTATCTTACCCTACAGAAGAGTAGGGGGGAAGGAGATGAGAGGGGGGATGGTGGAAAGGAGGGCAGGCTTGAGGGGGGGAGGGAAGTTGGAAGCACACACTTTTGAAAAGGGACAGGATCAAAGTAGAGAATAGAACAAATGGGAGGTTGGATAGGAGGGAGGGAAATATAGTCCATCTTTTATGATATATCTACTATGTTAATGTTTTGCATTAGCTACGCATGTACAACCTCTACTGAACTGCTTATCTCCCCAGTAAGGGTGGGTGACAAGGGAGGAAGGGAATGAATCTGGAATCCAAAGTTTTAAAATCAAATTAAAAATATATATATACTATTATTAATAGTATTTTACATGTAATTGGTAAATAAAATATACAATCACTGGGGAATAGAGATCTACCATGCCCTACTGGAAAAGTTGAAGGGGGTATGGGAGAAGATATAGGAGAGAGCAGATTGCAGGAGTGGATATCCTGTGGGACTGCTATTTTGGAGTGGTGGGTAGGGGAAAAATGGGGAGAAAATTTGTAACTCAAAATCTGGTGGAAATGAATGATATAAATCAGAAGTTAATAAAGCATTTGAAAAAATGAAAACAAAAAAGAGAACCAGGGGTGAGACTATCCCAAAATGGAAGGGTTGACCCCATATAGATTATATCATTCTGTCATTTATCTATATATACATAATACTTTTATTTTCCAAATACAGAATGCTCATGAAACATAGTTATTAGACTGAATTTAGCATAATTATTTATTACATTCTCTAGTCATCTTACAAGGTATATTTCTCCATAGTTTTCCTTTTCCTTGTAATTCCACCAAGAATTCCCCTAACACCTTCCCCCACACCCCCATTTGTTGGTATAATCATTTTCTCATACCTTTAAGCAAAAATAACTGGAAATAAAGAATGATAAAGAAGATAGAAAAAATTCAATCAGTCACATGGATTGAACTCAAAGAAATTTCTATTTAATTTCTTCTCTTTAGAGTGTTTAACATTTTGTATTGTGATAGGAATACAAATAAGTAGCTAAGTGATGCAGTGGATGGAGTGCTGGGCCTGGAGTCCAGAACACCTGAGGATTAGGATTCAGACACTTACCCCGAATGACTCAGGAGGAGTCAGACATGACTGAAAACAACTAAACAAAGGGCAAAAAAAATGTGGTAGTGGAAAATTTTATGACAAATCATTTTAAGCAATGTGTGTGTGTGCGTGCACATCTTGGAAAATTAGAAATTTTACATTGTTTATGAAAGCCAACCAGAAAAATTCGGCTTAGGGCAAGACTTTCTTGAAAGATAGTACATTTCTGTCTTATATGATATTCTAATTGTTTTGTAGCTTGGAAGATATTATCTATAAGTTTAATTGCTAAGAAAATGGACTATTTATTTATTGTCCACTTGTCTAAATGTAAGGGAGATTATTATTTTTTTCCTACTTCAAATTAAAGAGATGTTGACAAGATCTTTTCAGTATCAAGCTATAATTGGTCATTACAGAATCATGCTTTGATTGAAGACTATTAGAAAGAGGGGGAAAATTTGTGTTTCTGTATACATTGAATTTGAAAATCAAAATACTAAGAATAGAAATGGCATACAAATGAGGACAATAATAGTCTCTTTTAAGTGACCAATCTGACTTAACATTCAAGAATATAAAAACAAAATCAATGACTGTTCAGGTAAGAACACTATTAATTGTGACACTAATGCAATTCATATTCTCTCTTTCTCTCTCCCCAAAACATGTAAATTGTTAATTAGAAATTACCAATGGTCTTTTGGACCACAAGGCAGACTTGATGACATTTAAGGCAGAAAATCCAGGAGCTGTTCAAAATGATTGATTAATAATATTTTTTAAATGCTTTATTTTTTCTGTTTTCTTCCCATCTGCTCACATGGCCCCCTCCTGATTCCAAAGGCTGACAACTTTTAATTAGATTATTACTAGAGTTTCTTCATTAGTCTTCCTTCTTTGGATTTCTCTTTGGTAATACATCTTCCATAAAGCTGCCAAAGTGATAAATAAATCATAAGTCTCACTGTTACTCCTCTGCTCGAAAAGCATCTTTGGCTCCCTATTGCTTCTAGAAGACTATGTAGACTCTGCTCACATTTCAAGTCCTTCACAGTCTGAGTCCAACCTGTCTTTCATTTCTATTATTCAATATGTGTCAGTAAAAACGACATAGTTGCTGTTCTTTACACACATCTGTTCCACTAACTTCTTGCCTTTGTACATTCTGGCTTACAGTCTTTAAATACAATCCCTCTTCCTGCCATGTCTTTTTATCTCTAGATTCTTTCTAAATTCAGTCCTGATGCCACCTCTTACAAGATGATTTTTGCATCTTCCCTTTGCCATACCTTAAAAATTTATTTTGTATTTAATTGGCATGTATTTTGTATTTAATCATATTAAATGTAGTTTCTACCCTTCTCATCCAATCCCCAAGCAGAATGTGCCCTCCACAAGGGCAAGAACTATTTCATTCTTGTTTTTGTCTCCCAGAATTTAGCACGGTGCCTGGCACTTGTTAGGAATTTAAGAAAACATTAAAAATATGACTTTTCAAGTAATATTTAAAGGGATTAATTTGTACAATGTAGTGGGGTGGGAAAGCACACTGTTATAAGAAAAAGATCTGGATTTGGAATAATAAAAAAGCTGACATCAGAGTCTACTTCTATAATTCAATGCCTGAATTGAGGTTGACCAAGGCACATATATGATTGGACGTCTACATCCTGATCTATGAGGACAGCTAGGTGGCACACTAGATAGGGCACTGGGCCTGGAGTCAGGAAGACAAATCTTCCCGACTTCAAACCTGGCCTAGGACACTTACTAGCTGTCTGTCCCTGGGCAAATCACTTAACCCTGTTTGTCTCAGTTTTCTCATATGTAAAAATGAGCTGGAGAAGTAAATAGAAAGCCATTCCAGTATCTTGGCAAGAAACACTCCAAATGTGGCCATGGAGAGTCAAACATGACTGAAAAATGACTGAACTGAATCCTGATGTATAAAAGGAGGGACCTGGGCTAGATGATTCTCTAGCATTTCTTCCAGGACTAATTCTTTTAAGTTCATGCATGAAGTTATGCTTTACCAACACCTATAAAAAGATATTACCTTTTTAGTTTTTATTATACCTGGATAATCTTTATGTATAACAGAGGGCTACCTGTTAAAAGTATTAAGAAACAACAGTATTGGAAACTTGAAATTTATGTTATATGTTAGAAAAACATATGAAGGCAGCATCAAATTTTAGCTATGATTGTCATATCACTTAAAGATGATAGACCCCCCCCTCCCCAAATGGGAAATTTAATTCATCTCCATCAATTTATTTAAAATAAATAATCAGGGGCGGCCAGGTAGCATAGCGAGTAAGAGCACCGGCTCCAGTGTTGAGAAGACCTGGAGATCGAATCCCGGGCTCAGACACTTAGCAACCACCCAGAAACACCTGGCCGTGTAACCTTGAGCAAGTTACTTAACCCCAATTGCCTAGGGGCGGCCAGGTGGCTCAGCGAGTAAGAGCACTGGCTCCAGTGTTGGGATGATCTGGATCAGGTCCAGGCTCAGATACTCAGCACCACACCCAGAAATAATAACTGGCAGTGTAACCTTGAGCCAAGTTACTTAACCCCAATTGCTTTAAAAAATAATAAATAAAATAAATAATCATATTAATAAAAAATAAAATAAATCATTATTTCTACAAACACAATTCCAATATGAATAACATTTGTCCATTATACTGTCCCAACTCTCTTGATTTTCTAAAAATATTCATATTCACAATTGAAATCTC
>NW_027185903.1:22636780-22661987 GCF_028583685.1 Petaurus breviceps papuanus | reverse complement strand
AACTCTCTTGATTTTCTAAAAATATTCATATTCACAATTGAAATCTCCATTAATTTTAAGTTTGAACTTGTAATTTATTTATTTTCACTGGTTATATCATTCCCGAACATTTATATACAACCCATAAAGTGAAAACACACACACACACACACACACACTCCAAAGAAAAAATAACTATGTTCATTGTGTCCACTTCTTCTCTTGGATAACTAGTTTCTCAGCCCCTCTCAGTTTAATATCTGACCTGAACTCAACTGAAGCTGCTCTTCCCAAAGTTACCAACAATTTCCTAATTATCAAATCAAAATTTTTTCCCCTCAGATTTAATCTCTTGTTATTGCTGTTGTTCCCCTTTCTCCAACACTGTTGAAAAATAACTCCTTCTGGATATTCTCTCCTTTGTGATTTTTAGTGACACTTCTATCTCCTCACTCACTCACCTCTCTAGCCATTCCTCCGTCTTTATTGCTGGCTTAGTATCTATATCCTTGTAATGGTAAGAAAATTTGAAGATCTTCCCCTCCCCTTAATCGGTCTCAAGTGGAACCCAACAGGAGGGGTTTGCCGGGGGAGAGGCTTGTTTTTCAAGAAGACCCACACCTTTTGTTACTTTGTAAGTAGACAATGTGTCACAAAGATTGTGATGTCCTCTGACACTGAAGAAGGGTATATATACTCTAAAATGAAGTTTTACCTTGGGGCTCACTTATGGGAAGAGTTGTATGATTTGACCAGATGAGGTTCTGGGTAGCCATTGAGCCCCCTGCCTTTGAAAACCCAGATGTTGGTGTTTCTCTCTCTAGTGGCTATCACTATATGTATGTAATGTTCAGACAGCTAGAAGCCTGTCTTTTGGTTTGTTGAATTGTGTTATTTTCTCTGATTGTACGTTTTGGTCTGTTTATAATTTCTGTTTATATTTTCTGAAGCTCAGGGTGCTTTTTTCCCTTAACTAAGTGAATTTGATATATACATATAAATGCACACACACATATGTTTGATTAAAATAAGATTGTTAACCATTTTTGAGTTGCTTTTCTTTAAAAAAGCAGATCAAAGAACCTGTGCTAGCAACCATCCTGGGTATGCTAAGGTGCTTGCTGTTACAATCCTTCCTCCTATTTCTTACTCAGCACTCTGTCCTTGGTTACTCTTCTTCTTCTTTCTTCTTCTCTCCCCACTGGTGATCTCATCAACTCCCATGGTTTCAGATCTCATTTCTGAACACAACTTGTATGTCTTTCCTGAGATCCAGGCCCACAGCATGAACTCTGCTTTTGGTACAGTCAATTGCTTGTTCCAGAAGCATCAAAAACTATCCTAAGCAGAACTCATGTTATTGACCTCACCCTTTTGTCTCCCTAAATTGTGTGTGTGTGTGTGTGTATGTGTGGGTTTGAGGGAGGATGGCAATGCAATTGGGATCAAGTGACTTGCCCAAGGTCAAAGAGCTCGTAAGTGTGTCAAGTGTCTGGGGTCAGATTTGAACTCAGGTCCTCCTGACTCCAGGGTCGGTGCTCTATTCACTATGCCACCTAGCTGCCCCTAAATTATATGTTTTAATTTAAATAATGATCATCCTGTCATTCAGGTTTTTAGTCCACAGAGTCCTCCTTCCTATCCCTTCTTATTCATTCTGTTACCAAGTTTTGTCAATTCTGCTTCCTCAACATAACTCTTATGTATAACCTCTCTATAGTCACAAAACAAACCCATTAGGTTACATCCTCACTTTTACATTAACTTCTCAGTTAATCACCCTCTCTCAAGTCTTTTCCTTCTTCAAACTCTCCTCTATAGTGATCTCCAAGTGAGCCTTCTAAATCTCAGGTTAGACGATGCTGCCTCCTCCCCCCCCGCCCCCCACCAAAAATAAAAAGTTCCAGTGGCTTACTCTTTCCTCTAGGAGAAAATACTAACTCTTCTAACTCTTCTGTTTGATTTTAAATTTCTTCATAGTCTTATTCTCATCATGTTTTTAAGCTTAATGTGCATTATTCTCTTATCTACTTTGTTCCTGGCACACAGACTTAGTTTAATGTTTCCTGACCCTGTCAGGAAACTTCCATCTCCTTTCCTTCGTGCAAGCTGTTCCCTTTGCCTAGAATGTATTGTATCCTCTCTTCTGCTTCACAGAATTCCTTGCTTCCTTCAAGTTTGAGCACACAAATCATCTCCCATATGAGTCCTCCTAATTTCCCCAGTGGTGTTTGCTTTTCCCCAGAAATGGTGCTGTACTAACTTTTATATATTTTGTATGAATTTATAACCAAAGCAAGCACCTAGCCCAGTGTCTAGAATATATTACATGTTTAATAAATGCTGGCTGAATCAATGGATGAACAACTAAAGAAATAAGCGACATTTATATGGCACATTAATGTTTACAAAATTCTGTACAAATGTTAACTCTTCTAATCCTCACAACAATGCTTTGAGGTAGATGCTATTATTATTATCCCAATTTCACAGATGAGGAAACTGAGACTGAAAGAGACTGAGTGACGTATGCAGTGTCACAGAGCTAGCAAACATCTGAGCCAATATTTAAATTCAGGTTTTCAGAAAAAAAAATCAGAAAAAGACAGTGTGGGAGGATTCAGTGAGTGGTAAGAGTAGTAAGAGAGAAAGAAATGAGGAGTGAGTTGAAACAGTGAGTTTGAGAGCAGGTGTAGAGTTAGCCAGTTGCAACCATGTCTTGAACCTTAGCAAGACAAATACTATGTGTGGGAATCTGGGTCCTGATGATACCCTTTACCCCATTGTCTCTACCAGAAAGGAAGCAACAAGGATCTGTGGAACAATGGTGATGCCATTCCATTTATCTGACAGCCCAGGGCACAATGGCATGGGATGTAAATACTAGTTAATAAACAAGTGTATAGGTACCCCGTTAAATGTAGCCCCTTCAAGGCTTCCCTGCTTACTCTCCCCAGGCCTCCAAACCCTCAAGGGTTACTTAGTATCTAATAGCCTTAGGAAATAACTCTGACTTTACAAGGTCACAACTCACCAATCTGTTACAATAACCTCTCCTTCAGGACTGGAGATACAAGAAGCCCTTCTATCTTCCCTCATAACAAAGGTACATTTAATCACTGCTTGAAGCTAATGCTTTGTTGTTTATATCTGAGACCTGACTCTGTAGGTGATTTTCAGCATTGTAAAAGAGTAAGACAATCCTATTTCTGTTTGATGGGAAAGAAATTCTGGAACTTGCAAAATTTTCATATTACATCACATAGACTCTTACTGTACCTATTTTGCTTGAGTAGTATTGGCCTGTAAGGCAGCCAGAGTATTTAGATTAATAAGCTGCTTTCCATGGTGCAATTCCATGGAGAGACTTGGTACTTTCAGGAAATTTACAGCATGACAGCAGTCACTTTTTATGCAACAGGAAAAGCTTATTTGGCTAGCTCAAAATCTCTTAGCAATGGGCAGCAAGTCAATTGTATATTTCTATTCTAACATTTCATTAGAGAAAGATTCTGATTCTACTTAGTTAGTTTTCCCTATATGATGTAAGGACCAAGTCTAGAGCTACCAGACACCTGTTAAGGGACTCATGAGAAATGAGAATAAGGATTTAAAAACTAACATGAATAAGATTCTATGTGTGTATATATGTTCTGATTTTAAAAAAATTTTCTTATGTTGAAATTCTCCACATACATGTAGATCAGTAACTTGGAATCTAAGAAAGATTTCTGGTGATACTGAGAGGATAAATGATTAAGTATTTTGCCCATGAATACACAGGTAATGTGTGTCAAAAACAAAATTTGAAGCCAGGTTTTACTGGGCCTCCAAGACCAACTTTTAAGTCACTGTACTGTGCTAAATTTCAAAATCAAAAGTAAATAAACAATATCACTTCAAAACCAAAATTGTAAAAATGTTTATTGTTTTCAGAAATGATTAAATATATGTTAAGGATATAAACAATACAATAATGAAACTATTTTGTTTATCCTATTTTGTATCTATTGCAAATAAGGCTAGACTTATATATTTATACACAACTGGGAAAGGCTATTAACTGCATTATATTTGCCTGATTTTTTAATTCATAGATGGTAACAATGAGAAATGTAGAAATAGATCCACACGTTCATAAGGGTAAATGCAACATACAACATTGAAAATGAACTTTGGTTTACTTTCAGAAGTCAGAAGTTTCAGGGAGGCTAAGTATATTTTTAAATTGTTCAACTACCAACCAATAACATCTAAGAAAATTTAAAAAATCTTTATATATGTCTATTCTGACTTTTATTGAGTAAATTAGTTGATTATATTAGAAGTCAGTAGAAAGAATGATGTCAAACTTACCTGTACTGTATATTCGTTACACCCTATTCTTGACCATCCCATCCATATTCACAAGATGGCCCCATATAGAGGATTATAGTAACTAATACAATCTTTTCCTTCTGAGAGGATATAATCAGCTTCATCAATTATCAAGTATTTATTAAGGGATGTCATGTGCCAATCAGTCATTAAACAAGCATACAATAACCACCTGCTATATGCCAGGAACTATGCGTATCACTGGAGAATCTAAAGGACAAAAACAGTCACATAGTGATTTACCTGTATAATAGGGGTACCCTACAGCATGCCTCCAAATCCAATTAATGTAAATAGCAAAATGTTTTATGTCGTGATATTTTTGTCAGGTGACAATGCATCTTTGTTGAATCTCAAAATTAGTCAAAGGCATAAATTAGATGTGAGCTTCCTAGTTAATCAGGGTGAGAAGGAGGGAAGTTGATCTAGTCAATGGTTGAAAGAATTAGACACACTTTGTGTGTGTGTGGTTATTTTTTTTAAATTGTGTCTGACTCTTCATGACTACTTTTAGGGTTTTCTTTGAAAAGATACTGTAGTGGTTTGCTATTCCTTCTCTAGCTCATTTTACAGATGAGGAAACTAAGGCAAACAGGGTTGAATTACTTAGGGTCACACAGCTAGTAAGTGTCTGAAGCTGAATTTAATTTGAGAAAGAAGAATCTTCCTAATGCCAGCTCTAACACTTGATCTGTCCCACCTAGCTGCCCTGTGTATATGTGCCCAGAAGCATATTTGCTTTTGTATATCTCCATGTATGTGTACGTGTATGTATATATGTGTGCGTCCATATATCTGTCTATCTTAGAGAAGGAGATTCAATTAGGAACATTCCACCAAGTTCTTCATGAGTAAAGGTTTAGGAATGACTTGAGAAATAGACTTTTGCTCCTGTAACAATTGGGTAACTGGGGGAGGCAGAAGGAATCCAGAGGGACTGTTGTGTTTTCTTCCTCATAGACCATGAAAAATGATGGATTGAACTAAATAATGCAACCAGCCTAGAGCTAAGAGAGGACAAACCAGACACACCCAAGAAAAGTGACTTCTGGGAATGTGACTTCTTTAGGAAAGAGAAAAATCATGATAACTCTATAATAACACCAATTCTTGGAGGAGAGTAGAGAACCACACATACCCCAGAACATTTTCATGAAGACTCCAGATAGGTATAAAAGGACTTACATCCACTTAGGATCTTTGAATTAATTCTTTTGCTAGATGTATTCTCTAAACTTGAGCCTATCATGCTTATGTATTTGTCCTATATTTTGTAGGTGATTAGGTTTGTACCAACTTATTTTACTATCTCAGCAAATATACCTAACTAAAAGTAAAAGACTGTAATTAAGACTAGTTAACTGATAATCAATGAGAGTATACCAATAAAAGGTCAAGAGGAATGGTGTTAGAAAATGCTCACTCCCTTAGAGTTAACTTTAGATCCTGAAGAGAGAACTTGTCAACTATACACTGGAGACCCAGCCTCTCCAGCAAGTTGGACTTGTGAAGTATCCCAAGTGTGGGTGCTTGTAATAGTAATGGAATTTAAAGATTCCCCCTGTATTGGCTTAAATTTAATTTTCACAAAACCCTTTGAGCAAAGTGATGTCATTGCTCCCATTTTACATATGAGGAAGGTAAATCTCAGAGAGGATAAGGTCAGGTAGTTTGTAAGTTTTGGGTATTAGATTCCAACTCAAGTAACTTCTGATTCCCACTCTAGTACTCTAACATCACATTTACTAGAAAGTTAAAGAGATTAGGATGAATGTTAGTGCACATACCTTGAAATGTCGTTTTACTTTGTTATTCCCTGTTGTTTTTGTTTTAGATAATTCCCTATTAGTTTGTTTTTTAACCACACACATATTTTTCTTAACAGGAAAAATCTAAAAGAAAAAAAGCACCTATTTAATTGAGGACCTTGATTAATTGGTTTCAGTGAATGTGTGAAACAATTTCTAGCCATATATCACAAGAGCGTGACTTAAATATAACAGGAAATTAACAACTATTTGTCACGCTATATCGCTACATTTGAATGTATAATTTATCTCATTCAAATAGTAATTTCAAGCCTCCATTCTGTGCAGTACAGATGGTCATGCATTGCTCTGATTTTGTCTGCTCTTTAATGAAGGTGTCAAATGTTTGTTGGCAGCTTTAGATAATAAATCATTCTTATAACTATTTCAATTATAAAATTAAATCTCAAATAAAATATATAAAGGTAGTTTCTTTTATGTGAGTTTTATAATTGACTCTATGTTTCAGCAAAAACAATTACTTGGGTCCATTTATGCCTGAATTCATTAAATGTTCCCACCCAAAATATAGCCAGAGTAAGGATAATCTATGTTATTTGCTGTGCTGTGACATTATCCCTCACTATTTTGATTTCTAGAAAAAAGCCACCCTTTTGGGTAGAACAATTAGAAGAAGTCATTCTAGGACTTTATCCCCACCATTGAAAAGAATAAGAAGGCATGTGTTCATTGTGACTTGTGCTGTTGGAGGCAGTACACAAATTGATGAGATCTGTCAGAGTCTTAAAGTATGGAAAAATTTTGAAAAATCAAAACAAAAATTTGCTAGGGATAAAAATCTTAGAGAATGTTTCATGTGAGGATGTTTAAAAATCCTTTTTAAAACATAGTTTTTTCCTCTGTGTTGTCATACATATGCTGTGCTATCAAAACAAAACAAAATAAAAAGATTAGTTTTCATGAAAACAAGGTCCCTGTAGTGACAGACCCTACTTTTTAGTTTGTAACCATAACAATGATGATTCGACCATTTCTAGAGCATTACCAATTTTCATAGAGCCAGGGTGTTCATGCACTTAGTTGCCTCAAAACAGCTATAATTATTGATTTTGCATCATGTTATGTATGTATATTTTATGTGTATTTATATGTGCACATACAATATATTCATATGTATATACACAAATATATAAATATTATTATACATATAGGTGCATATATATTATATGCACAACATGCATGCATGTATTTATTTATGTATTATGCATATCCCCAAAGTTGATCAATACTTCTCCCTTCAGAGCTCTGAAAATAATGTTGAAGGATTGTAGGTGATTTTGTTGTGCTATTCCTAGTGAGCCCCCTATCTACTGTAATTCCCCTTGACTAGCAGCCATCTAAAATTTATTGAGTTATAGAAAGGAGTAATTTACTAAACAAATGTAACAAGGACATCTATCACAGAAACATTTCACCAAACTTGGAATACCCTCTCACCTGCACCATCTGTAATGGGAATGTAAATTTTAAAGATCTTCCCTGCCCCTAGGCTAAAGTGCACCTGGAGCCTGGGATGGGAGGCTTGTTTTTCAGTAGATACTTTTTGATTGGCCAGTGGGTCCAAAAGGTTGTTACATTCTCTGAGCCAGGAGAAGGCTATATAAGCCCTGATGTGTAGCTTTGTTTTGGGGGCTCACTTTGAGAAGTGTTCTGTGATTTGATATGGATTATGGGAAGCCGTTGTTCTGAGCCCCCCGGCTTTGAAAAAACCCAGATGTTGAAACCCAGATGTTGACTGGGTATGGATGTAATGGTTGGACAGTTTGAAATCTGTCTACTAGATCTGTTTCTGTCTTGATAATTCTGTCTGTGTACTTTGAAGTTTGGGGTTCTGACCTTTTCCCCTGAACAAGGTAGACGATCTATGTCTGACTGATTAAAGTAAGCTTGTTAACCCATTTTGAGTTGCTTTCCTTTAACAAAGAAGATCCAAGAACCTGTGGTGGCAGCAAACCCTGAGGACGCTTGGGGTGCTTGCTGCTACACCATCCAAGATACCTAGGGATAAAAGGCTTAAACTCACAATATGTGATTAGTTGAAGAAATTTTCTCCTTTTATGTGACTAGCTGGTCTTTCAATGCTTTGATAGAGGTGGAAGAGTTGAGGGAAAGGAACTTAGATATCCCAAATGGGATACACAGGGGAAGAAATCAGACACCAACATAGGGAAAGAGTGAAGAAAGAAAAAGCAAGAGATGGAAAACAGTTCATCTTTATTTAATAATTTTGTCCTTGAGATGGTCTGGGAAATTTAGTAACTATATTGTGAGATTTTTAATGTTTTGTTTTGTTTTTCTTTTACTATGCAAACTCAAATAGCTCTGCTTCTTATAATTTATGAAGACATTTTGTTTAGCCTGATGACTTCATACAAAAGAGCTTTTGTTCACAGTGTATTCTTTAATTATCACATGTTTTTGTTTTTTTTACAAGGCGGATGCTTTTCTTTGGATTTTTCTCAATCAATCAAAGAAAGGGTTGTGGGTTCTTTAACTGTGTAATCATTATCCGATACAGTGGTTTCCTAAATTTGTTTTCAGAGGAACAGATGTTATGTTAAAATAGCTCAAAACTTATATCCATAGCTATCAATTTAGATAGGCTGAGTAATATATGAACTTCACAGAAAGTATAACTTTCAGTCTTTCATTCATTGCAGTAGTTATGAAATACAGAGGAATATTGATTCATAAATGAGTTGACATGCATTTTAGTGGAGTTTTTTCTTTTTTGGATTTCATAGTTATATTGCTTTTAGATTCATATGATGCTAAAACTATTCCATTCTTGTGGTACTATCTAAATAGCACTGAATTTATAGTCAGGGAGCCCAAGTTCAAATCCTGATTCTACCAACTTATGGCAAAATATTTAACTTCTCTGGGCCTCAGTTTTCTAATCAATAAACTAAAAGGGGCTGGACTAAATGACCTCTTGAAATTCTTTTTAGCTCTAGCTCTATGATTTTATGAACCTTACCTTTTCAATATACAAGTGAGGATATTGTAGCCTAGAGAAATGAATGACTCACTCAAGGTCATATGGCTAGCCAGTGACAGAACTGGAGCCAAAATCCAAGTTTCTGCTCAAAGGTCACTTGTCTTTTCATTATATTATACTGTTTCTACTGACAAATTCTCTAGGCATTTTTAACCTATATACCAAACATGTCAACTAGAATTTCATAATTTATCAAAACGATTTGAAATATTTTGGTACCTATATGTCCTTTTTTTATATTGTTACCCTTTGACTTATTTAGAAATATCCATTGTTCTGGTAATCTATTTCTTGTAAACACTCACTTTTTCTGTAAGATAAATTTGCCATGTTGTCCTTGTATATAAAATCACTTTTTCTCATTTGCATAATGTGACTTTCAACAATTATTTAAGAAGCAAGAAGCTGTACCTAGTCTCTTGGAATAGAAAATATAAATAGGACGGGGGTCTTGACCTTCAAAAAACTTCTCTCTTAGTTTACTAAGCTAATTCATGCAAATAAGTATGATATAATATTACTGTGTTTTTGTTTTTGCAATATTACAAATGAATTCAGTCAGTTACTGATGATTTATAGTAGTAGTTTGCAACTTGTGGTCCAGGGCCCCAAACTCTCTGAACTCACATAGACCAAGTCCTATTCAGGGAAACTGACACAAAGTGAATATTTATACCTTTTGACTTCTTATTTCCACTCAGATCTGCTCCAGGAAAATACTACAACATTTTTGTGTCTATGGTTTCCTAAATGTAGGTTAATATTCCCAACTCCCTCACAGGCATTCAAGATACTAAAAGTATGCTAGACTTTCATTTCAAACAAAAAAAAAACCAACACCCTTTATTTCACCCATAGAAAATACAAAAGATACAAAGTACTCATAGGAGCCTATGGATAAATGCTATATAAAAATTCATAAAATAATCAAGTAGTTCTTCAGTGCTTCTCCCAACCCAGTAGCCCCAAAAGAGTGAATCTGAGGTTGCCATAGGACAATAACTTGACATTCCAATAAAACTCCTAGATCCTGATGGTTCATATATAACCCTTTCCAAACTTGGACTTCATTCTTTGGACTCCAGAAGTTCTTTGGAGACTACTGGACATATATTTTCTTTCAATAAGATTAATTCTTTCCATCCTTTCTTCATTGTCTTTTTTCTCCAAGAGGGATGCAGTTAAGGAACACTAGGGGCTATGTTTTTGTTTTTTTTTTTGGTGGCTGTTTGTTTTCTGTTTGCTTTTCTTCCAAGAAGCATAGCACATCAGGAAATATCCTTCTTGATCTGGAAAGTCTGTCCACAATCTCTGAAATTCAAAACCTTGAGCTTGGTGTTACCTTTCAGGTCTTTCCCCAAGGCAGAGCTCTCTACTTGTGTTGAACAGGCATGTATGCTTTTGCCCCATGTTCTTCAGAAAACTTCTCCATGTGTAATTGCTGTCATCACTTAAAGTGGGAATGTCCATTCTCAAGATCTCTTTTCTTGGGCACAGGGCCCTACTCCTAGTTATTAGGGAAAGTAGGGAAATGCTACTCCTTTCCTTTGTTATAATTTAAAGATGAGAGCACAAGGGGAAAAGGGTAGAGGAGAAGACAGGTGATCTTTAGAAGAAGTAGATGGTTCTCAGTAACCCTATCATTAATTCATCAGGAGGCACTCCTGGTCTCTAAAACCCTAACAGTCATTTTCTAATGATCATCTGCACATAACCTTGATAAAGTATATTTCAATTTGTACGTAAATCTATATGACTATTAGCCTTTATAATGTCTACAAATCTACATTGGTAAAAGGAATTTAATCACCAAAAGACCAAAATGTAATTGGCAGATATACCTCCCCCACATCATTAAAATTTTTATTTAAAAATGAATATCGGGGGCGGAGCCAAGATGGCGGAGTAGAAGCACGACCTTCCTGCGGCTCCGGCTTCCACCCTCCCCAATCCATGTAAAAAGGGGACTCTAAACAAACTTTGGAGCTGCAGAACCCACAAAATGACAGAGTAGCTAACCTCCCACTGAGGACAGCCCGGCAGGCCGGCAGGAATCGGCCAGCGCAGCGCTCTGGGAGCCGAGCCCAGCACCACACCGAGGCTTTAGCCCCAGGGCGGGCCTGACCAGCCGCCAGCCAGAGGGACTCCAGATCAGCAGCAGCTGTGGCCGTTTCCAGATTTATCAATACATAGATGCGAAGGACAAGGTGAGAGGCCAGTGCAGTCTGGACTTTGGGACCCAGGAAGTGGGAGTGTGTGGCTTTTACCCCCGGAGCAAGAAACTACTAAGACGCCAGCACAGCCTGCCAGCACCACTTGGTGGCTTCAGCTCCTGGCCTGCAGAGTGTAGGGGGACCAAGCACCAGTCTGAGGGGTCATCGCTCTTGCTTTAACCTGCTTGGATCTGGATTGCAGTCTAGGGTGGAGGTCCTGGGGTGTGTGTCCAGCTTGCCAGAGCGTGTGGAGACCTCAGAGAGGGCACCCATCTAATACCTCCGGCAGCTGAGAAAACCCCAGCATTTGGGACGAAAACTCCCCTGGCTGGTGGCAGAGTCCTACTGTGGCAAAAAGCCCAAAAGTCAAATAATTGAGTGGCAAAATGAGCAGGCAAAGGAAACAAAGCAGACAGAAGATTCCAACATTACACTCCTATTTTGCGGATAAGAAGGAGCAAGGCATGGAACAGGAGGAAAACAGTGAAGTCAGAACTCCTGCACCAAAAGCTTCAAAGGAAAATACAAGCTGGTTGCAGGCCATAGAGGACCTTAAGAAGCAGATAAGAGAAGTGGAGGAAAAATTGAGAAGAGAAATGAGAACAATGCAAGAAAATTATGAAATGAGAGGCAACAGCCTGACTGAAGAAAATAATACCTTAAAAAACAGACTGACTCAAATGGCAAAGGAGGCTCAAAAAGGCAATGAGGAGAAGAATGCCTTAAAAAGTCGAATTTGTCAGATGGAAAAAGAATCTCAAAAGCTCACTGAGGAGAATCATTGCTTCAGAATTACATTGGAGCAAATGGAAGCTAATGACTTTATGAGAAATCAAGATGCGGTCAAACAGATCCAAACAAATAAAAGAATAGAAGGCAATGTGAAATATCTCTTGGGAAAAACCACTGACCTGGAAAATAGATCCAGGAGAGATAATTTAAAAATTATTGGACTGCCTGAGAGCCATGACCAAAGTAAGAGCCTGGAAAGCATCCTCCAGGAAGTCCTCAAAGAAAACTGCCCTGACGTTTTAGAACGAGAGGGCAAAATAGAGGTTGAAAGAATCCACCGATCACCTCCTGAAAAAGATCCCAAAAAGAAAACTCCTAGGAATATTATAGCCAGGTTCCGGAATTCCCAGATTAAGGAGAGAATATTACAAGCAGCCAGGAAGAAACAATTTGACTATTGTGGAAACACAATCAGGATAACCCAGGATCTGGCAGCCTCTACACTGAAGGATCGAAGGGCCTGGAATGTGATATTCCGGAGGTCAACGGAGCTGGGATTAAAACCAAGAGTCACCTACCCAGCAAAACTGAGTATCATGTTTCAGGGGAAAATATGGTCATTCATTGGAATAGAGGACTTTCAAGCATTCTTGCTGAAAAAACCAGAGTTGAATAGAAAATTTGACATTCAGATACAAGAAACAAGAGAAGCATGAGAAGGTAAACAGGGAAAAGAAATCATAAGGAACTTATGAAAGTTGAACTATTTTTTTGTTTGAAGCAATCGGGGTTGAGTGGCTTGTTCGGGGTTGCATGGCCAGATGTTGTTTTCTGGGTCTGTTGCTGGGTCTCTGGGCCTGGATTTGATCCGGGTCATCCCGGCAGTGGGGCCGGTGCTCTTGCTCGCTGAGCCACCTGGCCAAAGTTGAACTATTAACATTCCTACATGGAAAAACAATAATTGTAATCTATGAAACTTTTCTCAGTAGTTGAAGGGATTAGAAATATATATGTCTTTATATGAGGGTATGCGGGCATATGAATACATATGTGAATGTGTATATATATGTTTACAGGTATACATAGATAGAGGGCACGGGACCAATTTAACAGGAAGGGATGATACTTAAAAGGTGAAATTAAGAGGTGAGAGGAATACAATGGGAGGAGATGGGGAGAGACAGAGTGGGGCAAACTATCTCATACAGAAGAGGCAAGGGAAAATGGTTACAATGGAGGGGAAGAATAGGAAGGCAAAAGGGAATAGGTCAACCTTATTCCTATTGAGTCTGGCTTGAGAAGGGAGGGAAATACACACTAAATAGGGGATCTCACCCTCCAGGAGAATAGGGGGGGAAGGGGATGTGAGGGGGGATGATGGAAGGGAGGGCAGGCTGGGGGGGGAGGGAAGTTGGAAGCACCCACTTTTGAAAAGGGACAGGATCAAAGTAGAGAATAGAACAAGTGGGAGGTGGGATAGGAGGGAGGGAAAAATAGTCAGTCTTTTACAATACATCTACTATGTTATTGTTTTGCATTAGCCACACATGTACAACCTATACTGAACTGCTTGTCCCCCCAGTGGGGGTGGGTGGCGGGGGGGGGAAGGGAATGAATCTGGAACTGAAAGTTTTAAAATCAAATATTCAAATATATATATATATAAAATTAAAAATGAATATCAACATATTTGAGTTAGTTTTTTCTTCCTCTTTAGGTCCTATAATATTCCATAAAATGAATATTTGCTAAGCATCTAGTGTGATGCTAGTGAAGATGCAAAATTTGGATAAGGCAAGATTTCTTTCTCCCAAGGAACCTACAGGTTTTGAAGGGGGTAAGCAATAATGATGTGTAGTGGATAACATACTGGGCTAAGGTCAGGAATCCTGTGTTGAATATTGTTTTAATTATGATAATTAACAATTTCTCAGAGGCTTGGTTTCCACATCTGTAAAATGTGGATGATAGTACATGTACTACCTATCTCACAGATTTGCTATGGAAAAAAATGCTTTGCAACCCATAAAGTACTATATAGATTGCATAATTATAATTCATGGTGCAGCTAGGTGGCACAGTGGCTAGACAATTGGGCCTGAAGTCAGGAAGACTCTGCTTCCTCAGTTTCAAATCTGGCCTCTTAAACTTAACAGTTGTGTGACCCTGGGGAAGCCAGTTAAATCCTATTTGCCTCAGTTTTCTCATCTGTTAAATGAGCTGAAGAAGGAAATGACAAACTGCTTTAAGGGTTAGTGAAGAGTTAGACACTACTGAAAAGAACTGAACAACAAAGAATAAATTTATTGTTCATTCCACTAATATGTATTGAACATCTATTCATTATCAGGCACTTTGCAAGGCTTAGAGAGTGCAAAGTTAAAAATAAAACATACTTGCTTTTAAGGAACTTACATTCTTTTGGGGCAAACAATATCTATATAAATGTAGTAAACATTTCATGCATACAAAATAAAAACCAACACTAAAAAATCATCATTACATGATTAATGAATAGGAGAGTTTTGAAACAATGTGCTATGTGCAATCCCTTTTCAGAGAAGAACTTTCTACAAGTGTCACACTCAGGATTTTTTCAGTCAAGGGTCTCTGTTGGGGAGTGTGAAGACTAAACAGATCAATAGAATAGAGGTAAGCAAGCAATCAGGACCTGAACAGAGGCAGACTGAGAAACAGAAGAAAGTAGAAAATGGCAGGTGGTTGGCATCAGGGAGTTCTGGCAGGTGGCATCGTATGATTGTCTCAGCAGGATTGACTGGCAGTAGGAGAACAGCAGCAAACAGTTGGTAAAGCTCCATGCAGACAGGCAGGCCAGTTTTGTTGAAGGTATCTTGAAGATTGGCATGAGTTCAGAGTTAGGAAATTCAATTCCTAGCAAGACTGAGGGAATCAAAGCAGGACCTCAAACCTTGAAGATTGGGAATGTTGGGAAAGGAAACAAGACAGAAACTCAGGCATGGTGTGATAAGACCCATACCCATTTGCTTGAATTAGGGCATAAAGGGGGAAATTTGATTAAAAGAACAAAGTGAGGATTTGCTTTTCAGAATTGGGGTGCTAGGAATAGAACCAGCGGAAGCTAAAGATGCCAAATTGTACATCCAGCTGTGCTCACATTTCATATACCTAGGGGACAGATTGGTTTCACAAACTGGGGTAATGTAGAACATGATGATAAACCTTAATTGTCTAGAATGGAATAATAGGGAACAAGAAGCCAAGCTATTCATCATAACCATATGTGATAGTAATGGCATTTAAATATTCCCCTGTATTGGCTTGGTTTTTCAAATTGATTGTGTTAAAACCCAGAGCTTGTTAATCCCACCTGTGGGATGGACTTGTTGATGTGAAAAGAGAGTCCTGAACTGGGAGGAGCTGGTAACGTAGATTTGGAGAGACAAGAGAGAGGCAGAAGGACTTTTTGGAAGCAGCACCTCGTGGAGGCAGAGAGAGAGACTGATAGAATTACTGGAGGCCGCTTTGAGTTGCCCTGGACTTTTGAGACCTGCCCCCTGAGCTGCCAAGGACTGAGGAGACATGGCTGTTTTGCTGGTGCTTTGTCTGTCTGTTTTGATGTTGTTTTGCCAGATTTGTCCACTGGTGAAAGACAGTCCTGTTGTTGAAGAAGTCCTGGAACCTGGCTTTTGGTTAAGAAGCCCTGAGATTGTCCTGCAGACAGAGAGTGAATACTGTCCACTGGTGAAGGACAGTGCTGTTGTTGCAGGCGTCTGGAGACTGTCCTGCAGACAGAGTGAATACTGTCCACTGGTGAAGGACAGTGCTGTTGTTGCAGGGGTCTGGGAACCTTTCTGTTGGTTCAGAAGCCCTGAAGAAGGATTTTCTTGTTGTATGTTTACAGAAATCCTAGGAGAGGGTTTTGCTAATGTTTTCAGGGGTTCTAGGACTGTTCTACAGACAGAGGATGAATTAACGAAGGGACTGGCAATGTATCTTGTGGCCTTGCTAAGCCTTGTCTCCCCAGGAACTAAGATTGCTGAGAACTTGCCTCATGTCAAGATGAAGAAAAGACCTCCATTTGGGTATTAAGTGCTGTCCTTAAACTTGATGTAACTCTGGGGTAGATTCAATTGAGATCCAGGGGTGGGGAACTTTTGACCTTATTGTGCTCTGTGATTGACAAATGAAGGTACTTTACTTATGTTTGGAAACTAATCTCCATTTGAGAAGAGGGACTTTGTGGTGGACTAAATGAAGGTATAGCCTAGGGGTGGAGAAGTATTTAGACCAGGGACTTTGTAATTGATTGAATGATTGGAAGGTCCTGGGGTGGGGTAGTCCTTGGAGATTATTTAATCATGCTTAGTAAATGCTGTATTTTGGAATGATGTCATGTTTTGATCTTCTCTGTTCTTGGTTGGTCACTGAATAAAATGGAGAGCACCTATGCTGGTATTCTGAACCTTGGGAAGTTGCCTTTCTTTTGGCATTACATTACACCATAAAATCCATGTGCTAAACTACTTTTTCTTTGTTACTTCTATGTATACCATGAGCAAAAAAATTTTTTTCTAAAAATTCCATGAGTCTACAAGAGAGATGGCATATTTCTACTGCTGATGTTGTCCCTAAATTTCGATATGTGACCTTGTGGGTTAAGCAGGGGTTGGGAGAGAATCAGTGTTGAAAAAGACTTTCAATAATATGGAAGAGCAACTCTGAGATTGCTTGTGACTTTGTCGGGCTAAGAAATTAAACAAATTACAATGTTCTCTTATGTTTAAGAATGATTAAAAGGCATTTACTGATTTAAAGACTATTTTTATATGCCTAAATCTCATCAGTGATTAGACTGAAATTTGGAGCTCTAAGCCCACTTTTTCAGAAAGAGGTCCCAAGCCTTTGATTAATGGCAAAATAAACTGCTCCCCTGTAGGGAGGTCTCATTCACCTTTGTCAAGTGTTTTAGAAAAGCATGTAACTTAAAGGGGTTTATAGGCTAATTCAAGGAGACAAGGCATGTGGTAGAGTAGAAAAGCATGGGATCCTCGGATCTCATGGAATACACACACGCACACACACACATACACATGTATATAAATCAGTGAGGCAAAATAAGACACTGAATTGTCTAGGTCTGATTCTTGTCTTAGAATTTCAGAAACAGGAATAATTGATGATGATGTCGTGAGAGAACTAAAAGTAATATCACCATCCTGGAAAGCAGTACTAATGGTAGAAAGCATCACACAATGCAATTTCAAGTCAGCTTTATAGAACATGATACAAAAACAGTAACAATGATTAAGGCAGATTTTTTTGAGTGGGAGGAAATGTTTCCTCTATTGCTTAGAGATGAATCTTAGAGTTGGAAGACACCTAGCAGGTGGTGCATAGCTCTCTCTATACCTATATTTACCCATCTAGCCAGCTAGTGAGCTATCACCTTTCATGGGACTTGAGGGTTCCATGCTTTTCTTACTCGACTGGAGTGAAGGTTCTTCCTGAGACTGAGATTATTCTTTACTTTTATTGGAAGAAAAATCAGTGTTTGAAGATGGAAATAAGGCTGATCTTGGAAAGATGTGAGGGAAGAAAGGAAACATGAAAGCATTTATTAAGCATCTACTATGTTCTAGACACTGTGTTAAGAACTTTTGCAAATACTGTTTCATTTAATAAAATGGAATATGAGGTATTGGATTTTGTTGTTAATGGAACATAGAAAGAGAAGCGAGAAGACAGGCTATATAGTCTGCTGTCTTCATGGCTATCTGAAACTTGAATGTTCTCTTTTCTGCTAGGATGTAGAGATATGGTTAAAACAATACTTCATTTCAAATCTTTTCTTGCCTTTTTTGTCCCCTATAAGAATTCATAACAACCAAAACCATTCTTCCAAATGTTCTAAAATAAAGTTCTTGTGGGTTATATGTATCATCTTTCCTTATAGGAATATAAACAGTTTATGATTTCTCATTAATGTTTACCTTCTTATGCTTCTCTTGAGTCTTGTGTTTGAATTTCAAATTTTCTATTCAGCACTGAATTCAGCTCATTCATCAGGAATTCCATTTCCCCCCCTTGAGGATTATACTCTGTTTTGCTGGGTTCATATTCATGGTTGTAACCCTAGATCCTTTGCCTTCCAGAATATCATATTTTATACCCTTTGTCCTTTTATAATGATACCTGCTAAATCTTCTGTGATCCTGACTGGCTCCATTGTATTTTAATTCTTTCTGGCTGCTTACAGTATTTTGTCTTTGACCACAGAGTTCTGCACTTGGGCTTTCTGGTTAGCATTTTCCTCATTTCACTATGATATCCTCATAGACCATCAGACTTATTTTGTATGGAATGTGGATTGTGAATTCAGCACCTCAAAAGTATCTGCCTTTGGGAAGAATTCAAATCATCGGATGACACTATGAGCTAGGAAAAGACTCTCTTAGGTCCCAATGAGAGAGATAAGAGAACCACTAGAATGTCACTTAGTCTAAAGGCGTCCTCAAGTTTGGTTTGTTCTAGGAGAAACCGTGAGTGCTTTAGGCTTTTTAATATGGTTCTGGGAGTCTGAGAGTTTTTGCATTGACTTTAGGTTGAAATAAAAATTCACCTTTATGCATTTGCACTTCTACCTTCAGTATTTGTATGGGAACTCTGTACCATTTCCCCACATTTGTGGAAACTTAAGAGATGCGTTATATTTGGAGATTCTCTAGGAGTAAATTCCATGTGAGGGACCATGAGGAAATAGATGCATTGAGGGTACCTGACACTTTAGTTATAAGTCTGCTAGGACTATCCTAGCTTACATGACCCAAGAGCAAGAAGGGCCTCAGGTCATTAGTTACATTAGCTATGTTTCTATGAATTCCTCATGTTTGTAATTTCTTATGGCCAAATAAGATCTCATTACATTGCTACGCATAAGTTGCTCAACCATTTTCCAAGGAATGGGCACCCACTTTGTTTCTAATTTTGTGCAAAACTGTGAGATCTATGAGAGAACAGAGACTGTTATTGCCTTTCTTTGTATTCTTGGTGCTCAGAAAACGCTTGGTACATAGTAGGTCCTTAATAAATTCTTGTTAACTGACTGACTTCTATTACAAAAAGTACAGCAGTGAACATTCTGTTGCATATTGGACTGTGGCTGCCAGGAGACTCTAGAATGAAATCCAACCTCTTCTGTTTTACATTTAAAGGCATCGACAATCTGGGTCCAACTCATCTTTCTATGCTAATTAGATATTATTCACTACATACAGTTTTTTGTTCAGACCCATCACTGATAGTTTATGTTCAACACTTAGAACAAAATGAGTGCATGTATATCTATCTATCATCTATCTATCTATCTATCATCTATCCATCTCTCTACATACATAAATACATATTTGGTACATGGTTGTTCACTTAGTGTCTTCTCATTAGACTGTGAGCTTCTTGAGAGCACAGACTGCTTTTTTCCTTTAAAAAAAAAAGCTCCTGTGCTTAGCACATTACCTGGAAAATAGTTGGTGCTTAATAAATGCTAATTACTGGCTGACTTCATATTGCCAGCACTGAGCACAGTGCCTGACTTATAGTAAGCATCAATAAATACTTGTTGGCTAAGAGATTCCATAACTGGTTTCTCCTATCAATTCCAAGGAAAAGGAAGGTATGGTGATTTCATATTTAAAGTAACATGGAACACAAGCTTGTGCCTAAGCTTAAGATACAATATACAAGGGGCCAACTGATACACAAAAGAAAAGATCGTGTTTTAATTGTTTATCCTTCTTTCAAATTTCTTTAACAGAGACATAGGATGTGTGTTTTGTTTCATTGACATCTCATTTATGATATTCTTATTTGTAAAGGGTATTTCTCTCCAAAACAGATTCTGACTTGGAGATGTTTTGTCCTCCTTTGGCTGGTGATATTTGTAACATATAAAATCGAGCCAAGTGAGCTTGGGTCTTAATGGATCCAGGGGTACAGGGTCTGAGTGACACCATGAGGAAAAGGCCAGTGAAGGGTATATGTGCCGAGTTGAGAAGAAAGAGCACCTGGGGCCTTAGAACTAGGGCTTGCCTTTGATTGGGGCACTTCAAGAGGAAATCTGACACTCTTCTTCTCTGGACCAGGCAGGGGTGTTGTTACAGTGACCCTTTTGTCAACATGAGGAGAATCATTTGGATCCATGAGGAGCCAACTAGTTGCTATCATTAACAAACATGTGTTGACTAGGCCAACAGGTATGTCTGGGACATTCCTTCATCTGCCACAGGTGAACTGGGTTAGAGAAATCACTCTTTATTTTTTCCTTGTGGATGGAGCTTATGATGTCATCAACAAATTTTGTAGTGGAGTTAGCCCTTCAGTGGTGTAAGGGTTGGTGTCATTTAAACACCTGGGTATGGCTCTATTCTGCTCAGTCTCTATCTGATGGTGCTCCTTATCTTGGTGGTCAGAGACATGGGTAGCCCCAGCCTGGTAGTATTGGCTTTTTGGAACCTCAGTTAAATTTAAAGCAAACTTTTTGGGGACTGGTATGTCTTGGGCATTGGGATGAAGTGGAGCCTTTGAGTGGTGCTCAAGCATTGGTAGAGTCACTGTCGTCCAGCAATCAGAGCTAGACTTCATCGGTTGAGACCTAGATGAACAGATGCTGCAGAGTGGAGTTCTGGATTGTTGAAAAATAAAAGGCTGAGATTTTCTTTGACATCCACTGATCATGCTCCTGTGCATGGGTCCCTCAGATTTTACATATGTGCGGTTTAGTGGAAGTAAATTCTCAGAGACAAGGTCCAGGGGAACCTGTGCCTGATGTTGGTTACTCAGTGGAATTATGACATGGTGATCACACTCATGGAAGAACTTTGCCCAACTTCTCTTATTTAATTGTTTTTTCGTCTTGGTTTCAGGTCTGAGTGCTGGTATTTTTGGGTGTCCATTAAGTAGATGTGTGGACTGATCTTCACTTTTCAACTAAATGTTATCTTGGTGCTGGAAAGCAACTTTGAGTTTGACTTGTTCATTGAAACCCACATTATGTTTATCCTGGTGGTCAGAATACAATCTCTTCCATGCTTGGTCCCTAGAAACTGGTTTTGTAATTGGTGATTGTCTCTTAATAGCTGTGGCTTCATAGCAAGGATCAGGATCATAAATTGTTGTAACTGTGGCCCTGTTCAGCTTTTTGCCTTATAACTAGGATGTCACCTTCCCTTCCTCTGAGGGCCTAAGACATGGCTCAGCTGTAGCCTTGTAACTGGAGACTGCTGGCCCATCTAGGCCCCTAACCATATTGCCATCAGACTTTAAGGTCTGGCGATCCCCAGGATACAGAACTCCAGTGTATGGAACCCTATACCTGAAGAGCAAACTTGAGTAGCTTTCAAAGTTGTTTCATTGGGATAATTTATCTGTATTCTTCCTATTCACAAGGGGCACAGCTTTTTCCTGGTGGCCAGAATCAGGTATTTGTGAGGACTTGGGGATGATGACCTGTTATTTTAAGCAAACCATCTCGTCAGCCTAAGTCTGGTGGTAAACTGGACCAAATTCAGACAATGGTGTAATCTGATGTGGTGGACATGGTATTAGCATTGACTGGATCTGGTAAGAAACGTTTTTTTGGATAAACCAGGACCAAGTCTGAAGGTGAAGAAGAGACAGTGAAAGTGAGGGGAAAGACCTGCCATACCCCCTGGAAGAAGGGAAAAGCAGGTAGGACACGGGGATCAGAGGAAGAGAGGATAGTCTGGGGTCAAGCATGAGGAAAGCCTTCCATTCCATTTTAAACTTTGCAAAGTGTCTTCACCTAAGCTGTTTCATTAGATCCATACCAGAATTCCTTGCAGCTACATATTATTATCCTCATTTGATATGTGTAAAAAGAGATCTTTATATATTTGTAACGACTTTTATACTTAATGGGCTTTCCTGAAACAACCCTTGAGGCAGAGGTAGTGTAAATATTAATAATAATACAATTGATTAACATTTATATAGCACTTACTAGATGGCAGGCAGTATGCTATTATCTCAATTGATCCTCACTACAACCCTAGGAGGTAGGTGCTATTATTATCTTAATTTTATAGCAGGGAATACTGTCCAGGGTCACATGGCCAGGAGGGGTCTGAGACCAGATTTGTACTCAGGTCTTCCAGACTGTAGGACTAGTGCTCTATCCTCTACATCACCAACTGCCCTGGTTTATACACAAGAAAAATGACACACACACAGAATCTTGCACGAGATCACAGGTACAGTTGATATCTAAATTATAAATTTAGATTAACTTAAATTCAGAATGTTAAGGTGAGATGATTAAGAGATTTATTTGCCCACAAAATAGTAAGTGACAGAGACCAGGCCAGAAACTAGGTTTTCTGATTTCTTGAACCATACGCTCTTTCCAAAGGACCAATTGATCCTGAGAACAGGGTCAGGTTCAGCTGGAAGAGTATCACACACACACACACACACACATGCACACACACACGTACACACACACACACACACACCAAATATACACATATACACAAATCATGAAGAGAGATGGGATAGAGTCTAATCAAAATTAATAAAATCAAAGTTCTTACTTTTTGAAAATGCGCCAACTGTTTTCCCCACTTCTGCACTGAAGGATTTCCTTAAAAAGATAATATATTAATAAACAATGGCAATAATTCTAGGATCCTTCTAAAAAAAGCTATCAAAAGATAATATCTTATATGACTTCTGCTGTCCAGGTATGTCTGTTTTTAAACAAGGTGTTGAACTTACAAACTTTTTTTTTGTCTTGGACTCCCCACTTTGGCAATCTGCTTAAGCCTATGAACCCCCTTGTCAGAATAATTTTTTAAATAATGAAGGAAATGCTAAATTTTAATGAACAGTTTAGCAAAAACAGATGAGTTTTTATGAATCTTCTGAAAACTAAACAAAGAACCTCTGGGGGACTCTAGACTCTAAGTTAAGAACCTCTCTTTCAGACCAACTTCTGAATGTCCCCACTGGAGAATTGTTAATATATGGAGAGCTATTGTGTATCTTTACTTTACTAGCCCTCAACACAATTGGTCTAATATGTGAAACTAGTCATTGCATTCCTGTTCCTTCTCTTTTTCAAATCTTCATCCCTCTTTATCTTGCCCATATATTAAAATTCTAAAAAGGGGAATGATATGTAAATTTTTGTGAAGATATAAGCAACTAAGGTGGAAAAATCAACTACTGGTTTTTGTGGGTTGATTTTTCTAAATTAAAAGAATGAAACTCAAAGGCAGAATCATAAATACTACCCAGTGATTTCCATGATGTTTTCATTTTCCTCCTAGACCTCAGTTTCTGTTTTAAAAATACAATTATTGTTTTTATCTGTTTGCTTTTACATCACCTACATTCCTAATATATTCCTCACTCCACCCCCATTAAGATACATCTATATTCCTTATTACAAAGGATGAAAAAAAATGAACTGTTTTGTTCTTCAAAACCAACACCATATCAAAATAAGTTGATATGAGGGGTGGCTAGGTAGCACAGTGAATAGAACACCAGCCCTGGAGTCAGGAGAACCTGAGTTCAAATCCAGCCTCAGACACTTAATGCTTACTAGCTGTGTGACCTTGGGCAAGTCACTTAACCCCAATTGCCCCTCCAAAAACAAAACAAAAAAACAAAAAGCAAAATAAATTGCTATGAAGCACACTGTTCTGCACCTATAGTTCCTCACTTCTACAGAGAAGGGAGAAAAAGTGCATTTTCTTTATAAATATTCTTTTTTAAGTTAAATTTTATGCTTACTTTTAGTTTAAGTCATTCATTTCCACAAGATTTTGAGTTAAAAATTTTCTCCCAAATACAATGATCCCACTGTATACCCCCTCCCCCAATCTACTCTCTCCTATATCCTCCCCCTTCATCCCTCCTACTTTCCAGAAGGGAAATATGGATCTCTATACTCCAGTGCCTGTGTATCTTATTTCCCATTTGCATGCAAAAATAATGATTTTTTTTTAAACTTTGAATTTCAGATTCTTTCCCTTCCTCAGAATTCTCGGAGGAATCTATTCCAGGATCTATTTTCCAGGTCAGCAGTTTTCCCAATACGATATTTCACATTGCCTTCTATTTTTTCATTTGTTTGGATCAATTTAATAGTATCTTGATTTTTCCTAAAGTCACTAGCTTCCATTTACTTCAATCTAATTCTGAAGGAATTATTCTCTTCAGTGAGCTTTTGAGATTCTTTTTCCATCTAGCAAATTTGGCTTTTTAAGGCATTCTTCTCTTCATTGGCTTTTTGAGCCTCTTTTGCCATTTGAGTTAGTCTATTTTTGAAGGTGTTATTTTCTTCAGTCAAATTGTTGACTCTCTTTTCATGATTTTCTTGCATCATTCTCATTTCTCTTCCCAATTTTTCCTCCACTTCTCTTATTTGGTTTTCAAAATACTTCTTAAGCTCCTCTGTGGCCGGTAACCAATTCATACTTTTCTTGGAAGCTTTTGATACAGGAGTTCTGACTTTGCTGTCTCCCCCCTGTTCTATGCTTTGATCCATTTTGTCCCCAAAATAGGAGTCTAAAGTCAGATTGCATTGCTTGCTTTGCTCCATTTGCTTGCTCATCTTTCCACTCAATTACTTGACTTTTGAGCTTTTTGCCACAGTAGAACTCTGCTTCCAGAGAGGAGAGCTTTGTCCCAAATCACTGGGGTTTTATCAGCTGCTGGAACTGTTTTTTTTTAAATTTTTTAAAAATGCTTTATTAACTTCTGATTTACATCATTCGTTTCCGCCAGATTTTGAGTTATAAGTTTTCTCCCCGTTTTTCCCCCACCCATCCCCCCCAAAACAGCAGTCCCACAGGATATCCCCACCTCCAATCTGCTCTCTTCCATATTTTCTTCCATACCCATTTCGACTTTTCCAGTAGATCTCTATGCCTCAGTGCCTGTATATCTTATTTCTTAATTACATGTAAGATGGTATTAATAATAGTATATATATATATGTATATATATACACATACACACACACACACACACACACACATATATATATATATATATATATATTTGAATATTTG
>NW_027185903.1:22612891-22636680 GCF_028583685.1 Petaurus breviceps papuanus | reverse complement strand
AGCAGTTCAGTATAGGCTGTACATGTGCGGCTAATGCAAAACAATAATGTAGTAGATATATTGTAAAAGACTGACTGTATTTCCCTCCCTCCTATCCCACCTCCCACTTGATCTATTCTCTACTTTGATCCTGTCCCTTTTCAAAAGTGGGTGCTTCCAACTTCTCTCCCCCGAACCTGCCCTCCCTTCCATCATCCCCCCTCTCATCTCCTTCCCCCCCTATTCTCCTGGAGGGTGAGATCCCCTATTTAATGTGTATTTCACTCCCTCCTCAAGCCAGATTCAATGGGAATAAGGTTGACCCCTTCCCTTCTGCCTTCCTATTCTTCCCCTCCATTGTAACCATTTTCCCTTGCCTCTTCTGTATGAGATAGTTTGCCCCAATCTGTCTCTCCCCATGTCCTCTCATTATATTCCTCTCACCTCTTAATTTCACCTTTTAAGTATCATCCCTTCCTGTTAAATTGGTCCTGTGACCTCTATCTATGTATACCTGTAAACATATATACACACATTCACATATGTATTCATATGCCCATATACCCTCATATATATAGACATATACATATAATCCCTTCAACTACTGAGAAAAGTTTCATGAATTACAATTATTGTTTTTCCATGTAGGAATGTTAATAGTTCAACTTTTGTAAGTTCCTCATGATTTCTTTTCCCTGTTTACCTTCTCATGCTTCTCTTGCTTCTTGTATCTGAATGTCAAATTTTCTATTCAACTCTGGTTTTTTTCAGCAAGAATGCTTGAAAGTCCTCTATTCCACTGAATGACCATATTTTCCCCTGAAACATGATACTCAGTTTTGCTGGGTAGGTGACTCTTGGTTTTAGTCCCAGCTCCCTTGACCTCTGGAATATCACATTCCAGGCCCTTCGATCCTTCAGTGTAGAGGCTGCCAGATCCTGGGTTATTCTGATTGTGTTTCCACAATATTCAAATTGTTTCTTCCTGGCTGCTTGTAATATTCTCTCCTTAATCTGGGAATTCCAAAACCTGGCTATAATATTCCTAGGAGTTTTCTTTTTGGGATCTTTTTCAGGAGGTGATTGGTGGATTCTTTCAACCTCTATTTTGCCCTCTGGTACTAAAACATCAGGGCAGTTTTCTTTGAGAACTTCCTGGAGGATGATTTCTAAGTTCTTACTTTGGTCATGGCTTTCAGGTAGTCCAATAATTTTTAAGTTATCTCTCCTGGATCTATTTTCCAGGTCAGTGGTTTTTCCCATGAGATATTTCACATTGCCTTCTATTCTTTCATTTGTTTGGATCTGTTTAACAGCATCTTGATTTCTCATAAAGTCACTAGCTTCCATTTGCTCCAATATAATTCTGAAGCAATGATTCTTCTCATTGAGCTTTTGAGATTCTTTTTCCATCTGGCAAATTCGACTTTTTAAGGCATTCTCCTCGTTGCCTTTTTGAGCCTCCTTTGCCATTTGAGTCAGTCTGTTTTTTAAGGTATTATTTTCTTCAGTCAGGCTGCTGACTCTCATTTCATAATTTTCTTGCATTGTTCTCAATTCTCTTCCCAATTTTTCCTCCACTTCTTTTATCTGCTTCTTAAGGTCCTCTATGGCCTGTAACCAGCTTGTATTTTCCTTTGAAGCTTTTGGTGTAGGAGTTCTGACTTTACTGTTTTCCTCCTGTTCCATGCCTTGCTCCTTCTAGTCCCGAAAATAGGAGTGTAATGTTGGAATCTTCCGTCTGCTTTGTTTCCTTTGCCTGCTCATTTTGCCACTCAATTATTTGACTTTTGGGCTTTTTTGCCACAGTAGGACTCTGCCACCAGACAGGGGAGTTTTCATCTCAAACGCTGGGGTTTTCTCAGCTGCCGGAGGTATTAGATGGGTGCCCTCTCTGAGGTCTCCACACGCTCTGGCAAGCTGGACACACACCCCAGGACCTCCACCCTAGACTGCAATCCAGATCCAAGCAGGTTAAAGCAAGAGTGATTACCCCTCAGACTCGTGCTTGGTCCCCCTACACTCTGCAGGCCAGGAGCTGAAGCCGCCACGTGGTGCTGGCTGGATGTGCTGGTGTCTCAGCGGTTTCTAAACCTGGGGCTAATAGCCATGCACTCCCGCTTATTGGGTCCCAAAGTCCAGACTGCACTGGCCCCTCACCTTGTCCTTCGCGTCTATGTATTGATAAATCTGGAAACGGCCACAGCTGCTGCTGATCTTGAGTCCCTCTGGCAGGCGGCTGGTCAGGCCTGCCCTGGGGCTAAAGCCTGGGGGTGGGGCTGGGCTCGGCTCCCAGAGCTCTGTGCTGGCCGATTCCTGCTGGCCTGCCGGGCTGTCCTCAGCTGGAGGTTAGCTTCTCTGTGTCATTTTATGGGTTCTGCAGCTCACCCCACCTGTTTCTTAGCCCCTTTCACTCCTGCTTCCTTGTTAGGTAAGATAGATGTCTATACTCAACTGAGTGTGTGTGTGTGAGTGTGTGTGTGTGTGTTCTTCCCTCTTTGAGTAAGTCCAGATGAAAGTGAAGTTCAAGCATTGTTCACCCATCCCCATTTTCCCTTCCACTAAAAAAACCTTAATTTTTGGGCCTCTTTTATAGAAGATAATTTTTCCAATTTTTCCTCTCCTTTTAGCTTTTCCCAGTCCATCATTCTTTCTTTCCCCTTAATATCTTTTGTGATCCTCCTATAATCAACTAACACTCATGCATTTGTCTATGTATACTCCTTCTAATTGCCCTAATAATGATAAAGTTCTTAGAAGTTACAATTATCACCATCCCACATTGGAATATAAACTAGCTATGTTAAGACCCTTGTGGTTTCCCTTTCTTATTTATCTTATATTTCTCTTTGGTTTCGGGCATAAATATAAATTTTCTATTCAGCTCTGGTCTTTTCATCAAGAATGCTTAATAGTCCTGTTTTGTTAAATGTCCAATTTCCCTCCTGAGCCATGATACTCAACTTTGCTGGGTAAATTATTTTTTATTTTTATTTAATCCTAGCTCCTTTGTCTTCAGAAATAGCACATTCCACTTCATCTTGTTGTGATTCTAACTGTGGCTCCATGATATTTGAAGTATTTTTTTCTCGGCTGTTTGAAGAATATTCTACTTTGTCTAAGAGCTGCAGAATTTGGCTGTTATATTCCCAGGAATTTTTATTTTGAGATCTCTTTTAGGAGGTGAGTAGTGGATTCTTTACATTTCCTTTTTACCCTCTTTTCCTAAGAAATAAGGACAGCTATAAATCCTTCACAATTTCTTGAAAGATAATGCCTAAACTCATTTTTTGATCCTGCTTTTCAGGTAGTCCAATAATTTTCAAGTTGTCTCTCCTTGATCTTTTGTCCAAGTCAGTTATTTAGATGTTTCACATTTTTTATTTATTTTTTGATTTAATTTTATTGTCTTTTTAAAATATTTATTTTTTCTTTTTTGTTATTTTTTCTTTTCCTCTTTTTTATTTTTAGTTTACATCATTCATTTCCACAAAATTCTGAGTTATAATTTTTCTCCCCATTTTCTTCTATCCCCCCCCAAAGTGATTGCACTGAATATCCCCTCCCCCAATCTGCTCTCTCTTATATCTTCCCCCATCCCCCCTCTGACTTTCCAGTAGGGCATGGTGGATCTCTATGCCCCAGTGACTGTATATCTTATTTCCCAGTTACATGTAAAATAATAATGATAATAATATATTTTAAGCATTTGATTTTAAAATTTTGAATTCCAGATTCTTAGCCTTCCTGTCTTGTCACCCACCCATACTGGGAAGATAAGCAATTCAATATAGGTTGTACATGTGTAGCTATGCAAAATATTTACATAGTGGAAATATTGTGAAAGACTGACTATATTTCCCTCCATCGTATCCCAAACCCCACTTATTCTATTCTCTGCTTTGATCCTGTCCTTTTTCAAAAGTGGGTGCTTCCAACTTCCCTCCCCCCCCAGCCTGCCCTCCCTTCCATCATCCCCCCTCTCATTCCTTTCCCCCCTACTCTCTGTAGGGTGAAATACCCTATTTAGTGTGTATGTCATTCCCTCCCTAAGACAAATTCAATGAGGATAAGGTTGACTCATTCCCTTTTTCCTTCCTATCCTTCCCTTCCATTGTAACCATTTTCCCTTGCCTCTTCTATATGAGATAATTTACCTCATTCAATCTGTCCCCATCTCATCTCATTATATTCCTCTCTCACCTCTTAATTTCACCTTTTAAGTATCATCCCTTCCTATTAAATTGGTTCTGTGCCCTCTATGTATACCTGTAAACATATATACACACACTCACATATGTATCCATATGCCCATATACCCTTCTATATAGATATGTATGTTTGTGAGTGTGTTTGTGTGTGTGTGTGTGTATATACATTTCTATTCCCTTAAACTATTCTCATACTGAGAAAAGTTTCATAAGTTACAAGTATCGTTTTTCCATGTAAGAATGTAAATAGTTCAACTTTGATAAGTTCCTTATGATTTCTTTTCCCTGTTTACCTTCTCACGCTTCTCTTGCTTCTTGTATCTGAATGTCAAATTTTCTATTCAACCATGGTTTTTTTTTATCAAGAATGCTTCAAAAAGGGTGGCTAGATGGTGCAGTGGATAGAACACAGACCCTGGAGTCAGGAGGATCTGAGTTCAAATCTAGCCTCAGACACTTAACACAAAAACTAGCTTGGGCAAGTCACAATTCCAATTGCCCTCCAAAAAGCAAAACAAAACAAAGCAAAACAAAAAAGAATGCTTGAAAGTCCTCTATTCCATTGAATAACCATATTTTCCCCTGAAACATACTCACTTTTGCTGGGTAGGTGATTCTTGGTTTTAATCCCAGCTCCTTTCACCTCCAGATTGTCATATTCCAAGCTCTTCAATCCCTCAATGTAGAAGCTGTCAGACCCTGTGTTATCCTAATTGCATTTCCACAACATTCAAATTGTTTCTTTCTGGCTGCTTGTAATATTTTCTCCCTGATCTGGGAACCCCAGAACCTAGCTATAATATTCCTAGGAGTTTTCTTTTTGGGATCTTTTTCAGGAGGTGATCAGTGGATTCTTTCAACTTCTATTTTGCCCTCTGGATGTAAAACATCAGGGCAATTTTCCTTGAGAATTTCCTGAAGGATGATTTCTAGGTTATTTTTTTGATCATGGCTTTCAGGTAGTCCAATAACTTTAAAATTATCTCTCCAGGACCTACTTTCCAGGTCAGTGGTTTTTCCAGTGAGATATTTCACATTGCCTTCTATTTTTTCATTTGTTTGGATCTCTGTCATATTATCTTGATTTCTCCTAAAGTCACTAGCTTCCATTTACTCCAATCTAATTCTGAAGGAATGATTCTCTTCTGTGAGCTTTTGAGATTATTTTTCCATCTGGCATATTCAGCTTTTTAAGGCATTCTTCTCCTTATTGGCTTATGGAGCCTCTTTTGCCATTTGAGTTAGTCAATTTTTGAAGGTGTTATTTCTTCAGTAAGTTTGTTGACTCACATTTCATAATTTTCTTGCATTATTCTCATTTCTCTTCCCAATTTCTCCTCTACTTTTCTTATTTGGTTTTCAAAATCCTTCTTAAGTTCCTCTATGGCCTGAAACTAGCTTATATTTTTCTTGTAATATTTTGGTACAGGAGTTCTGACTTCATTGTCTTCCTCCTGTTGCATGCTTTGATCCATTTTGTCCCCAAAATAGGAGTCTAAGGTAAAATTGAAGTGCTTGCTTTGCTTCCTTTGCTTGCTCATGTTGCCACTCAATTACTTGACTTTTGAGCTTTTTGCCACAGTAGAACTCTGCTACCAGAGAGGGGAGCTTTGTTGCAAATTGCTGGGGGTTTTTTTGCAGCTGCTGGAGCTATTAGTTTGGTGCCCTCTCTGAAGCCTCCACATACTCTGGCAAACTGGTCATGTAGTCTAGGACCTCCACCATAGACTGCAATCCATATCCAAGCAGGTTAAGCAAGAGTGATTAGCCCTCTGACTGGTTGCTTGGTCCCCCTCAAATCTGCAGGCCAGGAGCTCTGAAGAAGTCACATGGTGGCGAATGCATGGCCACAGCGCCTCAGCCGCTTCTTCCTCCAGGGGTTAAAGGCCGAACCACACTCCTGAACTCCCAGTTCCCATAGTCCACACTGCAGTGACCTTTCACTTTGTCCTTAGTGTGGGTTGACAATTCTGGAAACTGCCACAGCTGCTGGTGATCTGAAGTTCCTCTAGCCAAAGGCTGGTTGTGGCCACCCTCATGCTAAAACCTTGGGCTTGAGTGGGGCTGGACTCAGCTCCCAGAGTGCTATGCTGGACCCTTCCTGCTCACCTGCCAGACTCTCTTCAGTGGGAAGTTAGCTTCTCTCTGTCATTTTGTGGCTTCTGTTGCTCTAAAGTTTGTTTGGAGTAATTTTTTACATGAATTGGAGGAGGTGGAAGCAGCAGCTGCACAGAAGTCCTGTTTCTACTCTGCCATCTTGACTCAGCACCCCCCCCCCATTTCATTGTTTCTTAATATCTCATGGTGTCATTCGCTTCCTTTTGCCAAATTCTAAATTTTAAGAAATTTTTTTCTGCAGTGAGTTTTTGTACCTCTTTTTCCATTTGACCAATTCCATTTTTAAGTTCTTTCAGTGAATTTTTGTACCCCTTTTACATTTTGGCAATTCTGTTTCTTTTAAGGTGTTATTTTTTTGTAGTATTTTTTAATGACTCTTTTACCAAGCTATTGACTCATTTTTCTTAATTTTCTTACATTATTTGGATCTTTTTACAATTCTCCTCTACCACTATTATTTGATTTTTAAGTCTTTTTAAACATCTTCCAGAAATTTTTGTTGGGCTTGTGTCAAATTCATTTTTTTCCCCTTTGAGTCTTTGCTTATAGCCATTTTGACATTATCATCTTCTTCTGAGTTTGCTTATTTTTCCTGTCATCACATTAGTTTTTTATGGTCAGTTTCTCTCTTTTTGTGTTCTTGTTTTTCCCATACTATTTCTTGACCTTTTAACTTTATGCTAAAGTTGGGCTCTGCTCCCAAGTCCAGGAGGTTGAAGAGTTGGTGCACTATCTCAAGTTTCAGGTTTTCTGTGCTGCTGTTTTAAAACTAATTCTAGGAATCTGTAAATTTTCAGCATTTCAAGATCCTGCTATCCAAGGAGAAGTAAGGTCACCTCACTCCCCTATATTCATAAGTACTAGGGCTCCCCTGGGTTGAACTGAGACGAGGTCCCTGTTCTCTTGTGAAGGACCACAAGCACTCTTCTGCCACACAGTACTATTATCAGGGCCTCTACTACTCTGAACCACATGTGCTAGAACTTCTCTCAGCCTTGGACTCGTGACCTGGGAACCTGCTCTCCTGTGGCTGCAAGTACTAGTCTGGAGTCTGCAACTAGAAACTGCATATGGGTGATGCAACAGAATCTTGCAACCAGTACAAAGAGTCCCATGAAAGCTCTTTCTGTGCAGTTGTCCAAATTCTTTATAATCTCTGGGCTGAGAGCTCCTGAAGTTTCCTGAAATCAAGGCCTTAATTTTCTTACATTACTCTGATCTTTTTCCAATTCTCCTCTACCACTATTATTTGATCTTCAAGTCATTTTAAACAGTATTGTTTGAACAGTATTGAGCTCTGAGCTGGTCCCATCCTGGTGTCACAGACCTCTCTTGCTGATTTCTTAAGGTATCTTGTCCTGGAAAAAAAGTCTGACTCCAACCTTGTCTTTGGCTCTGTGTAGCACCAGCATGATATTCACAGCATCTATGGTGCTATGAATATGTCAGCATAATTCTGAATTGCAAAATATAACAGACTCTCCACATGAAAGACAAAACAAAAACATTTATTCAAACACCAGTCAAATCCCAATATCAGAAAGCCAAACCCATCATAGCAACAAAGAAATCTCTATACAATAACACTGCAAGGGATACCACCATCCCCAAGCCTTCCCCTTGCTAGGGCCTTCCTACTAACCAGACCCTCTCACTCCTTTCTCTCTCTTCCTCAGCTCTAATTGCTCTGACCAACTTCTCCTGGGCTCTGCTCCACCCTTCCTGCTCCACCCACTTGGCAAGCTCCTTTCACCACAGACTTATGTGACTCAGGTTTCCATGTGACTCAAGCAGGTCACATGGGTCTATTAATGGACAGGAAAGATATCCCCATTTACATTACCATTACATTCCATTGCTCCAAAATTCAACTTGAGGGATTATTTTGAAGTGGTTTGGAGGGCAATGTTGGGAGAGCCACTGAATTGTTGACTCTTCTCCACTGTCTTGGCACTGCCCCCTCCAAGGGTGATTCTTAATATCAACTCTGGTTCTCAGATAGGTTGCATGAAAGAGGGTCATGACCTTTTAGACTATCTTACCAGAGATGAACCTTACATCTGACTGGAATGCTATCCTTGGTCATCAAAGAAACACATTGTGAACTACAAAAAATTGTCATCCCCCACCATATGTGTCAAGTGGTCATTATAATTGGAGACTTGACCCTTCCAAAGCAGTGAGGCAAAGACCAGGATTTTTAGCCTCCATATTCTGGTACCCTTGTGAGCTGGCTATTGAATTGCTTATTGTTTTGTTTTTACTACCTTACTGTTACCTGTGCCAGGTTTCTAGAATGTTTGAGATTAGGGTTTTTTCAGTAATGACCCTAAAAACATTTAAGTGGTAGAAGGTTCTCTATCATACCTTTAGAACCTTGTCACCAAGTGGTGGGGCATAGTAAAAGTAATATGTGCCATGTAGACTGACTTAGTTTTTCCTTAGAAGGTATTGAAAGCATTATGAGATTCAATTGACTGAGGTGGCTAAGGCTTGGGATATTGTTGCAGCTTCCTGGTAATCAAAGAATAAAGAGCACAATCATGTACAAGAGGAATCAGTATTTGTCCTCTAAGGCTTCTGACCAAAAGACCAATATGGCCAACATTGTGCAGAATAGCTATGCCCTAGTGAATCAATGCTCTTTCCTTACTGAATATTCCTTTCCCCATTGTGGTCAAATATGTTGAGTTCTTTTGTCAAATCTTATATAATTTGCAATGTTCCATTTTGTTCCATTGTCAACTCTGAACTATCAAAGTGTCCTGAATTAGGCTGGACCAGCCTGTACAAGTGGTTAGGTTAAATGTTATGCTCCTTTATCTTCCATCATATTGAATTGTTTCCAAGAGTCATTGGACTAGATTTCCTGAAACCATTCCAATAGCTTTTAGTCAGTTTTTAACTGTTTTCTGGATATAAAATGAAAATTTAGGCTACTTTGGTTTATTGATGATTTTGAGTAATTTTTCATTAGGTCATCTATTTTTTGCATCAGGAAATGCAAGGTCTTATATGTTTATATCAGTATTCAAGGAGGTCAAACACACAAAAATGTTCCACGTATATACCAAAATATTCATAGCAATACTTTTTGTCATAGGAAAAAAACCAGGAAAAATGGGTGCTCATCAGTTTGAAAATGGCCAAAGAAGTTGTGATATATGAATATAAAAGAATATTTCACCATTAATTGGCTTAGCCTCCAGACCAGGGGTGGAAAACCTGTGGCCTTGAGGCCACACACGACCCTCTAGGTCCTCAAGTGTGACCCTTTGAATGAATACAAACTTCCCAGAACAAATTCTTTTATTAAGGGGAGTTGTTCTGTGATGTTTGGATTCAGTCCAAGGGCCACACTTGACTAATCTTAGGTCCCAACCTATGAAGCGATAGAGGAAGAAACTTGGGAAAACTAAAGATGGGATACAGAGGCTTTTGTGTCTGTACCTAATCTCCACCTTTCTTTCAGTCTTATTGCTAGTCATGTGTTTCCTCCTAGCCTCTATTAACTAGTTGCAACATGTAAGCACTTATATGCCTCAATTTTCTTCACAACCACTAATTTTCTTATGTTATTAGGTTGTCCCTCTTGTACTGAGGAAAGGCAGAATAGTCCTGCTTCTGTGATGAAGTCTGTCACATTCTTTATTAGTATTCTCTGAGTGAAAGTTCCAAGTTTCAATATGCAAATGTTTATTAAACATTGAGGATACAAGAACAAAAGTGAAAACATCCCTCCCAAAAGCTTTCATTATATTGAGACATGTACTTTGTATTTGTATATGTATAGAGAGGCACATACATACACACACATATAGAAATGTGTGTGTATATATATATGTATGTATATCTACACATATGTATAGGTATAGGTATATGCGTAGCTACATATACAAATAGATGCAAAGTGATTTAGGGGTGGAGTGTACTAGCACTTTGGGGGATCAGGAAAGGTTTGGTGGAACTTAGACTGAGCCTTAAAGGAAACTAGGAATTCTAAGAGGTGGGGTAAGGAGGAATGCATTCCAGGAAAAGAGAAACAAACAAATGAGGAAACTGTCAAATAGTCAGTGAGTGATGTCTTACTGGAACACAGGAAAGGCACTAGAGCTGTATATATGGATAGGACTCTCTGTGGAAGGTCATATGGATGATGATCCAGTGAAGAAAACTGAGGGGACAGTTAGATAAGAAGGAAAAGAAAGAAGTATGAAGGAAAGGAAACAAGCATTTATTAAGTACCTACTGTGTGTCAGGCATTGTGCTAAGTTCCTTATAAACATCTCATTTGATCCTCATAATAATCCTATGAGTTAGGTGCTATTTTTAAGCACCATTTCACAGTCAAGGAAACTGAGGCAAACAGGTTAAATCACTTACACAGGGTCACACAGCCAGTAAGTGTCTGAGGCTGGATTTGAACTCCAGTATTCCCAGCTCTAGGCCCAGTGTTCCATCTGCTGTGCTACAAAAAGAATGTCACAAAAACCCAGAGAAAAAAGAGAATCCAGCAGTATCAAATGCTGCAGAGAGAACAAGAAAGATAAGGAATGAAAAAGAAAATCACATTTGACAAATTAGGAAAGATTAGTCATTTTGAAGGTAGAAGTTAAAGTTTCACTAGATTGATGAGCTTGGAAGTTAGACAACAGAGCTGAGGAGTGAGAGGAAAGAAAGTGGAGACAATGAATACAGATTTTTTTTCTTCAGGAGTTCATTGATGAAATTGAGCAAATATATAACATGAAAACTAGGGGAAATACTGTACTCTAATGCATTTTTTCCAGATTACATTTTATATTTATACCATATGCAAAAAAGAGGATAAATATGGTTAAAGATTTAGATTTAAACATAGACTAAATCCTCCAGAAAGATGTAAAATCCTGGGAAGATCCCAACAATGAGAGGTAGCTTAGGATTTTGATCTCCCATTTACTACCTCAGATTAACAGGAAGGATACCCACTGATGCAACAAAATACCAACAAGGAGGGTAAGTGAAGCAAGCTACCACAAGACAAGAATAACTGGATTGCAACTCATATGAAAATGATTTGGAAGGCAAAGTGCTTTGCAAGCTCAATTATGAGATAATGATGTAAACAATAAGTATGATGGGGAAGGAACCACTAGATGCAGAGAGGTTGAATATTACAGAGAAAAAGAATGAATGTGGAAGTAATCTGACAGAGAAATGGGCTGAGTACCTTCACTATCACATGGATTCACATGGCATCCATTCATTCTCAACTACTGTATGTGTATTGGGGTAGAAAAGGAGAAGTCATTTTTTTCTTTGTAAGATATAATTTTAAGATATATAAATTGGAAAATAAAATTAATTTAAAATTGATAAAACTAATAGTTCCTCAAAAAGTATGAGAAAATTGACAAGCTTCTACACAATATAATTAGAAAAACATAGAAATCCAAGTGGAAAATGATGATGATGAAATGACCTGGTAAAATTTTTGGAATGCAGTTAAAGAAAAAACAAACAGAAAAAAATTATTTTGCAAACATACATTAACAAAATAGGAAAAAGGAAGAATTAATGATCTGAACAAACATTAAAAATTGGAAAGTCAACAAATGCACATAAAGAGTCATAAAAAGGAGATACTAAAATCAGAAGAAAGACTAGAAAACAAAAAATAAAAGTGAAAAAATAATTCACCTTGGAAATTATAACAAAAAAAGTTAGTACTTTGAAAAGATGAACTGATGAAATTTTACCAATTTGATTATAAAGAAGATGGTAGAAAATTCAACCAACAATTTAAGCAGACAATAAAATTGCAACAAAACTACAAGAAATAAAAATTATTCAATATTCCACATTTTTATAGTAATAAAACTGAGAACACAAATGAAATAAAGGAAAATATTTTAAAAATATAAACAATCCAAACTAATAGAAGACCAAATACAGTTCTTTTATAATCCAATATCAGAAAAAAGAAATAGAACTCTCTGTAAGCTGGTCACATCAAAGTAGGAGGGAGCAGTGGCAAGGGAGCTGATCAGTAACCTCCTGGTCTTGAGTTGTGGCAAACTTTCAAAGAACAATTAGGATCAATAATACATAAATATATATTCACAAATTGAGAAAGGCACTATAAGATTTCGTTAAAGAAATAAATACAATCCTAATGCTTAAATATGGGAAAAATAAAGCATAGAAGGAAAAATACAGACTTTTAATGAACCTCAATTTAAGAATTTCAAACAAAATCCTATCATCAGACTATAGTGACTGATCCAAAAAATGGTTTAGGAAGAACAAATTGGATTTATACCAGAGATACAAGGATAGTTCAATATTAGAAAAACAATCAATAAAATCGTATCAAAATGAAAAGCAACCAAAATGACACAATCGTCTTAATAGATGATTTTTGACAAAATACAACACCATTTATGCTAAAATGTCCTAATTACAGATGTGGAAGGACCTTAAATAAATAAATAATATGTGTACACACACACACACACACACACACACACACATATATATATATATACAATAAAAAGTATCTAAATTAAAAAAAAATAAGCATTATGTGAAATTGAGACATACTAGAAGCTTTCCCAATAAATACAGGGATAAAGCAAGAATACCTACTCTCTTCACTATTATTTGTAATAGTTTTGGAAATGTTAGCAGTAGCAATAAAGATTAAAAAAATATAAATCAAAGGCATAATAAAGATAAGCAAATGGGATATCTAGCTATTCTTACTTTCCTACAACCTGGTGTTTTAACCGAGAAAATCCTAGGGTATTAGGAGATATAGTAACTGAGATAGTAGCTTCAGTAAACTTACATCCTATAAAATAAACCCTCAAAAAATCAATATCATTTCTATATGATAACAAAAATCCAATCGAAAATAATTCTTTTGCAACGAACTACAAAATAGCTACAAATAACATCTACAGATCAATTTACCAAAATACAAATATATATATGTATGTATGTATAAGTAATATTACAGTATGCTCCTTGAAGAAATAAAGAACATTCTAATTACCTGGAGGAATATTCCTTACTTGTGACTGGAGTGTGATAATATAACAAAAATGGCAATGCTTCCATGGTTAATTAATTGTTTTATGGCTAACCCAATCAAATTTTTAAAAGTTGCTTAGGGATAGCTAGGTGGCACAGTGAATAGAGCAACAGTCCTGGAGTCCAATCCAGCCTCAGACACTTAACACAAAACTAGCCATGTGACCTTGCGTAAGTCACTTAACCCTATTGCCCTGCCTTCTCCTCTCCATAAAGCAAAAAAAAAAGTTACTTAATAAACTCAATAGAATAATAACAATTCAATCTGGAAAAACAAAAGATCTATGATATCAAGGGAAATATGGAGGAAAGGTAGGGACAGATAATATCTTTTCTTGAAATATCAAGTCTAGACCTCAAACTATGTTATAAAGCAGCATTCACCAAAACCACGTTATTGGTTAAAAAACAAGAGGTAGATCAATGGAACAGAGTAGAACAAGGACATTTTGAAAAAATAAAGCTAGATGGTACAGTGTTTGATAAACTGGGAAAGAAATTACTTAGGGAAGAAATACTCCTTTGATAAAAGTTGTTGGGAAAATCAGGAAAGTAATTTAGTAGACATTAGGCTTAAGAGTAATATTTAGGTGTGGCTAGGTGGTGTAGTAAATAGTGCACTGGCCCTGGAGTCCTGAGGACTCCTGGAGGACCTGAGTTCAAATCTGGGCACAGACATATAACACTTACTAGCTGTGTGACCTTGGGCAAGTCACTTAACCCCAATTGCCCTGCCTTCCTCTTTCAAACAGCAAAAAAAAAAAAATAAAAAAAAAACGAGTACTATTTAACACTATATTCCACAATGAAATCTAAATTAATATATGACCTTAGTATCAAAATTTTAGAAAAGCAGATCATATAGCTTTCACAGCTTTGGGCAAGAAATATATTCTTAGTCATATAAATGCTAAAGACAAATATAAAATAAAACAGAAAACTATGATTACATGAAACTAAAAAGCATCTGTTTAAACAAAATTATGACTCACCTATGTTAAGTAATGATATTGCTTCATTCTTGATGGTGCCTTTTAGCAAGATGCAGTTTCCTTCCCTATATCTTTTAATTAGATCGATTTTTGCTTTTGCTTTATCTGAGATAAGGATTGCTACCTCTACTTTTTTTACTTTAGCTGATGCATGGTATATTTTACTCTAGCCTGTTACATTTACCCTGTGTATCTCTCTGTTTCAGATGTGTTTCTTGTAAACAGCATATTGTAGGATTATGGTTTTTAATCCATTCTGCTATCTGCCTCCATTTTATGGGAGAGTTCATTCCATTCACATTCACAGTTATGATTATTATCTGTTTCTTTCCCTCCATCCTATTCCCTCCCCTGTTTATGCTTATATTTTTTCTCCCCTTCTCCTTTCACCTCCTTAATAGTTTTCCTTTTGACCACTGCCTCCCTCAGTATTCCCTTATCAGTCCCCCTCCCTGTTCCTCCCTTTCCCCCTTCTTCCCTCCCTTCTAACCCCCCCCCCTTTTTGTAGCCTTTTCCCCCTCCTACTGACTGTAGGATATTTTTATACTTAATGAAGTATGTTATTTCTTCTTTGCACCAAGAGTGAAGGAACAAATTTCATGTGAAGTTCCTCTCCCTCCCTTCTTTCCCTCTATATGATACATTTTGCATCTCTTCTCCTTAGAGTCCTATGCTTAACTGGTTGAGTTATTCCCTCCTTGCACTAGAACCAATGAGGAAAAAGCTCATATAATACTCATCTCCCTCCCTTCTTTTCCTCTGCTATATTGTTTTTATGCCTCTTTGTGTGGCATAATTTACCCTTTTCCACTTCATTCATTCCTCTTCTTCCATTGCAGTCCCTTTGTAGCCCTTAATAAGATTTTTTAATCATCATTTTGTGTATGTTATACTCATACCCTCTACTTGTCTATAAACAGTTTGCTCTTATTAAATAACAGGGTGTGTGTGTGTGTGTTTTCCTTGTTTACTTTTCTATGTCCCTCTTGTGTCTCATAATTGGAGGTTGAATTTTCCATTGAGCTCTGGCTTTTTCATCAGGAAGGTCTGGAAATCTGTTACAAAAAGGTAAGCAGTTAGAAGGGATTAAAAAAAACAACAAAATGCTTAAATATATATATATATATATACACACATATACATACACAAATGTACAGATGTTACATAACTATATTGTTGATATATGTTTCTACATGCATATGTGTATATATGAACACACATATGTATACAAAAGCCATTTTCAGAAGATAAATAAAGGATATGAATAGTTCCCAAAAGAAGACTTGCAAACTATAAAGAATGGCATAACAGATAGCTCTAAATCATTAAGAAAAATGCAAACAAGTGCAACCCTGAGGTTTTTTACTTCACACCCAGCCAATTGTCAAAGATGGGAAGCTATGGGAATAGTTAAAGTTGAAGGGATTATGGGAAAGCAGGAACTCTAATATATTGTTAGTGAAAGAGTGAATCAGTACAATTGTCTTGAACAGCACCTCTGGTGATGAAAATCTTCATGTCCTTTGACCCTGAGACTGCACTACCAAGGACTCTCTTTGCTCTTCTAATGGTATCCTAGCAACAGGCTTTCCCCTCTTGACTTACAAAGCCTATTTATCTTTCCTGGAGGAATGATAAATAATAAGATATCTACTTAAAAGATTATCTCAGGAGCTTCACTTTTTTCAATTTGGTCAACTAGAAATGGCTTCTTGCTTTGCATCAAGAAACACAAAAAAATGTGAAAAGATATTTTGGAAAGCCTTTATTTTCTGTGCAATAGAGACTATTTCAGCCCATTTAAAATATATACTATCTGCAAGGAATGGTCACGTCCAGTTGGCTTTCTTATTATATCCAGACTGATCATGTGCCTCTGACTGATACCCTACATACAACAGCTCTCACTTTACCTAGGATAGTTTGCAGATATCCATTTGCTCTGTCTTCATTGCCTTTCCACATATCTGTTCTGTTCACCCATTTCCCTCTATATACACCATCTCAAAAAGGGAAACTTGCCATTAGTGTTCCCCATATACGTATGGCCCATACATAAGTCCTAAGTAGGTACACTTAATCCACTGAACTTTTATACATATGTGAGAGAATGAGCTGAGAGGTGAGTGGGGGATTTTATGAGGTTGTTTAATTAAATACTTTGATGGAAATCTTAACTGAATTCTGTAACAGACACTGATTAAAGTAAAACAATATTGAAGAGCTTATTAGCTATGGTCTGGATTCTGACACAAACTATAGAGAAGCTATGGTAGTAGAAGTAGTTAATAGAGCAGCTGAGGAAGAGGAGGTCTCATGGAAAACATATCTACTTTTTATCATAGAAAATCTATAATATATATAAATATATGCATTTATTTCTTTTGTTCACATATCGATTCTGAAGCAAAATTAACATGGCAAAGTGGAGAGTGAATTAGACTTGAGGAGAAGACAACTTAGTTCAGGTCCTGCATCTAACATATATTAATTAATCTGTGATTATAAGCAAGTTACAACTTTGTGTCCAAGGCCAAATTTTCTAATGCTGATGTAGGCAGTGGTCACAAAGTTCAGGCACAATCGAAAAAAAGAAAACTGAAATTCTTGGTTAGATTGGGGGGAAGGGATTGCTTTATTTTCTATGCCTTCATTCACACTGATGAAATTTCAGATCTTACATCTAAAAAATAAAATTAAGGGATGATAGAGGAATATGTTGGGAAGAGAAAGAGAGATAGAATGGGATAAATACATCACATAAAAGAGGCAAGAAAAAGGTTTCACAATGGAGGGAAAGAGGGGGTAGGTGAGAGGGAAGGAGTGAACCTTACTCTCATCAGATTTGGCTTAAGGAGGGAATAGCATATACCCCCAACTGGGTTCCCCATGGTTCCCTAGTGGCTCCTAGATAAGAGGACCTGATTGGGAAGCAGTGGGAGAGGCTTTAGTTAATAACTTTAAGGAGAATGGACAGGAGAGTGACTCTGGTTCCATATTTGCAATTTATATTGTCACTAAAGTATGTCTGGCAGACAAAACAGATCTTAAAGAAATACTGAGTGTCATGGGTGAGAGTGAAGGCAGTGATCAGGAAGAGACCACACCTCCTGAATTTCTGGGAAAAAGACCCCTAGGAAAATACTAAACCCTTTAAACTTAACCTCAGTCCATGTCCACCCTATAATCCTGCACGGGGAACTGAAAAACCTGGGGAGCCTAATGGCAGTCCCACCGTAGATTCAGAATTATATACACCTTGGGGTGGCTAGGTGGCACAGTGAATAGAGCACAGGCTCTGGAGTCAGGAGGACTTGGGTTTGGATCTGGCCTCAGACACTTAACACAAAAATTAGCCATGTGACCTTGGGCAAGTCACTTAACTCCAATTGCCCTCCAAAAAATAAAGCAGAATTATATACACCTTTTCAAAAGCTTATAAAAGAGGAAGGACAGACATTAAGAGAAATGGGATTTAAAGGCTGCAATTTGTTAGCATAGCCTGTTACAGTAGATGCCCAGGGCAATAGGACATGGCAAAAATTAAATATAAGAGATCTTAAGGAGGTAAAAAAGGCTGTACAGGATTACGGGGCAACAGCTTCTTATATAGTATTATTATTGGAAAATTTAGCAGCCACAGCTTTGACACCGTATGATGAGAGGCAAACAGCTAAAATATGATTAAGCCCAGGGGACTACTTACAGTGGGAGGCCAATTATAAGGAAAAATATCATAGCAAACTATATGATCTTATGTTGGCAGAGGGACCTAACCCATCCAGTATTTCCATGCTTTTGGGTGACAGACCTCATACATTACCTAACACACAAATGGACTATTCAGTGGTAGTATATTATATAGTATATATATAGTAAATACAAGCATTGAAAGAGATAATCAGTTCTGGTCAAGTAGGAAATTTTTTTTGCAAATATCATGCAGGGACCTGAGGAATCCTTTCCTGGTTTTGTGGCCAAAATACAAGTGGCTGAGCATACCTTAGGAAGTACTGTGGGACTGGAAGAATTTGTAAGACAAATAGCTAGAGGGAATTGCAACTTAGATCATAAGAAAGCTTTTTTGGCACTTCCTGCTGACACCTCCTTGGATCAATTAATTCGAAAATCTATGGAGGTAAAGTCTATGGACTTTCAAGCACAGATTGTAGCAGAAGTGCAAGCTTCCACAAATAAACCAAACAAGAATTGTTCTAAATGTGGTAAAGTGGGTCATTTCAGAAGGGAATGTCAAGTGGGTGGCAGTAATAGTGAATTACCAACAAAATCAAAATGCCCCAAATATCATAAGGGCTTTCACTGGGCTTCAGAATGTGGATTTAGAAATTCAGGAAATGGCCTCAAGTAACTGCTGTTATCTTACAGCCTGAGGTTACATCCCTAAATATTTATCTTGGACAGGAGAGAGAAGTGCTTTTTAGGAGGTCTTCTCTGTCTGTGGAGGTACTTTCATTAACCTCAGAAGGGAAATGCATGGATATGCAATACACTCCAACCTATGAGGAACAAAAGGACTGGGAAGACTATAATAAGATTAAAATTAAAATTATGAATCCCAGCAGTTCCATGATCCAATTAAAACAGGGACAATGGATATTTCAAATACAGAATCCAGAGGTCATGTGGTCTCAAATCATTATGACCTCAAGACCTACCCTTCATATATATGTGGAGGGCAGGAGAATTCAGGGTCTCTTAGACACTGAAACAGACCTCACCATTATCAGTCAGGAACAAAGGGACCCAAGGTGGATTATTTGAGGATCAGACAGAAACATGAGGGGCATAGGAGAAGTTAGCCAGCCTTTACAAAGTGTGAGCAAACTTACTTGGGAATTTGAGGGCATATCAGGAAAATTCCAGCCATATTGTTTGGCTTCCTTGCCAGTGGCTTTATGAGGCAGGGATATTTTATCACAACTTAAGGTTACCCTCATGACAAATTTTTAGGAGGGGCCCTGATTGATGGTCAGCCAACAGCTGATCCTATTGAATGGCTTACCACAAAACCAGTTTGGGTGAATCAGTGGCACCTAAATGCAGAAAAATTTGCTGCCCTATTAGACATTGTTCAAGAACAGCTGAAATTAGGTCACATTGACATTACAAATAGCCCATGGAATTCTCCAATTTTTGCAATTAGAAAAAGAATCCAGGAAAATGGAGGATGCTTATGGATTTGCAAGAAGTAAATAAAGTCATGAAGGATATGGGGGAGTTACATCCTGGTTTACCATCTCCTAATATGGTACCATCACAATGGCCTTTATGGGTAAAAGACATAAAGGATTGTTTCTATAGCATATCTCTCCAAAGTCAGGACTGAGAAAAATTTGCATTTTCTATACCTTCTATAAATCTAAAAGAACCCCTAAAAAGATACTGTTGGAAGGTACTACCCCAAGGGATGAAAAACAGTCCTACATTGTGTCAAAAGTTTGTGGCAAAGGCCTTAGAATTAACTAGAAACAAATACTCCACAGCTTACTTAATTCATTACATGGATGATGTCTATGTGCACACCAAGATGTGTTTACCCTAGAGAAAATATTAGAGGAGGTTACAAATAATTTTGCTGCTATAGGACTTAAAATAGCCCCTGAAAAGATACAGAAGACAGCTCCTTTTATGGATTTAGATAATAAAGTGCAGGACCCTACTCTAGCACATCAAAAATTGAAATTAGGAAGGATAAGATTAAAACATTAAATGACTTGCAAAAGCTCATAGGGGATATAAATTGGATCAGATCTAGTCTGGGAATTTCAAATGAATGTTTGACACCATTATACCAATTACTGGAAGGTGATACCAACCTTAATTCTCCTGGAATTCTTACACCTGAAGCTAGGAATGCATTGGATTACATTCAGGAAGCTATCAGAACTGCAATTACATATAGGGTAGACCCCTCTGCAGGAATACAACTCACTGTGCTGAACACAAAATACAGCCTTATAGGCCTTAATGGCCTTAATGCAAAATGATTTGGTGATTGAATGTGGTTATATTTCACATCAGCTGAAATATTCTTTACAAACTTACCCAGATGGGATGACTCAGCTCATAAAGAAAATGATCAGATAATGTTTACACCTAAGTGGTCAATTGGCTGAAGTTATAAAAGTTCCTTATACTCATGACCAAATCCAACAATCGATTGAGAATCAAGAATCTTGGCAATTGTCGTTAATATATGATATCACCATACAACATTTTACACCAAAAGGTATTTTCATATTCTTAACAAACAATGAGTTCATAATCACTAAAGTATGTAAGGAACAACCTGTTTTAGGATTTCATGTATTCACTGATGCCACTAAAGACTACAGAGCTTCTGTATACTGTCCTGATAAACGGGTTATTAAAATGATCACCACTCCTTATGGTTCCACCCAAAAGAATGAGCTCACAGCTATAATATCTGCTCTTACTTTATTTCCTCACCCTATTAGCATTATTACAGTTTCTCAATATGCAGCTCAAGTAATTCAACAGATATAAACAGCCAATATACATAGAAATAAAACTCAGTTGTATGCATTGTTCTGTGATTTACAAGATATTGTACAAAATAGATCACATCCTTTTTACATTATGCATATCCCATCTCATACCAGTCTTCCCAGACCACTTTTTGAAGGTAATCACATAGCTGATCAAATCCTTGTGAGATCATTAGAATTAGCAAGGGCATCCTATCTTAGATTTCATCAATTCACTAGAATGCTTGCTAGGACTTTTGATATCACTAGAGAACAAGCTAGGCAAATAGTTAAAAGCTGTCCATTATGTGTTATTTGCAGTCCCTCTATACCCAAGGGTGTAAATCCCCGTGAACTGTTACTCAATGAAATTTGGCAGTCTGATGCTCCTCATTATTCTGTTTTTGGGAAACTGAAATATATACATGTAACTGTGGAAACATATTCAGGGCTTACATGGGTAAATGCTAGGTCTGGGGAAAATAACCTCTCATGTTCAAGAACATCTTATTACATGCTTTGCTGCTGCAGGTGTGCCAAAACAATTAAAGACTGACAATGGCCCTGTGTACACCTCAGAAAGCTTTGCTGAATTCTGTCTTCAATGGGGTATTCACCACATTACTGGGCTTCCTTACAACCCCACAGGTCAGGCTATTGTTGAAAGAAAAAACAGTACAACACTTAAAACTTCAGTCCAAAAACTAAAAGGGGGAATTTGGAGCATGGGCACTCCAAGACGCATGTTGGGGTTGTCACTATCTATAATAAATTATTTGACATTAGATCATGAAAAGAAAACACCAGCAGAAAAATTCTGGGGTGTTACTGACCACACAATGAGTAATTCTAAAAGACCACAGCCCCAGGCAATTACAATTACTGAATGGGTGATGTGGAAAAATGATAAGGGACACCGGTGTGGTTAGCACAGAAGTAACAGTGTGCAGCTGAGGTTATTTGTGTGTCTCCACAGACGAGAAGGAGGAAGTCTGGATACCAGAATGGGGAACAAGGACTGTGTTGACAAATGCAGAGACTGGCCATTCAGCCCTCTTCCTTCCCCCTCCCCAACCAGAACCAGATGAGGTTGGAAGCAAAGGAGCCAGAGACTAAATGAGGGCAAGCAGATGGTGATCCTGCTACAGGCCTTGCTCAGCTTCCAATAGCTGCCTCTACAAGACACTGGGCTGTTCTGGATCACCTGCCTTGGGTGGAGATGGTTGGGTGGGGGGAGTTTCTTCTGGAAATCACTTTAGGGGTAAATGGGTCAGTCCTTATTACCAAAGATTTTGATATTCATAATGCAAACGTAACCTGTCCTGTGCTTGATTTAATTTTACTAGGTTAGTGGATGAACCACCTTTGTGTTTTTCTACTTTTAATACATCCTCATGTAGCTTAGTACAAATTATCAAATATCATCCTTGGGGCAGATTCAAACATGCTGATGGCCTTATGGACATTCCTGGTAATCTATCTTCTATATCTATGCAAAAGCATAGAGTTAAAGTAGAGCTGAATGGTAATGCCTATGCTAAATGAATTTTCAGAGTTAAGGACCTTGTAAGCTTTGAGATCATCACAACATATAATATGGGAATTTGGGGGGTCTCTTTTGAATTGTTCATGATTGTAGGGTAAACATCAGATGCTGTGTCCAGACCAAGATGAGTGGGACTCATCTTCAGGTCAAGCAGATCTCCCATTTTTAAATTGTAGGACTAATGTAGCTGTTTGTCATCAGGAGGAACAGCAAACTGACATTTCCTGGCACGATGACACGATTGTTAATCACAGACATGGGGGGGGGTACCATAAACAGTGAGCACATGGAAGATCTTTTATGTGCAGCTTTCTCTTGGCTAGTTCTCTGAAACACATGCATTACATCTCTTTTGCTTTGGCTTATTTTAGTTTAAATTGAGTATTTATGTTTTCTTCCATTGAAGCCAATGGGAACAGATGAAAACACACTTTGTAAAAGGAGTAAAAGCAAATGGTCAGGACTCTAATGAGAAATGTGGAGGTCTGCAGGAACTCTATGCACAACAATGCTAAGAATTCAAGTAATTCAAAGAACTACTGAGAAATTCTAATTTTTAATCTTTTCTTAGCCATTTTAGAGCATACTGAGTATACAGGGTATATTTTCCTGTAACTCTGCAGAAGCAGAGAGCACATCGAAGATCTTTTATATAAAGCTTTCTCTGGGCTAGTTCTCTGAAAGGTAAGCATTACATCTCTTTTGCTATGGCTTATTTTAATTTAAATTGAGTATTTAGGTGTTCTTCCATTGAAGCCAATGGGAGCAAATGGAAACACACTATATATAAGGAGTAAAAGCAAATGGTCACAACTCTAACGAGAAATGTGGAGGGCATGCACAACACGCACACATTGTATCTCTTTTACTTTGGCTGGTTTTTGTTTAAATTGAGGATGTTGGTTTTCTGCCCTTGGAACCAATGGGAGCTGATGAAAATGCACTTTGCCAAAGGAGTAAAAGCAAATGGTCTGGACTCTACATGGTAATGTGGAGGGCTGAAGGAACTGTAACCAAAGTAGTGCATAGAATTCAAGTACATCAAAGAACTCCTGAGAAATTTGCGTTTTCATCATTGACTTAGGTTGACTCTAACAGAGCACATTGAGAATACTTGGTATATTTGCCTGTAACTCAGCAGAAACAAGGAGCACATCAAAGATCTTTGATATACAGTTTCCTCTTAGCCAAGTCTCTGAAATGTACACATTGCATCTCTTTTACTTTGGCTTGTTTTTGTTTAAATTGAGGATGTTCATTTTCTCCCATTGAAAACAATGGGAGCAGATGAAAACACACTTTGCCAAAGGAGTAAAAGCAAATGTTCTGGATTCTACATGGATATGTGTGGGATGAA